>NC_061501.1:8290207-8624582 GCF_022539355.2 Hippoglossus stenolepis
CATATTTTATTTCAATATTGCCCTTGATTACGAAAATTTATGGCATATTAAAGGACCCTCAACAGCCAATCAGAGCAGTGTTTTGACTGATGATGAATGGTTTACAAGATATTTTATATTGGTGTTTGAGTCAGAGAAATCCTTCCTCCATATGTGATATTCAGGCACAAGCTTAGGCTGATGATATAAACACAGTATCACAGAGGAAGAATGTGCATGATGTGTGAGTGCGTGTGGAGCAGAGTACCTCAGGTCAATCTGTGCATCTATAGTGTGGCTCTTGATGTAGTATCATTAGGCTAAGTCCTCAGCTACAAGTTTAAAAATTCATATGTGGCTTTATAAAAGCACTTCTCCATCAGAATGCTCAGCATATGTTGAACCTGTCAAGTTGGCTCTGGCCAGGATGAGGAAATCAGCTTGACAAGACTTTTCCATCATAAGGACTATTACTAACTCCAAGCCTGATAAACATCTGGTATGTGGTATGTGTGCAAATATGCATGTACATGTACATATAAATCTATACAGATGCTACAGCACTAAAATGAATCTTTCAACCTCGCAGCAGTGAATGTATATTTCTACCCTTAATTTTTCGCCGAGGGGTTGTAAGTGGGAGTAACTTAAATGTCCAAATCTGTGGATGTGATGACGTTTCTAACACCCGATGGATGCAAAACTAAGAAAACTAAATGAATACGAATATCTCAGGATGAAAAAGACATCATACAAGGAGAAGACAAAGAAAGACAATGAGATTAAAGGGCTCTTGGGGATGAGGACCGACGCTGGTGTCAATGCGGAACTTAAAACTAAACAAATTGCATATTACTTTTTTAGTCTGAGTAAAATGTTGATGTCTGAAAGTTGGTTCAGTTTCATTTTTGTGGAAAAGGATCACATTTCCCTTCATCCCTGGATTCTCTACTCTGTTATTTCATTCATCTCTTTTTTGTCCCAGTCTCCCCTTCACGCTCTGTTTGTCTCTCTTCTTATCTCACATTCCTCTTTTCTTTTCTATCCATCGTTTCATTTCACCATGTGAGCCATTAGCACTAATGTGGGTCATGTGTCCCTCCAGAACTTCACTGTTCCTCCACTTGTGGACATTTTCAAAGACACACACACTCAGTACATATTTAATTTAGATTTCCTCCTACTCTGAGTCATCTGCAGCAACAATGGACTTTGATTCCTGTGAGGACTTTGCCTTTTGTTAAATGAAAGAAATGTGTGGGAGAGTTTGAATTTGGTTTTAACAATGCTGGCTAGTATTTGTGTTTGGCAGGAGTTGAATGTCAGGTTGTGTTAATCGGTTCGAGTTTACACCAAACATAAACGCACACACAATGTATGTTTGGTGTAAAAAAAAAGGTATTCTGACCCTTTCACTTTTTCACTTTCTGTTGTGCTGAAATGTTTAAACTCGTATCCACATCAGTGTACATGTAGCACCCCATAATGACAAAGCTAAAGCTGTAATTTTAGACATTTTTTAACAAATGTTTTTAAAGGAAACTAGAATTACCACCTCTGCCAACCCGTCAAGCTACAGGAAATATGGTCAACATTTTCTTCTCCTGAGTTATGGCATTGAACAAGAAATGTATTTTTGCAGAACATTATAATGTCAGGGTGGCTTGGTGTTGTAGTGGTTAGCATTGCTGCATCAGAGCAAGGTTCGAATCCCGGCTTGGCTGCACGTTCTCCCTGTGTGTGCGTGGGTTTTCTCCCGCCACAGCCCATAGACGTTGGGGTTAGGGTAATTCAAGACTCTGGATTGTCCGGTGGTGTGAATGTGAGCGTGAATGGTTGTTTATCTCTGTATGTTGGCCCAGCATCTAGTGGTCGGGACCTCAGAGTGTGTCAAAGGTTCACCTTCCAACTGGACAATGACCCTAAACACACAGCCATGACACGACAGGACTGGTTGAAAGACAGCTCTTTGAATGTCCTTGAGTGGCCGAGCCAGAGAGATGACTTGAAACCAATCAAACACCTCTGGAGAGACCTTGAATTGCCCGAGCTCCACTGACGGACAGCTCAAGAACATCTGCAGAGAAGATAATCTCCAAATCCAGATGTGCAATGCTTGTCGCGTCATACCCAGAAAGAGTTGAGGCTGTAATTTCTGCAGACGGTGCTTCAACAAGGTCCTGGGTAAAGGATCTGAGTACCTTTATCAAGTGATATTTCAGGGTTTTCTTTTTAACACATTTTTCGCTTTGCACTCATGGGGTATTGACTGTAGGTTGAATAACCGATTTAAATGATTTTAGCAGAAGGCGACATAAAATGTGAAAAAAGTCAACAGGTCTGAATACTTTATGAATAAACTAAAAGTGTCCTGTGGAATCAGGGACTGAGAAGTACAGTGTTTTATAATCTGTGTTTTTTTAAGGGGCTGTCATCTATGTCGCGTGTGCCTGAATGACTCGGGCTCATATTAAACTAATTAAAGTCCTGTTGAAGCTGATTTAGCCACGTGAGTTGCTCCATACAAGGTCGCCTGAGACGACTCCATATTAACCAGCATCTGTGATACAATACTGGCTTTGTCAGGTGGGAGGAGGAGAGGGTGACACTGGAATGTGAGGGGAGGGGATGTCTGTGAGGAACAGAGAGATGGAGAGAGGGGGAGATAAAAACAGAGAGAGAAGCCAGGCACAGAAACCAGCAAAACAGATTAAACACAGGCAATACTCGTAAATATATATGAGACTGAGAGCAAAAGAAGAAGAGGAGGACTTGTTTTGGCTTTGTATCAAAGGAAATAAAGTTAGGAAGACAGAAGGAAGGAGGAGATCCTGTAATAACCAGGTGACGCTATCCACTCATATTTTAAAGAGCAGCTGAAGAGTTGTGGAAATGAAGGCATACAGGATTATACCACATGTATAACACCCAAGCGTGTGCATAAGCACTACTCAACACAGGCACATTATTTCCCCTGATACTCTGCAAGCAGTACAAACAACTTCACATTTATTTACACGACCAGCAATCTTTTGTTTTCTGACCTTGTTTGATTCATTTCATCAGCAGCTGGCCTTGTTTCGAATAGATGGAAAACAATGCATTTGATTTTAAATAAAACACTCGTGTCTCTACACTTATCATTTATTATTCATTAATTTATTCTCCTGTTTACCTACAATATTTTGCTAAGCCATAACACAAACATGTTTTTTTCACCAAATAGACTCAACAATGTCTACATACCAACAACTCCTATTTTCCTCTTCTGATCCTGTCATTATGACTACAGCCACTAGAGGGCTTTGTCATTTGAACCTTAATGTCCTTTTATTGCATATTCCGGCTCATGTCCATCATCTTGAAGAGGCGCCTGCTTCAAAAGACCCTCGAGCCTCAGGCCACTGTGAGCCCCTTTAATAACGCGGCCAGATGCAGTGAAGAAGCAGATGGCCAACATCAGATATCTGCCTTGAAGTAGAAAATACTGATGACTTGCCTGTTGCATAATCGTCTGTGCTTTCTGCTTTTGAAATTGTTGGTGTGGGAACCCATATTCCAAAGGCAAATTCATGCAGAGACCAAAAAATGCTAAAGTTCCTATTTTGAGTCGCCCATATTGCAGATTTTACTTAAGAGCTTACAACCAAAAAGGCATACATGTATGCAAAGGACTCTATGATGACAACTAGTGCTCAATATTCAAAATCAGTGACATTAACAATGGTGATGAAAATGGCACTGAGATGTGGTCATGAGAGTGCAGACTGCATTACAACCAGAAAGCAGAAATAATGCAGAAGGAAAACAAAACAGGAGGAAAAGACCAAACAGATGGAGAGGAAATACAGAGGAAATAGAGGTAGTAGACAGAGGGATGAAAACAGAGGATGAAGAAGTAGTAGCCCGGGATTGCAGGGTCTTTCCCTTCTGGCTTCACGGATTCGCTCCCTGTCTTTCATCACTTTCCCTTTTTTTTCATTAGTTCATGTATCTCTCTGTCTCCAGATGCAGGTTAAACACAGCATTTTTGAGGGCGACTCAGCTGTTCCGCAGATGGGATCAAAGAGAGTTTGTGGGTGCATGCACCGTCTCGACTGCAGATTTAAAAAATGTTTTTGTATTTTCAAAGTTATTTCAGCCAGTCTTCAATTATTTAAAGGGCGAGTTCTGAAGTACACCAGATTTAGGATTACAGGTGTTTAAAGTATGAGATCGGGGCCCAAGATTTTTTCCAAAAAAAGTTATTTGTTATAAGTTAGTTATTTGATGCTATAAAAATGAGGTAACAAGTCATGATTGACAGCTGAGACTGACTCACGATTGTTTGAGCGCACATTTCGGCAGGACCTTGATCCCATTGCTCCATCCCTGATCCCTACTGTGCACACTCTGGCTAACTAAAATGATAGAAACAAATTATTTGACATTTACTTTGACATTTTAGTTTGGTCAGTGTCCTATCCACGAACATGGAGGAGGCAGTGCCTATGACCTCTACGACAGGTGAGCGGGTGAGCAGGACACATTGTCCTCACTTTTCGGGGAGCAGTCATGTCGTCCATCTTTATGTACAGTCTGTGGTTAAGAGTGAAACAGAACACGTAAACCATGTTAAAGCCAAAACAATGAGCTGAAAGAGGCTAACAAGGTGTGTAGATCTCCAGGAAACAGCAGAGTCGACTGATAGCGGTCTGTGGGTTCACTCTTCTTATTTTTATCAATATTGTTTTGTTGTTTAACCCTTTATGCCCACATTTACCCCAACCAGCCAGTAGTCCAAAGGCCCTGATAGCATCAGATTTGGTGTTTGGATCTAAGAACCTAAGGAGAACTCAAGGATGCCAGAGCCAGAATCGGAAATCGAGGAGGGGGTGGGTTGACATACTTCACTGCTTTACTTTGCTAGAGCACAACAAGGCCAGGGAGATGTGTCCTGACCTGCCCAGACCGAAGCTCACCTGGTGAGAGGAAGAAAGAGAACGACAGAGACACAAAGTTTGGGAACAATAGAGTAAAGAGAGGAGACGAGGGGGAGAGTCGAGGAACCCGTCCGGAAAGGACGTACAGGAAGGAAAGAATTGGGAGGAGAGAAAGAGGAGGAAAGAGCTTTGTCACTGTTTTTCACAACAGTCTTCCTTGAACTTTGTGATTTGACTTTAACCTCGATTTCTCATCTGGACTTCGTAACTCTTGTCGAGCTGATGTTGCCATCATACATTAGTGTGTTTGCTTTGTCTACACCAGAGAGGAAAAAAGAAAAAAACTCAGTGGAATGTTGGGCCTCATATCTTCATGCGATAACAAAAAGAGCTGATGCGTGACCGTATTTGTGGATGTTTGTGTGTCTGAGTGTGTACGTGTGGGTATAAGAGCTATAAGGGTGGTGTGTGTGTGTGTGTGTGTGTGTGTGTGTGTGTGTGTGTGTGTGTGTTTGAAGGCAATAAGGGTGTCAAGGCAGCAAAAGGAAGTGAACTCAGAAAGGAAGCTGGCACTGAATTAGAGGAAGTGCAATGGAGCTGACTTTAATTTGTGCTTCCTCTGCTGGTGATTGGAGGAAAGAACGGGAAGGAGGGGAGAGTGACAGTAGAACGGCCAGAGGATGGGGCAAGGAGAGAGGGAGAATAAAGAAGACGAGACAAACAGTCGAAGAAATAGAGTAGTTATTAAGCATCAGGAAGAAAAAAAAAAATAAGAATGGTAAAAAAAAAATGGTGGTGAGGACAACAAGGAGAAGGAAGAGGGAAGGAAGAGATGACAGAGGGTAGTCAGGGAGATGTGGTTGGGGGTGGTTTCCTGTAAGCAGCAATCATCTGTGCTGTGGTGAGAAGCTTTGAATGGGTGAAGCACTATGTTTGTTAACAGCATTGGAGTCACCATGTGGGGGGGGGGGGTTGGGGTCACACCAGAGACCAGTTTTGGTTCAATGTAAATATGTATAAAACCAAACCAGTCGTTCCCTGACCTTAACTAAGTGCTGTGAGGGCTTTCACATAACCACACAGCAAGATGAATTATGCTGACGTCACTACAAATAGATATTGTGCTGAAAGATCAGATAAAACCAAATCCGTTGACTATGAACGTTCAATAACTGAAGCAAAGGTTTATCTCCTCATGACCATGAATTGGCTAACATAATGTCCCTGTTAATTTATGACATATTGGCCATGACAACTTGAAATTTGAACTTTGGCACAAAAGGGAAGCCAATGGAGTAAGGGTTCATCCTCTGGGGAGCAGGAGGTGGTGTTTTCATTACTGTTTGTTTCTCTTTTTGTCAAACTTTTTGCAGGATTACGTAAAAATTGCTCTGCCGAAACTTGGTGAAATGGTGCGATGTGGGCCAATGAAGAATTGATTCATTTTCGGAGTGGATTTCATCTTCCAGGGATTTTTTTTTTCTCACTTTCTTTAACATGAGAAAAACAAGTTTTTTTCATTGTGTGAATTGCTCATGAAAAATAAGAACACTCAGTAGAGTGCATACCTCTGCCAAGGATAGATATCAGTTCCCTAAATGTGCCTGATCTTATTCATCAAGATTCATGACTTATTCCCTGGGAAAATAGAGAAATAGTTTAAAACGCCCTATCTCGCATTATAAAGAAAGTGAAAAGAAATATTGGATCTGCACCAAAATTAATTTGTTCTTTCCTGATCCATATCACATCCTTCCAAGTTTTGTGGAAATCCGTTCACTTGTGTTTGTGTGATCTGACAGTAACATATCTTCCTTGGCAGTGAAAATGCAGAGATAAAAAAAATATAAACAGGTTAAATTAGTTTTCGATCCAGATAATGATCCAGATATCTTGTTTTAAAACATGTACGTGATAACATGGTGATAAAGTGGCCAATAAGCCTTGGAGGAGGTATGTGCTCTCAGAGTGACTATCTGTGTTTTCATGGAACATTTCTACCAGTTCTTCCCAATACAAGCCTGTGTTGTTGTGTGTGTTTGTAATTTTGCTCTCCAGTGGTTTTTTTCCCTGGAAGACTTTCACACAGGGAGTTCCTCTCATGTGGGAACCCAACATGCCACTCATAGTTTTTCTTCTTTGAGTTTATAAGTAAGTGTAGCTATGTATGGGTATAAACATCAGATGTGTACAACTTACTCTTTACTCTATTACTTTGCTTTCACATAGGAAATATTTGTGTCCTTACATGAGTGTGTAAACTTTTGACCTTTTCAACAAGAAAACTTCACATGATTTGCTTTTTTGCTGCAGGACTCTGAGAGGATGTTCCAACCGGAGTCAGATCAGATGTCTCCAGTTAAATCGAAGGTAAGACAATACACACAAATACATTTGTTGTGTCATTAAAGAACAAATAATGGATTATATTACATATAAGGTTTCTGAATAAACTAAATGGATCTTTCCTCTCTGACTGATTCTTGCAGTCTCCAAACCTGGACCTGATCGACACGGGGAAGGGGCTGAAGGTCCAGACAGCGACGCCTCATCTCGTTAGCTTGGGCAGCGGGAGGCTGAGTGTGGCCATTACGCTGCTGCCGCTGAAAGAAGGTAATGCACATGCTGCATAGACATGGAAGGATTACACTCACTCCAACCTGTCAGATCTTCCTCCTTATTCCTCCCTAGTTGTTTTCTTTCACTGCCCTTCCTTCTCTGCTTTTTCCCTTTTTTTCCATGGTTTCTGGAGACGTGTGCTGGGAGTGGTTCAATAATTGAAAGTGTTACTCTATCCTAGGTCATAATAAAGCCACACAGGACGACTGAAACCCATACTTATACAAATTACTGCATAAACATCCCTGGTTATTTCTGTTTATTTTTATTGGGGAAAGAGAATTATCCCACTCTTGTGCTACTGCACAGCCTGAACTCACAGTTTACCATAAAAGTGATGACAACAACCCAAACGGTTGTAAAACAGTGATGACTCACACTGCACGGTTCAATGGAAGTGATTTATACAAAGAGTGAAATCCCCTTCTTCCAATCAACTGAAAGACTGAGATCCAGTGTATCATGTTTTATCATTATTATGCATTATGTTTTCAGGTTGTCCATCCATCCCATTTTTGAACACAATATCTCAAGAACACCTATCGGGAATTTCATCAAATTTAGTACAAATGATCTGTTGGACTTGAGAATGAACTGATTAGATTTTGGTGGTCATGGCGTCAAAGGTCAAGGTCAAAGTGACCTCACAAACCCCTTTTTTTACCTTGTGAACATGCTATCTTCAGAACGCCTTGAGTGGATGCTTTCAAATTCGGCAAATAGGTTCACTTCGACTCACAGATTAACTGATCAGATTTTGGTCGTCAAGGGTCAAAGGTCAAGGTCACAGTTGCTTCACAAAATATGTCTCTTGGCCTCTTGAACATATGTCAAGAGAATTTCTTCAAATTTGGACCAGTTCTGGACTCAAGGATTATCTGATTAAACTTCTGTGGTCTTAGATCATATGAGTGTGGAAAAAAAATAATGCAGACTGAAACTGCACTGGTTTAACACAACCACAGGACACTAATTCTAGTGCATCCTGAAAATACAGGCATTACGTACACACACAGACACACATTCTCAGCACCAGCTTCTAAATGGATTTTAACACGTTCAGATGGTAGAGCTGTAGTCACAATGACGAAGTACGACAGTAACTGTTGGCTTTAGCGATTGCAAGAGTGATTTCAGCCACAGTATATTTAACAGGATAAATGGAACAAATACAGTACAAAGGTCGATTGCAATGGCAGAGTCAGCATTGTGACATTTTCATTTTCTACTTTTTCATTGTTGTATAAGCCTTGCCACACATTTTCTCCCTTCTTGGTGCGTCCTTCCATTTCACTGAGGCATGCCAACAATGTGAACAAGCCATTTGAGGACAAATGGGGGTCTATTTTTCTCCACAATGTGTCTACTGAGGAAGAAGAATAATCAGTTCCAATTCATAGTGCAGTAGTGCCTCTTTAATTGCTGGCATACACTATAGTTTAGTTTTTTAACTGAGATGGAAAAAGATGCTGTCCATGAGTGTTTGGTTCAAATGGTGTCTTGTTCACCATCAAGCCTGATTTAATTTCTATGTTGCTGATATTTTTACTCAAATGATGATCACGTGTATTTATTGATGTTGCAGGGGTGACTCGCATCGGCCGGGAAGATGCTCCAGTTCCTCAGGATATCACCATCCAGGGGCAGGGCATCGAGGCGGAGCACTGCCTCATCTTCAACGAAGGTTTGTCTCATTTCACTTTCTCTCAATAGAATTTCTAACACTGGTCGGCCTCTGAATGTGTACTAGATTTGCTGAACCTAGTTTACATTGATACAGCACATTGCAAAGCGTGCATGGGCCATTGACCCCAAGGCATTTTATCTTTTTTATTGTGTATTCCTAACATCTTACTTTTGTTGAAACTATTAAATGTACTGAAAAAGAATTGTGCCTGTGAAGTGAGATTACAATTTATGAAAAGAGGATTAATTATTGTTAGAAATCTGCAACAGAACTTACCGCAACACACTTGCACAACTCTGAAGGGTCTGATCTTTTAAGAAAGATAATCTTTCAAATGAGATTTAATGAACTATTTAGCTAGCTAGATAACTGTCTGTAAGCACACTGTCTTGTGTAGGAGTGAGGGAGAGTTTGTTTTTTTACTGCTGCTGTTAGACTCTTCAATCATCTCTGCTCCGTGCGGACCACATGCACCTTATATATACCTAACTCAGGTTTTCAACTAATTTAACAGTGCAATAATTATTTTCTATCCGTGCAATTTCAATAACATGTGTGTGCAATCTTATATTTTCTTATCTTATAAAGTGTTTGAAAGTGATTACTCTTAATTCAGTTGCTATTTCTCTGTGGCACATTGTCTTTAATTGTTTCCGATTAAAAGGGTTTTAATGACAATGGTTTTGTGTGTGGTAGGATAGGAATGAAAATTGATAGTGTGATAGTTATAGGAGTAAATTTAAACGTGCCCTTCAAATTTTGAAAGTGTGTTTAAAGCTGAGCCTCTTCTCATATCCAATACAACAGGAGGGGTGGTGACCCTGGACCCCTGTGGTCACCTCTGCAGTTTGGATGGAGTCCAGGTTACTGCGCCTACGCCACTGACACAGGGTGAGAGGTTCAGTGTACAAGCTTAGAAATATTGCCACCTACTGGTCAATAGCAGTAAAGAGGTGGACTGAAGTTGATTTAATTGCATCAGAAGTGTATATATTGTACTTCCAGTGTGTGTGTGTGTGTGTGTGTGTGTGTGTGTGTGTGTGTGTCTGTGTGTGTGTGTGTCTGTGTCTGTGTGTGTCTGTGTGTGTGTGTGTGAGAGACAGAGAGTGGGGTTGGTTTGTGGTTTGGGTAATGTGCATTCCCTAAAGCCTGAGTCATGTACGTGCACAGTTGACGTTACACTGACATTCTGCAACAACAAGTATATTTATGCAGGGTGTGTGCGTGCGTGCACATAAATGTATGGGCCCATGTGTGTGTTTCTCCCAAACCAATGTGTATGTGTGTTGCAGGTGGTGTACGTGCACCTCTGGTTTGGTTTAAATTTTGTAGTGATTTACAAAGTGAGCTGCTACAGTGAGTCATAGCTTCCAGAAACTGCAGAGGATGCACTCTTCAACTTTACATTAAACTGCAGAACACAACACATATACACATAGAGAGAGAGAGAGAGAGAGAGAGAGAGAGAGAGAGAGAGAGAGAGAGAGAAGCCTCCCACATTCTCTTCTCCTATCTTTCTCCAGCCCTGCCCACGTGCCTGTGTCTGATTATCCTCTGCCTGTATCTTGATTAGTTCATCTCCTCTGTCTGTCTTCTCTCTTCTTCTCTCTTCCCCCAACGTCCCAGGATTTTTGCAGCTGAAGAGCACATTCAGTTTCACGGTGTTTTGCCATCTGTGACACTTTCCACTCTCCTTCCCTTCTTCCTACTTTCACTTTTGTATTTCACAGACACGTTTTTTGCATTACACCAGCTTTTTGTTTCCCTGTGGGTCCATCCTTCCACTTTGCACTTTTCTCCTTTTCACTGGGCCCTGTGTGGCCTGCCCTGTTTTGGGTTAAATATTGACAGGCCTATTTATCCTCCCAGCGTGCCTGGCCGATTCAAATATTGACATCGTGTCGGTGTGTCCACACACAGAAGGCCGGGGTATTGTGAAGAAGCAGGAGCGGGGAGGGGATGGTTTGAAAACGAAAGGATGGAGGAAGGGAAAAAAGGGGTTAAAAAAAGGGCATGGTTTGGAAAATCATGCAACAAGTGAGAGAGAGAGAGTGAAAGAGAGAGAGGGTGCGCTCTAGTTTGAGTTACTCCAACCACACACACACACACACACACACACACACACACACACACACACACACACACACACACACACACACACACACACACACACACACACACACACACACACACACACACACACCGAGTCTGGAGATGATTAGCTTTGTTTAGGAATTGATCTACTCTGTACTTGGGACTCGACCTGGAATCTCATCAGCTTCACTACTAACTCGCTGGATCAGCTGGAGATTCCTGCCTCACAGCGAGAACATTCCCGGGTCGAATCCCAGTTTGGCCGCGGTCTTTCTATGTCTTGAGTCGCCCAATGTCTGCCGGGATTAGCTCCAGCTCCTCCTGCAGCCCTCAGAGCATTAGCAGTATAGATAATGAATGGATGTTCAAATGTTTAGAATAGTTACAGTAAGAATAATAGCAGTGTTTCTTAACAGTCTAGTAGCCTTTATATATGCACAGTTTTTCCAATGGGGATTTAGTTTTCTCAAGGAAGCAGGTCTATTATATTTTGCTGTCAATATGTTAAACTCTGGAGTAAGAAAGAAGACTGAATACTTAGGACCTAAATACTTCAGGGAGGTTAGTCTTAAATATTATAGATTATATTACTACATGATCAAACCACTGTGAGGCATATGAGAGGGCGGTGCAATCGTTCAACACTTAAAATTCTTCATTTTGCGTTTATAATTCGCTAGTATTCCAAGAATTTTGGGGGCCTGGACCCCAATCTCACCCATGTTAAATCCGCCTCTGCTTGTACTAGAGCATAATATGTTCACACAGCATGACAGACACAGAAATGATGTCAATTAAAAATCACTGTGGGCCAATAACTGCACTGACAAACAAGCAGTGTTACTAATACAGGCCTCATTAATTCTGCTTTTATTTCTGTACACATGTCAGCAGGGTTTTAGGAGCCTATAAAACCCAATCTCCCAGCAATCACACCAGTCTGGAGCGAATGCAAATCTAGCTGCTGAATTAAATGCAACTACTCTTAACAGCCACTCCGCCCCCCCGTCAGTCTCCACGCACACATGCACCGTCTGCACACCGTCTGGGTCCATGTCTCGGTTGCAAATCACAAATTGTCTAAATGAAACACGAGTAGCACAAACCCCTGACTTGGGGCTATAGGGGGCAAAGTTCTCCCAACAAAGCCTTTGTCTTCTCAGTGGTGTCTCTTCCTTTCCTCCATTTTACCCTTTCAATTTGTCTGACCCTAAAATCTCAATCAACCCCTCCCTCATCTGTTGTTTCATCTTAGAAGCTGCTTTTGAACTACGTTGTGGTAGAAGAACTCAGCAGAACTCAGCTGCCAGGCTATTTTTACCAGATTTAACAGGTCGGAACACATCACCCTGGTTTTTGCCTCTTTACACTGGCTTCCAGCACGTTTTAAAGTTAATCTTAAAGTTATTTTTAATTATTTACAAGGCTTAATGGTCTGACTCCTCAGTGTCTTGTGGATCTTTTATCCTCACACAACCCTGCTTGCACCTTGAGATCCTCTGGCAGGGGCCTTTTAACTGTTCCAGATTCTTGGCCAAAGACTAAGGGGGACAGAGCTTTTGAAATAAGAGCCCTGAGGCTCTGGAACACCCTGCCAGAGGAAATACAGCAGGCTATGTGAGTAGCTTCCTTTGAATCAAAGCTTAAAATATACTTTTAACATAAACCATTCCATGATTTTAACTAGCTCTGCCAAGGAGGTTATGTTTTCGTTCATGTTTGTTTGTTTGTTACTAGGACTACGCAAAAACTATACCCAACTGACTTCCATGATAGTTTGCGGACAGGGGCATCACCCCAGGCAGAACCCATGGATCAACATTCACTTTCCTCAACATTTCGAGTTAGGGCGTTTTTCAACATTTCCGTAAATTTCTCGGAAAATAAGTTATGGATCTTGACGAAAAACATTTGTGCATGTTCAGGGGACTGATATTTTTCTGGATCTAGTGCATTTAAATGTGGTTTCATTAAGGGATCGTTGGGCCTTGGCGCAGGTATGTGTGTGTTCTAGTTTTTCTACTTTTTATGGGTGGTCATACTTAAATTTCTTTCACATGTTTAACTTTTTTTTATTCTTTTGAGACTGTTTTTTATTTTATTCTTGTGGGTTTTTTTGTTTTTTTGTGAAGCACTTTTCAAACTTTGTTTTGATAAGTGCTCCACAAATAAAGATATTCTAATTAAATTAGAATTCAACCACCAATTTTAAAAAGTTGTTTTCAAAGTCATTCTCTACAGTCAAACTGGTTGGGGGGTTACTCTAATCCAAGGTATTTCAAAGAGAAAGAAAGAAAATAGGTAGGTAGACAAAGAGAAGCTGAGGGGGCGTCAGACGAATACCTCACTGTCGAATGGTCTTTAAACCCCATCTACATATGGGGGTGATGGCTTACGACTCTACTGCTTTAAATACGGTTTTCAACACTTACAGCCCTGTTTTCTCTCCTTCACTCGTTTATTTTCGCTAAAGACATATACGCTTGGTACAATTACAATTGTTGGTAGTTAAAACTGTGTTCTCTTGAAAAATTCGAATGTTCCTCCACCCCCTTTCCTTCCCAAAGTTTGGTTCAGTCCTGGAGTCTGGCTGGTGGATAGTAAATCTGTGAACTTTCCTCCTCACAGAGTCAACACAGGCAGACATCAACACACACACACACACACAGGGAGAGAGAGAGAGAGAGAAAGGGGAATAGTGGTTTAATAATTCATTTATCCCCTTTTTTTCTTTCTTTGAGGAAGATTCAGGTTATGTTGTAGTCATTTATCCACAGTGAGAAGGAAGAAGTTTGGTGTTTCTGTCGTGAGAAGTGCGCACTGAATGGGAATCAAAAGGTGTGTAACGGATTTCTTTCTTTTTCTCATCTCTTCTTACAGAGAAGCAACAGTTAATTAACTCAATTCAATTTATTATTGAGACCGTTCGACTATACTGTATATTTAATATTTGTACCCTGCAATGTTTGTAAATGAAATAGTTTGTTGTGTTAATTTGCGACGCTACACATCTCATGGCCGTCTGTTATATTTAATCAAGTAATTAGCAGTTTTTGTCATCATGCTAGCACAACCTTCCTGCCCCTTTGTTTTTGTGTGTGTGTGTGTGTGCAAAGCTGAATCTGGATATGATGGGTGTGTGTTCAGACTCTCTCCTTCACTGATTCGGTTTATGGCTGATTCACCTTGACCACAGCACACTAAAGAAAAGTTAAATTTACTACATTTTATTATGTTCAGTGGTTACACAAAATAAAACAATCTAAATCAACATGTTTTTAAGTTGATTGAAATAAGCCAGATGTACCCAAACATGTCACATGTGGTCAGAATCGATATTTTTCAGTGAGTTACCAGTGACATATTGTGATCAATGTTTTGAAACTAGCCTCATGTGCTCTTTGAACATGTTTGGGCAATGCTCTTAATCTGAAATCTTCTAGTTATCATCATGGGTCGATAGATTTGCATTTGCTTAAACTATTATCTTACTTGACCCTTAAATAAGCAGTGTAAGCCGTCTCAGCCAGTCAGGATGATATTAGGAGCAGATATTATTTCATTAATTTGTGGGTTAGCAATTGAAGAATTTGTCACCTCCACCATGGAGGTTATGTTTCACGTCGGTTGATTTGTTTGTTTGTTAGCAAGATTATACAAAAACACCTCGATGGATTACCACAAAACTTGGTGGAAGGATGTGGTCTGGGGAAGAACCCGTTAAATTATGGTGCGGATCCAAGAATGGTTTTATCACTTTCCTCCACATTGCAAGATTTCTGTGTATGTGCAATTTGGTGCAGATCCAAATCTGGATCTGTTGACTTTAAATGTGGTTTCATAAGGAGACTATTGGGCCTTGGCAGAGGTATGCACTTAACTGAGTGCCATTCTACTTTAAATTTTCAGTATATCGTCTTTTAATTTTTTTTTAAAGCCAGTTAGATTCTATGGAAGCTGCTAGAACTCCAGTAAATTGCAAGGTCCATCTGCCACTATAGATCAGTATCAATATGAATCAGTAGAGCTGAACTCACTGAACTGATCGTTTTTTAACTCAATGATTTATTTTGCCTTATGCTTCACATGGCATGTTCGTTCAGCAGGAGTTAAGTTGTGAATCAGTGCAGCCACTCAATCCAATCCAGCTCAAGCCAGGGTGGGAAGTCAAACTCGTTCCATCACACCCTGCTTGTGGTTCATCGCCTGCCCCTTTTAATGGAAATAAGCTAGTAGCGTATGCCTTGGGCTAAAATAAATTAGCTGGCAGGATCACAGGGTGGTGTGAGTGCATGTGAGAGAGGGAACTAGCCTGAGGGCATGAAGAGAGGGTGCGTGGTCAGGATACCTGACACCTGAAAACAAAACCTGCTTCATTGTTCTGCGTGTATTGTTTTCATAAGTCTTTCTTCTGCCTGCCTCCAGCGTATATTTTTTCCTCTTACGCTATAAAGATAAATGAAAGATAGATCCCTTTGTTATCCGTTTGTGTTTACCTTCTGATAAATCAGAGGTTGCGGAAAGTTTATCCCTGTCCGTTGGGAAGTGGGGGGGGGGATCTTTGCGGATACGATTTGAAATGGAGCAGACAGAAGATGGCTTCTGAGCTGGTGCTCAGCAACATTATTCTTGTGAATGAGAGAGAGAGAGTGAAATAATCTACACCAACTCCCTTGAGAAAGATCAGCCTGGTGTTTGTGATGATACTGCTGGACCCGTTTGCCCCAGGGAGGGTTAATTTGTGGTTTTGAGGCCAAGTCACACTCCCACTGGGACGTGTGTGTGTGTGTGTGTGTGTGTGTGTGTGTGTGTGTGTGTGTGTGTGTGTGTGTGTGTGTGTGTGTGTGTGTGTGTGTGTGTGTGTGTGTGTGTGTGTGTGTGTGTGTGTGTGTGTGTGTGTGTGTGTGTGTGTGTGTGTGTGTGTGTGTGTGTGTGTGTGTGTGCGCATCTTTGCGCGCATCTTTGCATGCCTGAGTAAATTCCTCTTCAGTTAAGTACCATGCACGTACTATTTCCAGGATCTTAGCAACATTATGAGGACAGCCAGTTTTTCAAACAATGCATACATTTTGATTTGAAAACAAAAATTATTGACAGGCTGCACTTTGAAAGTTTTAATTGTTATCACTTTGGACATCAAAACTGACCAATTAGCAGGTAGTATGGGATCTTTGTCATTGGTTTATTTTTCATTCTAACCCAATGGTCTTAATTTGCCAGTTCCTCCACTTATGTTAACCAAACAGAAAAGCAGTTTTGAGTTTCTCCCTCCCATAACATTGCGGCAAGAGTTTAGTTTATTCGGATCTACGTAGGGACATAAATTGACTCCAGACGTGATACAGCTCCTACATCTGTGTCCTCAAAGACTCTGAGGTCTGACTTTGTAGATTGCAAACTTTCAATTATCCTATAAATGTATATACAGACTAATTTCAAGTTTTATTGTTATTGAAGAAGGTCTGTGCCCTATGTACTTGTTGGGGGGTGCTGGCGCCCCTTGCTTCCATACTCAATTAGCCCGTAAACAAGAAAACACGGGGACAAGATTAAACGTGTTTTGTTGTGGATGTGGTACGTCTTTGTGCGCGGAGGGGAGCGAACATGTGTTTGTCCTGAATAACTTGCATAAAAAAGTTAGGTCGGACGTCAGACTTCAAATTTGATCTGTGTGGAAGAACTTATGATTATGCTGTTTGTTCCCTTGTTATTGTGTTAGATGAATTTAAGGGAGTAAGTCCTAAGACTAGGAAAGATTAGTCTCCATATATCTGCTAGAAATAGATTCAATAAAGCGTGTACCTCTGCCAAGGCCCCAACAAGTTCAATCAAGCCGCACCACATTGCACACACTCACATCGATATCTGTCAACTCGCTCACGGTGAATCCTGCGAGGGTCTCCTGCGGACTTTATACCAGGGGGCCAGGAGGGGAAAGTCCGCAGAAACTCCAGCGCCTCTCACTCGGACATTTGGGTTCACGCACGCGCCTGATCTGGAGGATCTCCCGAGTTCAGTGCATGTCTCAAAGAAGCTCTAGTTTGTTGGAAATGCGCTCAGTAGTTTTTGCGTAATCCTGCGGACTAAAAAACAAGCAAACGGACAGTGGCTGAACCCTAACATCCTTGGGGAGGTAATAATAACTCGAGGTCCAAAACAGAGAAAGGAAGTATAATGAATAAACGGTATATTTGTTGTTATCTCGTTCACATAGACACACATACGGCTGGTATTTGTTTATGCTGAGGGAGGGAAGGAGGAGAGGATTAGTTATTTGTTAGCTAAGGAAGAAGGAGGGGTGGAGGGCTGTGAACAAATGAGGGGCTGACACACTTTGCACATGTTGAGGCCATTGAAGATAGGAAATTCGATTTTTACAAGGGCTGGTTAAGTGTGTGTTTGTGTACGTGTGTGTGTGTGTTTGTGTGCTCGCAGATGCCTGTGAGTTTGCTGCTTAGCAAAATACTGAGAGCTACTGCGAGTCATTAGGCAGACCCTGTAACAAGACACATTCCCATTGACGCATGGTTTGTGAAGACATACACTCACATTACTCATGTCTGTTGATGAGAAAATACATAGTGTGTGTGTGTGTGTGTGTGTGTGTGTGTGTGTGTGTGTGTGTGTGTGTGTGTGTGTGTGTGTGTGTGTGTGTGTGTGTGTGTGTGTGTGTGTCTTTCTCTCTCTTTTCTTCAGAGAGATACACATCTTTTTGTTCTCCTTGTCTTGATGCCACTTCCTTACAGTTTTTGCCTAAACCTGCACGGCTGTGTTAACTTGAGTATATTTGAAGAGGTTGAGAGTCCAGCTGTGTAGACTAAACATTTCTTACGCTGTTTTTGTGCGTGTGTGTGTGTGGTGTAAGCTCCACCTCAGTGCTGCACTCAGGTCTCCCTCTGTGCTGGGAAATTGCAGCTTTGAAAGCAAAAAAAGAGAGAATCTGCACTCTCGGCGCTCTGAGGCAGTGTCGAGACAGGTATGACCTCTTGGAGCTAAACTATAATCTCACATTATGCAGCTTTCGAGTGGAGGTGTCCATGGAACTGCACGTGAAATTGGAGAATGAGGAATAAAAGGAAAAGTCGAGATCAGAACCGGGGAAGTGGGAAGGAAAGAAAAAACGGATCCTGCCATTTTTCCATTCTGTCTTTTTCCATTCACCCCTTTGCCATCCCCCTCCTGCCTCGGTGGTTATGACGAGCTTCAGGTCCAAGGAATCTGATGTAACTGTAATGGAGCTATTAAGGAGACGTTGTGTTGTTTTAGCCTTTTACTCACATGCTAACATTGTGGGGGTTTGCTCTAATGCTTATGTGAATAAGGATGGAGGTCGGGAGAGGAAAGAGAGCAAAGATGACGTGTGTCTTTTTTTGTCAGGCTTGTGGTTTTGTATCTTTTCTTTATTCAGTGACGTACTTTGATTTCTGACTTGGCATCTCTCAACTTTCTTTAACTTTACAGACTGTGTGTGTGTGTGTGTGTGTGTGTGTGTGTGTGTGTGTGTGTGTGTGTGTGTGTGTGTGTGTGTGTGTGTGTGTGTGTGTGTGTGTGTGTGTGTGTGTGTGTGTGTGTTGTGTGTGTGTGTCTGTCTGTGTCTGTGTGGTTGTGTCAGCACTGCCGTCCCTCTCCTTCCCCTCTGAAGTATTTGGACAGCTGTGGCCGACTGTGTGTATTACAGAGGTTGTGACCCTGACATCTTGTTTAATACCTGGCCCTCTCAGTCTAATTGATGGCCAGAATAAACACTGTGGTCTGCAATTGCTGGTTGTGTGCGAGCATGTGCAAGTGTCTGGCTGTGAAAAAAATACTAATTTTAAAGCTCCACTCGTGACTCTTCATACAGTTTTCGGGATATACCGAATAACCAGAACTGTTTTCAGACGTGAATTTTGGAAAATGTCCGGCCCCCTATTTCTGAACTCTGCCCGTCTCCTCTTGTAGCCTCTTCTCCAGTTCCTCCCTTCTATCGTCCCCCTCCATCGCCTGCGTTCGCATTTTCATCTCTCCCTCATGAAGGATAATCCAATCACCCAATTAGTCTATTGAGTCTTTTTCAGCCGTTCACATATGAAGAACGCAGGAGGAGATATTCCTCGTCAGGCATGTTTTCACAACAGGAAAATGCACAGAACAATCAGGTGAGGGGTGGCGTCTGAGTAGAGCAGGCAGGAGGCAGGACATGATGCATAATTACTACTGTAGAAATCCTGTTTTTGTTTACAGCACATGACACTTTCGTCTGCCCTTATTTCCAAGTGGACGTCTCCACTGAAGCGCTGTGAATTTCCCAGACGTTTTCCCGCTGCTTTCTCACATGGGCTCACAGACATTTTACATAGGGGCCGACGGGAAAATGTCCAGAGCAACTGACTCTGGCGTGTCAGTGTTGATGTGTGCAGACTTAAGAGTGTGTCTGAAAGCAGCTCTATCCACTTAAATGCCACGACTTACTTGATTGTGCTTTTTGGGGTCTTTACTTTTCTTTCTTTTCTCTCCAGGTTATTCCCTGTGTCTGGGTAAATCCTACTTCTTCCGCTTCAACCATCCTGAGGAGGCAAGCAGAATGAAGAGCATGCTTCCACAGAAGAGTCCTGTGTCGGCTTTGGCCTACAACACAGGTACACACACACACAGACACACACACACAGAGTAAAACCCTTCCCTGACCCCTGAACTGCAGTTAATCCCTGTTCTTTTTTTCTTTGTTCCACCCCTCTGCCTTTGTTCTGCTACATCACCATCTTTTTTCCTCCACCTCCTCGGTTTTCATCCTCACGCAGCTGCTTATCACCTTTTTGTCCACCTTTAGACATTCATCAGCTTTTTTTTCCTGTTGTAACATCAACACCCTTGCAAAAAAGTTGTAGGTAGACACGACCCAGGCAGGTGTGTAAGATCAGTGTGTGTATGTGTGTGTGTTAGCAAGAGAAACAGGTAGGGTGGGGGCAGCTCTTTCTTCCAGCGCTCTCAGATGTCTCTCAGAAACACACGCTTGCACTGTCACACACATGCTTAAACTTAAATTCAAAACATGATGGAATGTTTTCGTCATCTGGTGGCCCTTCATCGCCGTGGTGATTCAGCTGGACTCTGTTGTCTCCTTAGTGATTGATCGGCCTGTGTGGAAGGTGCAAGCACGCCATAATCACTTGAATCCTTGCTCCTTACACTCCAAGACACAAGGAATGCAATCCTGTCTCCCTCAGCCTTACATCTCCGACTTATATTGCTCTCTCACACACACACACACACACACATCTGTGTTATTACTGGCTGCCAGCATCTATAATATACCTTTCAGATTGCCAAGACTCCCACTCGGACATGTGCACCTACAGTGAAGACTCGCACAAAGGCAAGAGTGGCCAGGCATAGATGAGAATGGTCACAATAGAGGAGAGTTGATGCACACCAGACCTCCAGTATAAATCTGCCCATGTATGGACACAAATACCCAGAGAGTGTGTGCGTGTGCAGATCTTATGATGTCTTTGATTTTCTGCCCCATTTCTCTCCACATGGCCCATGACGTGCACTTTTAGATACTTTACTTTCCCTCGTACAATACCACTCAGCGAGGCGGTAGTAGCTGTTGAATACGCTGCACTGTTTTCTGCAACACACATGTACGCTCTTGGCATGTGGACATGCAGCGTACTCATTTCTCTCAGGCGGAGCCGCAGCTTATGTGTGTGGGTGTGTGAGGCAGTCAAACACTGGGTGGTCCGAGCTGACACATTGTAATAGCTCCTTTTTTCCACATAGCACCACACATGATAAAGAAAAACCTAGGTAGGTTTCCCACACATTCCTTTCCACTACCACAAGTGTTTTACCTACCTTTTTTGATGACAATATTTCGAGATCAGGCTTTCAGGGATTCTCTAAAACAGAATTGACTTGGAGCTATCGATCAAATGAACTCCAGCTGATCTTGGAGATATTTTACAATTTTCTGGCTGATATTTCCGAGTTAAATTTAGCAGAGAGGAAGTAAAAACGGACTTGGTTGAGGTTTGGAAAATAGACCCTTCCACTGCTGAAAACGGCTTTAAATAAAAGGCTGTAGAAAGGGCGGGGGGGGGCCTCTTGAGGGTATTCCAGAATATTTTGTGGTCTTTTTCATTTCCCCAAATCCTATAGTGAGGAACTGAACTCCAGTTAGAGTTGAGCTGTTTTTCTTGGATCAGATGGAGGGTTTTGTGCGTGCGTGCATGTGCGTGTGCGTGTGTTGGTTCCTTTTCTGGGGGATCTCCTGCCAGTTGGGAATTGTTTGGGTTTGGTTTGTTCTGCCAAGGGCCCAGTTTATGAATAGCTGCAGCTTCAGGTAAATGCAAACTTTCTTTTTCTCTTCTTCCTGCCACCATTTGTGGTTCTTAACCCCTCGTTTTTTTACCTCTGCTAAGGAGGTTATGTTTTCACCCTTCCATTTGTTTGTTTGCAAGCAAGATTACTCAAAAAACACACTGGATGGGTTCCCACAGAACTTGGTAGAAGGATGCAGTATGAGTCAGAAAAGAAACCATTACATTTTGATGCGGATACAGATCTGGGAGCAGACTTTCTTTAACATTGCATGTTAGAGTATTTTCCCACATTTTCCTTGATTTCTCAGAGAATAAGCCAAGGATCTTGATATAATCTTTGTACATATTTATGTCTTATCCCTGCTATACAGATGTTTTTGTTTTGTACCTGTCTTATCATTTATTTTACACACAATTGTTTCCTCATCCTGTTTCTCTTCCCCACGACTGTTCACCTGTATTTGTGTATCTTCACGTTCCCATGTTGTCCATTTATTTTCTTGCCCATTCTACCTCTGCCCTCCCTCCAGACTACCTGAAGTTTAGCAGTGACTACAGCTATGCGGTGGTGGGCGGCACCAGCAGTGCAAGGGGCATGCGGTCGGCCTCCGAACTCCGAGACTTGATGGACACCCTGCAGCGCAAGAAGACTGCCCTGGAGAACAGCCTGAGAGCCAATGGGAATGCAAACCCCTCCTACTTCAGCATGACACAGGTCGGCCATCATTTAGCTCCACTACAGGGTTTATTAGGGGCACTCTTTTCCAGTTACCCTGGATGTTTGTCTTGGGCTAACCACGGTTCACCCATTATCCCTTGGCTCTACTAAAGTGTTGAACTGGCAACAAATGATTTAGTCATAAACTTAAATCTACTGAAGCTGCACCATTACATTCTGTGTATAAATGTGCATTAGACATTACAATAAGATGGCATTTTTAAATATTTCTATTCTCTTTTCTTTCTCTCAGTCCCCCCCCACAACACCCGTCACAAGTCCTTCCACATCCTCATCAGCCTGTCAGGAACAGATGAGGCGATTCTATGGCTCGGATCGTCCACCCATGTCTTTGAAATCTGCCCCCCCTCTTCCCCCTGGACGTCGATCTGACCCTTCCTCCTATCTGGCCTCCCGCTCCTCCCGCAACCAGGACAACTTCAGTGTCGGTGACAGCCGGCGACTGCATAGCCAGAGCTCCTCTCCGTTGCTGTCCGCATGGAACGGTGGAGGCTCTTCAAGTTCTGTTGCTGGTATGGATGGCTCCCTCCTCTCTCTTCCTCCTCCCTCCTCCTCCTCATCCCACACTCCATCGACAGGAGGCGCAGTCAGCATGCCCTCAAGCCCCCGTCTCGGACGTCGCAGCTGTGGGAACCAGGAGCCATCGCCCAGCAGTCGACCCAGGAAATACTCAGGGGGCTCGCTGAATGGGATGATGGGAGGAGGGTACAGCCGCTCCCTGCCACGCCTCTGCCCCTCGTCCTCTCCTCATGAAAACGGTAGATTGATGACCTTGTCAACGCTGCCCCCACGCAGATCCGATACAGCTGGGAGTCACAAATTTAGTAGAGACCATTACAGCAACATCAGCCAGGATGCAAACCACTATGGTGCTTACAGCAGGAATCAAAATCTGGGAGAAAGTGTTGTGTCTATCTCCCTCTCCTCCACCAAGAACTTGCCTTCTACCACCCCCTCCATCTCGACCACAACAGCCCCACCTGATGTGACCATCCCATCCAAAGCGGGGGGCTCCTCATCACCTCGTGTGGCCAAAAAGCTCAGTCTGACCTCCTCTAGCTCAGTTGGCACCATCAGCTCCACAACCCCCAGCTCTCCAGACACAGAACACTATGCCAGCCATGGAGTCGCCCAATCAATGGAGCAGACTTTGGCAGAAAAGGAGAGGCGGGGGGGCGATCTTGAACTCAATGGTACCCTGGGGTTTGGTCTTGGGGAGAGGAGGTCTTCGTTTGGAAAGGCGGGGCTGGAGCCTCGGATGGGGTTCGGTGATAGACGGACGTCATTTGGAAAGGCAGGAGTGCCTCCACAGGGGGGCTTCAGGGAAAGAAGGGGCAGCATCAGCTCACTAAGTGGGAAGGAGGAACTGACTGACTACCACCAGCACCAAAAAGAGGAGAGACTACGTGAGCAGGAGGTGGAGAGACTGGTGAGTTGGAGTTTGTGTGCAGATGCATAAAGAACGCCATGTTTTCTTCATGTCTTCCAGCAAATGTAAATCCACACTGTGGGAACATATTTTCATTTGATCGTTGATTGTTACGATTACTGAAGGTGGAAAGAAAAGGAATGCGTTTAGGAATGCCTCCCTCCATCACTGACCTCCTCCTTGTCCTCTCAAACACACTCTCCCAGGGAGCTTAACACACACACACACACACACACACACACACACACACACACACACACACACACAAGCACACAAACACACAGTGAGGTTCACCACTCTCACAGATGTCCCTGGCAGTTAACCGTTTCTAACAGGACTATTCTTAACCCTGGGCTTGGATTGTGTGTATGTCCGTGCGTGCGTGTGTGTGTAATGTGTGTTTATATCAGTCATCTGGAAAACCGCCCAGTGTGGTTCGGCCCACCGAAGAGCCACAGAGCACATCAGTCAGTTGTCGGTCAGAGAAACTCTCGAAGATTAGAGAGCAGAGTTGTCGTGGAGCAGGTGGAAAAACATACAGATTCTCAACATACTGTGTAATGACAAGTGGACTCAGAAATCCCACTGTCCTTCTCTCTTTACACCCAGAAAGAGGGGAGCGTAGATGAGTGAACTGGTGTCTTCTTCTTTAACTGTGAGAAATAGTTTTCTGGATGCTGTACAAACTAAACTGCTCCACGAACCTCCCAGTGGCTTTGGGCTAACCTCCACATGTTGTAGTTATGATATAAAGATGGAATGTCCTGCTCTGAGACATTTTTACTTTGTTTAGTTTCAAGATGGAATATTTGCTTTTCACCCCACAGTTTTAGGTTTCATTTGGTTTAGTCTGTTATTTTTAGTAGATGATATAAAAGACTGCAACCTCCTCTGAGGCACATGTGAATATGCATTTAAATTGAAGCAGTGGTTTGCATTTCTTTAATTAATTGTCAAAATGATTATTAACTGAATGTTTTGAATAGCAGGTTCTAAATAACTGATCACATAAACTGGAATGTTGTAAGCAAGTCATTAGCATCATCAAGTCTATTCTCAAGCTGTGTCTGCCCTCTAGTGGTGGTACAGGAAACCTGCTGGGGAACACAAAATAGGTATCTGACCACATTACCAGTTGTGCCATTTACAATGTGCAGCTTAGATGGATTTGGTGAGTTTTGGTTCAATGTCAGTTATGGCATTTCATCAGCTCCCATCTAAGTTTGCATTTTGTTACCAGCCATCAACATCATCTTGTGTTGATTGTGTAAATGGTTTCGAATTTACAGAATGAACAAGAGAGCAGAAATTTGGTTGTTAGCATGGGATCACTGACAAGTAATGAAGAGAAACAAAGGGGCATAGATTGGAAAAAAGAAAGATGAAGAGAGAGTGAGATTAAAATGTTGTAATGGAATGTAAGGGCCACATTGAAGGGAAAATAATTTTGAGAATAATGTCATCTTGAAACAATGAATGAAAAACTACGACTTTGAATATCATGCAGGTCTCTTACCGTCGACCTCTACCAAACATGTCCTCATCCACAAAGTGACAATTTCCTCTCTGTAGTTTGTTCTTTGGAATAGACACAGTTTCTTGCTCAGTCCGTTCAGAGTCTAGATATTTGTGATAATGTGCTGCTGATGTGACAAAAGCTGACATTTTGTATTGAAACAAGATGTTCCGCATTCCTCATTTTAATGCATGCGGCAGGCTGATCTTCTGATCCTCCAAAATGACACCTAGGCTAAAATTATGACTTTGCGTAATATTCATTTTCTTTCTTAAAATGTTAGAAATTACACATCAGGATTTAAAAAAAACAAAATATTTTACAGCCGGCATTTTCTCTCATTTTCTCGCCAAAGTACGAGCTCATGCTGCGTCTCCCAGCATGATCCCCTCGTCTTTCTCCCTTCACATTAGTCCTTCCATCCATCTTTTTTTTTATCGTGGCCGCTGTCTGGCTCTCATCTCTCCCGCTCCCATCTGTCCCTCTCCAGTTGACAGCTGATTACTATAAGGGCTCCACAGAGGCTTGTGGCCATTAGAATCGAGCAAGGTGACAAACTGACACTTGCTTGTTTTGGTCTCAGCTCCTGGTTCATATTACCCAGTACACTGTGAATATCTGCTTGTTTGCATGCACACATAATGTACAAATGTAAAGTACATTATCAAACAATTTAATGTTGTGATTCATTATTAGTTTATAGATTTCAGTCATTTTTTTGCATTTCATTTCTAATATAACATGTTAAATAATAAATATAATGTATGTTTATTGCGATGATACTTTTCCTACATAGGATAGGACATATCTCTCCAGCCTTTCTAAACAAGGAGGTTACTGTATCATGACTTTCACCTGGTTCAGATTCCTTTTTTTGAAGTACAATTCCCTGGAAAGAGTCTTGTTTCCTCAGTGGCAGCACACAGACACATTCCTGTGTCTGGAGCCACGGCTTGTTCTCGCGTACTCTTCCGATCATAGTTGACAGCTGTCCACCGCCTCATTAGCTCACACACACACCCCGCCATCCCACGTTACATTTTTCCTGCCTCCATCTTTCCCTCTCTAACATTACTCACTCACACAGGCTCCTCGTGTAACTTACTACTGAACCTGTAAGAGGACTTTTCCACTCCGTGCAGCCTCTGTAGCTCCCCCATATAGTTTCATCCGGGCTGGACGAAGCGAGGGAAAAAGGGATTCTCTCTCCCAGGATTCCCAGTGAGAGGAACTTAGACTTTCTAGTTGGGAAATCATCTACTAAAGTGGTGTGTGTGCAATGGCATACAAGAAATTATAATCCAGAATATATTTTCGACAAAACCAGGACAAAACAGACAGTGATTTCTGCGATGCTTCCTCAGGTAACCTGAGCACTGAAGAGATTTTTTTTTTTATGATGATGAAAATTATAATTCTTCTGTGTTGTTGTGACTCTGCTCTAGAACCTTTTAAACAATTTGTGCTTTGAGCAATTTTACATTTTCTATACACAGTATGCATGAAGAAAGGAAAAGTGAGAACTGGTATGAAAAAGGGCAAAATGTATTGTTAACTGGTTTTAAAAGTCAGAAGTTGTTGCACTGTTTGACATCTGTTTGATATATCTCAACTTGTAATATCTTTATTTAAATTGTGTGTTATTATAATTTGGGGCACACATTCAGCACCACTCCTGAGCTTTATAAAAATATCTTTTTTATTTAATTAAATAGGCTTATATTGCATTTCTGTTGCATCCTAACAGCAACACTAAAAAACTGACTACACAATTTGAAATCAGGCCTTTTCACTTTTAAGTACACCTTATTAAATAATCTGCTACTTTACTACAATAGTCGACGACAAACCTTCTACTACATTTGCATACGCTGTAACTCATGCTCGTGTTTATATGTGTGTGTTTATCTCAGGAGCGACAGCGGCTAGAGACCATCTTGTCTCTATGTACGGAGCTGGGCCAGGCCGAGAGGGACGGTGGCGGCTCAAACTCAAGTCCCGCCTCAGCTGTGGCAGATCTCCAGAAGATCAACCAGGAGCTCCAGAAGCTCCAACTGAACGATGATGACGACGACGACGATGACGCACCGTCTGTCTTTTCTGACTTCTCGGCTGTTATCGACACCCCAGGGAGCGGACACATGACCTCCCCTGGATCGGAGAACGGTTTCTATGATGACGATCTGCAGTGGCGCAGAAGCCACCGAGACAATAGGGCAGAATCCCCCACTGTCAGTTTGCGAAGCTTTGCCCCCTCACCTTCTCCGCGTACACAGAGGACCAATGAGGTATAAGAAGTAGTATTTGATTTCTAATTAGAATGCAGATGTCTACTTTGTGTTAAAACAACATCTACAGCTCTCCTATTAATATCACATCTTCTAGTCGAGCATTGAATAGGGGACTGATACGTGAATTGATTCCACCACATTGGTTTGTTATTCTCAGGGTCACTTTACCACTTTCAGGGTGGCACAGTGGTTAAGTGGTTAGCAAGAAGGTTCTTGAATCGTATCCCAGTCTCTGTTGAGTTTGCATGTTCTCTACGTGTGTGCATGGGTTTTGTCAAGGTCCTCCTGCTTTATCCCAAAGTCTGTGACATGCTGAAGCGTTCATGTGAAAGGTGATGCCTGGGTAGGTCGAGCAGGAGGCAGGGCATGACGTTTAAATATTTCTGTGTTTTTGATCCAAAAGCTTTAGAATATTGTTTTTCCAAGTCAGCGTCTTCTACGTGTATGGTACCTCCTTTTCCTCCTGAGGAATTTGTATTCTATTCTTTTTTCCCAGTTTTGCATTAGTCAGCTTCAACGTGCCCAATTCTCCGGACATAATCCTGCTGTATTTTCACTGGAGTTTTTACGAAGGGGCCGGCAGGAAAAACTCTGGGGAATGTCCCCAGCTACTGACTCGGACATTTTTGCGCTCTCACATAAAGCTCCTCTGGATAATTTCAGGAGATTATCCGGAGATCCGTGCATATCAGAGAGCAGCTGAAGTGGTGGGGTGTAATTTGATATCACTGGTCATTACAACAGGACTATCCTACTCATTATGACAAATTACAAGTGAAGAGAAGAGTACTAGAACGCTGGCAAGAGAGAGACCGGAGACTGCACAAGTTGGTGAATAGAAGTGATTTCTAGTTGTTTTGTGTCATTGTGTGGGGAAGCTGTAGATGTGTTAAGAGGCACAGTTACCGTCTTGGATCTAGAGATAATTTTTTAATGACATAGGACAGGAGTGCAGGGCTGCGATGGTTGCTCCTTTGACTTTGGTCAGCTTCTTAAAAGATTAATCGGGATTAATTGTGGGAAGTGTCGACTCGCCATGTTCTTTCTGAAAGCTAAGGATCACTCCTCTTAATACTTGGAAAGTCTTGACACACACATACCTCACATACGCAGATGTGAGATATTTACAGAGCTTTTATTAGATTAGAGCTGGTCAAGTGTGGGAACTTATAATGGAGAGCTGGTATCTATGTGTGTGTGTGATATAATTATGAATACTGTCTGTGCTCCTTTTCCACATTATGCCACTGATTTAGTACAATTGTGGAGTGGTGGATTATTGTTACAGCCACCTATGAATGCATACGATCTCTAACTCTCCTGCTGATGTCACCAGGCTCTGGAGGACGCAGCTCGCCGCAGCAGACAGGACGTGAGACCTTCAGAGGAGGAAGTGAGGCAAGTGAAGGAGGAGAGGATCCAGGTGCTGAACAACATGGAGGAGCTGGAGAAAAAGATCAAGGACCTGGACAACCAAGTGGAAGAGTCTGCCTGCGAGGTAAAGCGAAGAGACAGCTCATGATTGAAATATTTAATTTTGTTGAAATGTATATTTATATAGAGGTCAGATTATGTTATGTTTAGTCACAGATCGAAATATTTTTCTAAAAAAGTGAGACAATTATAACTTTACTCTATTTATTAAAGAAAAATTATAACAAGGAACTTTTGCAAAATTCCAGGGGTTCAGTGTTTAAATAAAGTTTAGCAATATTAGCAATATTTAATAATCCCCTGACAAATGGAAGCGCAGTATGAACAATAGTAATTTTTTTGTTGTGACTTCAGTGTTTCCCATTAATTATCTTGACTGCGCCGGATTGTCATATTTTAATTTGTGCCACCACAGTTTAATAATGAACCCAAAAGAATTTGCACTTCTTATAATAACATAAGATATTTCTCTCTGTGAGGTTTTTTCCTGTTGATTACTTGTGAAGCTGTCGTCTGTAGAGTTATTTGCCTCATGCTCGCTCTGTCTCTCCCGCTTGGATGCTTGTGCTATCGTCCATTAAGTTTTTACCATTCATGCAGACAGTCAGACCTCGTAGTTTCAGCTGCCACAGACTGAATCAATTAAAAGTAATACTGTATTTTACACTAATATTTAAACTTTGCAATTAATCCCCAGTTCACATGTGTTCCAAATTGTGGAAGTCAACCTGTATTACACCACTCAAACTCTTGTGTCTAGGTGAAAAGCTCACATTTACAAGTGGTGACATTATAAGTTATAATAAAATTAAGAATACAGCAGGTCTTCATAAATCAGCTCTGCTGTGTGTATTTGTCCAAGGTGGAGGTTGAGCGAGCGCTGGTGGAGGCTGAGCAGGAGTCAGAGGTGGCTGCTATCCAGCAGGAGAAAGAGGCTCTGGAAGCTCTTCGCAACAAGATGGCTCACATGGAGACCAAGTCCCAACAGGAAAAAGACAAGGTACGCTGTGTGAGCTTTGTCGTTAAACAATGCGAGTGAGTAGGTACTTCTACTAAGAACCTGTCGAGAGGACACTTGAAATGTAAAGAGGTTTAATCCACAGACTGATGTTTGCTGATGAATCTTCTACAAATTGTGAGAATCACTTTTGGGAGTCATTAGTAAGGAATACTTGGGAGAGGGGCAAAACGTACTGTAACTAATGGGGGGGGGGGTTACAACAACAGACTGTATATAAAATGGACAAAATGTAAGCCAAATCATCGCAATTGCCTAATTGGCTAGCTAAGTGTGATGTGAGTCCGCATGCTTAGATTATTGGTGGATAGGAGATAAGTCGCTCATTTTCTCAAATGGATGTTTGGTTTCTGTCCTTTTAGGTAGTTATAATCACATTGGTGTACTTTATTTTCCCTGTAACATTAGTTTTAATGAGTCATTTGATGCTTCAAAAACAGGGTGAAAGTTCATTTTTGACAGCTGAGACTCAATTGGTTGAGTGTGTATATCAATGGAACCTCGATACTCCACGCCTCAATCACTACTGCGCAGACTCTCTGGCTCCAAATGACGATAAAAGCACAAGATGGCTGCTCCCGTATCAGAGATATTTAGGCTTTCAGGAGAAAGTGGAGACGCATCGTCCATCTCTATATACAATTTATGGTTTAAACCAGCAGCCTGCATTTCCCCTCCCAAAGTGTGTGTGTGAGTTTGATAGTGAAATTACATGTGTTACTCAAAGAGTCTCCAACATGTTGGGATCATGTGACTGACTGATAGGTGTTAATCCTTCTCATGCTGTCCCTGGTCCAAATATATATCTGTCAATACTGCCCAGGGTATAGCGGTCACCGAGCACTCCCATCTTACCCACACTGCCGTGGGGGGACGCACACACATGTGCTGTGAAGTTCTTCTCTGTTGGATTGAGTCTTACCCTGAATGGGAATTTTCCATGCACCCCACATTAGAGGTACATAAAGTCAATGGTAAAACCCCATTAAGATAATGAGTGAGTCAGAGGGAAAGACAGATTCAACAGTTAAATTCTAAACATGTTTAAGAGTGGTGAATGTGAGTGCTTGTACAGGTTTTGGGCGTGTGCGTGTATGTGTGGTATTTATTGAATCAATCATTCAGGTGTTAGTTAACCTTCTGCTGAAACATCTGATATATCTCTTTCTTTCTCACCCATCATTCATTTTCATTCAACAAATAAAGGAAAAAATGCAGGAAACAGAACTAATGAAACTTTACATACCATCATCCCACCTTCCTTTTTACTCCCTGCTCCATTTTAGCAGATCTTACTTCTCCAGCTTTCCCTCCCTCCCCTCCCTCTAGGCTAATATCGCTGACCCAGTCGCTGTAGTAATTAACCGTGGCTCCCCAATCCAACTAACGCTGCCATCCTCTCTTTGTCCTGTTTGTGTGTGTGTGCGCGCGTGTGTGTGTGTGTCTTTGTAATTATATGTACACAAAAAACCATGTACACGGTACATGTGTCCTTGTGTGGGCATCCTCTTCATGTGTGTTCACGTGTGTATGCGAAGGCGTGTGAGTTGCTGCAGGCAGAGAGGGGCAGAGTAGAGAGGTTGGCTCAGATTGTGTGTGAGCAGCGCTCCCAGCTGGACAGCTGCCCTGAGGCCACCAAGGAGCCCCTGCAGGAGCAGCTAGCCAGGGTCAGTACACACTCAACACCGCACTCATGCATGCACAGGAAGAAACAGTTGGGTCCAAAAAAATCGGACCACTTTCCCTTTCTGGTGAATGTGGAAAGTGAATCTCGGGCTAAATCCACACAGCTACTCTATCTTCACAAGTGTTTTGGCTCCAAATCAGTTTTAATCCAAGTCCATATCACTGTCCATTTGTGTGCCGGTGTAAACGTGTAAATTTGGTTGTTGCAGATTGTTTAAATAGTAGCTCGCCTCCATGTAAGCAGTTGTATCTGTTAGCAAAGACAAGAGGGTCAGCAACACTATTAAATGTTGCGTTCTACACTGGTTGCCGAGGCTGATGCCGGCTGTTTTCTTTCGGAAAGTGGTCATGTGGTAGGAGCCTGACGAATCAGCAAAGAGTACGTTCTCCAAACCTCCATTTCTGCCCGTCCAGACTAAAACGCAGCCCCAGAGTTTTCCAACTAAACCGTGTCGGCAGTGTTTCCTAACTTCTCCATTTTTGCATCTCTAAAACTTGGGAGTAGTGTGGCCGACAGACGTATCAGTAGCAGAGTTGATGCGTTTTCAAAACAAAGACGTTGCTGTATGGATGTAGCCTCAGAATCTTGAGTGTGTAAAACCCGAGGATCCATGAAAGTTAAACACAATATGTAGGCAAGGTTACAAGCAACAATATTCAACAAGAAGTGGGAACTTAAGCCGCTGTGCTCACACACTGGGAGCAGAAAACCAGAACAAAATCCGATCAATGTACTATAAATGTGGAGTTAACATGATGCTTGCCTGCTTGAACTTGCATGTGAACATTTTCTCTCCTCAGCTAACTTGCTCTCTGTGTCCATCTTCATCTTCACTTCTCACTCTCTAACTAACTAAGTCTTTATTTCATGAAATGGTTTGATCCTGTAAGAGTATGAGTTATCTCGATGGATGAGCTCTAAGATCTGTTTGGGGCTCACAGAAATCCACGACATATAGAATGTCGAGGCCAAGTCTCCATTCTTTTTACAACTCTTTAACTCTATATTTTGGGTAAATGCTTGCAGAATGTAACATGTTGCCTAAACTGTAAAACACTGGTTATGCTTTGGTGTAGTTGTCTGCATGACGGTTGAAATAAGACATCAGGTGTATTAGCAAATGAGAAGGTGCCTGTCAATACATGATTGCTTCTTTATTTCTGTTTTTCTCAAAGCAGTTGGAAAAAACTTTTTCAGGTAAAATAAAAATACACAACAAAGATTCATATATGACTATAGTGCAAAATTATAATAATCCCGACTTCTAAGCTGCTTTTCTAATAAAAAAAAAGAGTTTTCAGGGTTTTTTGTGTGTGTGTTTATCAACCACTTGCATACACACTTGCATACACACTCCTGTATACATGCATTCCTTTATCATGCCTTTTTACCAATGCATTATTCTTGTGTGTGTTCAGGACTGTGAGGTGCTTGAGACGGAGACCAAGCGTTTCGAGGACCTGGAGTTTCAGCAGCTTGAGAGAGAGAGCAGGCAGGACGAGGACAAGGAGACGCACACACAGCAACTTCTGCGAGAGATCGCAGATTACCAGCGCAGCACAGTCACCCGCAAGGTGACAGCCGCCTCTTCGCGATTGACCCGACAACAATGTTTTGATTTAATATCAGTCCAGAAAAATCTTGACTTTGTATTTTAATGTAATGCAGTCTTTTTGAAATGTTTGTGAAGAAACAAACCATCATTATTTTCCCTTTCAAAAACGTCAGGCGCGACTGTTGACTCTGAAGAAGCAGGCGGCACAAATTACCCAGCAGGCTCAGCGAGAGAAGGAGAGCTTCTTGAAGGAGAGGAGCAACCTTGAATCAATGCTGCAAAGGGTACAAGGAAATCCATGTTTGCATGTGTATGCATGGGACTGTTCTTTGCTTCTGCATGTGATAAAAATGTTCATAAAAGTCCAGCATCAACAAAAGGTAATTTTTTTTAAATTAAGTTTTTTATGTTTTGCTTCCCTTTTGTTTGCGTTTCTTCTAGGAAAAAGAAAACCTTTCCCAACTGGAGGGAAAGCACGCCGACCTCACTGGAAGCAGGGGTTTCACACTTAGAGAGGTAGGTTTATTTCACAGCTGTCACACAAGAAAATGAGAATGATGCCTCCTTTTGAACTATTTATAAAAAAGGGAAGGGAGCCTCCATTATTTGAATGGCTGAGCGTTTCCCTCTGTGCTTGCGAGGATCTTTTAGTGACTGTTGCTGTGACGGCACATCGGCTACAATTATTTCCCCTCCAACAAAACTATAGACACATGTTTTCATGGACACCGATGTTCCGATAATAACTCGATTAAGACAATAATCAGAAAAAGTCAATGCCATGCAAACAGCATTTTAACTTAACCCAAATAAGGTCATACTCAGAATAAGCAATAATTCAGTCAAGACATGTGGACTTGTGGAGCATTCTGACCTTACTCACATTATGTTAACATGTATAGGTCTATGCTCAATAGTCTGAATATTACTGTCCATGGAAACGCAGTCAGTGAGAGGGTGCAGTCAAAAATTACACCCCCCATCCCTCCTTTCCTCTTTTTCCTCTAGAATCCTCTGCGGCTTTTGTGTTGTTTTACTAATTTATCCCTCTATCCCCTGTTTTCTTCTTTGTCCAGCTTGTCTGTTTAAACCCATTTCTTCCTATTGGGGATTTCCCTGATCCCAAGCCGACTCCTTTCACATTGGGTATCTGCCGATAGAGTCCGCTGCCACACTTGCTAAATTACGTTACTTAAATGTTGATTAAATAACCTACTGTCTGTATTTCACACATATTTGAAATAACACAGCTGACATAGGTTACTCACAGCGACTGCTGATATGAACTACCACCGGCCATGTTTGTCATTTTACTGGAGAAAGCAAAACTGAGCACTGCCTAAAAATGAGAGGCTGCTAGTGTAATGTTTTCTATACAGACTGTTGAGGATAATTAGCGTTGGAGCATAGAGAATCTGAATTCAGATTCCATCACCACTGCGTCCAAATAATATTTCACTCTTATACAGTACATACTATCCTCCCTGGCTTAAGCAGCTTGATGCTGCACTGTAGAAGCCAGGTGTCTTAAAGAAGAGGAGCTGCAACACAATCGAGATGAAGTGGACAAAACACAGCCAAGCATTGTTTTGAACAACAATTTGGATTCATGTTGTTCCATCAGATACAGATCCATTAAAGAATGCCTGGATCAGCCAGATCCTTAGGATCGTCTTCGGACATCTCTACCTCCAATGCTTTGTTCCTCCTCTCCAATTGGTTTCTTGTTTAGACTGCCAGGAATCAGAGTTGAGACCTATTATAATAATTCAATGCACATACTCACACATATTAACCCTGAGGTAACCTCGTAGGAAAGTGAATGGTCTTGTTTATTCCTCTTAATCACTGTTAACAGTGTAGCTTGTCTCTAATTGACAGGACTTTCCCCCAGTTTTTTGCCTTGAAACTAAAAGTCTGCATCATTCTAAAGACTACTTTGTCATAACATATTAATATGGCTACGCTATGCCTCACCCCTTCTCTCTCCTCCATTTCTCTGTTGATGCTTTCCAGGGCTATGTCACAGTCAGTGAAATCAATGAGCTTTACTCACAGCTAAGAGGAGAACCTAAACCCGCCCCTGCTCTGGCCAATGCCTCTCCTGACTCCGAGGCAAAGCCCTCCCCTGGCGACGACACCCCCAAACCACTGGAGGATGAGGTGTGTGTGTGTGTGTGTGTAGTGGTGCAAAGGGCTTGCGTGTGTTGTTAGTTACACAGACGCAGATGATACAAAGTGTGCGTGTGAAAAAAATATTTCCCCTCCTCCTCCTTTTATGTTTTTTCACTTCTCTGACACGCTCCTCTCTTCTTTCCAAAGCTCTATTATTCTTCCTCACCTGCCGACTGTCACTCCTCTTCCTCCTCCTCCTCCTTCTCCTCCTCCCATCGTAATCCCCGCCCCTTCCCCAAAACCCCCTCTGTGCATTGGCCAGAGAACATGGTGTCTTATCGAGACCCCTCCCCTCTCCCTGACTCTCCCCCACCTCCTCTTCCTGTCAAAAAACACCACCACCATCTCAGCCAGGTAAAGTGAACTGTAGATATAGATTGTTGAAAATGTAGTTGTAGTGCACGATGGACATTTTTTTCCCTGCAGCCATTTTGATATGAAATTGTAGGCAAACACAAAACCCAAATCAAAGCGCTGCTAAACAACTGTGTGGACATTATTATGAACCTTTCTGTTGGTGTCTATAAGGTGCAGAGGCTAACGACACTGGCACGTAGTAGAGCCCATCTGCTATGGTCCAACAGTCCCCCTAAATACAATCACACCAGTTCCACACATTTATAAATATCAGTCTCCTAAATGCGCCTTTTTTCATTGAGATCCATGAATTATTACCTGAGAAATTGGTGGAAATGTCTCACACAATGTTAAAGAAACTGACAAAAATTCCTTTGTCCGGGTCTGTGCCAACATTGAATGGATTTATTTCTTGGCTCCTGTTCCCTCCTTTCACCAGGTTTTGTGTAATTCTGCCGAAACTCTAACAAGCAAACAAACCAGCAGATAAAAGTAAAAATTGAACCCCCTTGGTGCAGGTATTAGCAATTTAGCGAGCCAACAGTTGAGTAGCGTAATGCACTGAATGCAAACGCACAATGACAGAGGGCAATGATGACACCTGTTGGGAATATCAACATTTTGGGGGGCGTCTTCTTGTGAACATGGTAAACAAGAAACCATTTGAAGGCACCAACAGAGCTTTGATTATTGTGTTTGCGGTGTTAACCTATTATCTCATGTCAAGATGGCTGCTGTGGAAAGAGGTCAATGGAGTGTGGTTTTGTCTGCCACATTGTCTTGTCGTCTTTTTTCTTTCTTACTACCACTAGAGGGCAGCAAAGTAAGAAATTTAACAACTCATACTTACAGTAGTTAGAAAAAGGTGGGACCATGTTAAATCACCTAAAATTAACTAGGATTATATTGATTGTTAATTTTAATTGAAATAAATGTTGAGAATTAGAAATTAATTAATAAATATAAAAATGAATTAATGTAAAGATTAACGGTTTACATCGTTTTTTTGTGTGTCTGTATTTGTGTGTGTTTCATCAGCAGTTCCGTTTGCTGGAGGAGAGGAAGAGGTCTGAGAGAGATGGGTCCCATCTGAGCGACACATTACCCAGGAAGAAGGTCACTCCCAACATGAGCCGCCAGTTCACGTGTGCAACACTCGGACGCAGTTACCCCACCAAGGTACACACGCACAGATCAAAGACTAAATAACCAAATTGTTAATCACATATTATATGAAGTTATACTGTTTATTGATTAACTAAAGGAATAAGTAAAAACGTTTTTTTCTCTTCTTGGTTCTTCATAGTCCCATCAGCCCCTGGTACAGAGCACAAGCTGTGGCAGCATTCTTCCAAGGATTTTCTCGCTGTCCAGCAAGGAAAATGATTCTCGGTGTTTGCATAAAGGTACACACACACACACACACACACACACACACACACACACACACTTGCCTGGAAACCTGGAAACCTAAAATAGGGATGAAGAGAGAGCAGGCAAGTGTTTTAATCTGTCAGTTGTCTCCATCTCTCGCTTGGGTTGTGACATGGAAATAAGCCTTATATGGTCACAATAACCCGAATAGGGTTTTGTGTGTGGGTGTGCACATCTTTGCGTTTTGTTTATCTGTCGGGAAAGATCATGGAGGAATGCGAGTGGAGGAGGGCTGTCCCGTCAAGTGATACAGACCGTTACAACAAGTGGACAATTTTCGTCCTAATGCTTTTGAGTATGAACAATTAGTCTTGTTGTGTCAACTGTTAGAGGTGTTTTATACGCGTCTACTATTCATTGTTACTACTATTGTTACTATACTACTATCTACTATTCGTCGTTACACGTAAACTTCCTACTGCAAAAGCAATCTTTAAAAAATCTTTATATCATTATTTTCTATCGGTTTGGACGTTTGCTGACTTGTGGTGTTGAACCTAGATTTTGCTGCTGTGAGATAAGTTTAATGTGTATTTGGTCTTTAAAGAAAATGGATTTACTTATGTACCACTTTTAATCTTTTTTGTGCCTGACACTGGGATGTGTATTTGGCCCCCCAGTCCCTTTGGTCCCTTGATGTGGCTCATCAGATGGGTGGGTCTGCTGCATGGAGCTGATAGTATCAGGTTGTGTGTGTGTGTTTCTGTTTCCTGTACCCAGAGGCTGAGTTTGTCTCTCTTTAAAGTATCGGCTTTGTAATTTTGCCACCATTCCTCGCTCTCGTCCTGAGGATGTCTCATATTTCTTAGTCTTTTGAGTCTTTTGTACACTGTTAGTTTGACAATCTGGACACAGGAAGAGTTGCACCATTAAGGTGTGGATATATTTCGTTTCACCGTGGCGGGACATTGTGATCCAAACTCGAAGCTGTCTGAGGAAAGCGTTGTGCCAGAGGATGTGACTGAAACAGGTACAACATGGATGTGCAGGAAAACACGAGAGTACTGTTAATTAACTAAATGTCTTTTCTCTCTCTGTTTGTGTTTTTGTGTGTTTCCAGGTCAACCTGGCTCTCGAGCCGCTTCCCAGACCAACGTCTACCTCGATGCCTTTGGGTACCGTGACAACCAGGCCTTTGACACGATGAGCATGGATAGTACGGACTCCATTGAAACCAGCATCTCTGCTTGCTCTCCTGACAATGTCTCCAGGTAAGTTCACACGTGTTTCACTGTATATACTAATAGAAGTTAAGGGAAAAATAAAAAAGAATTGATCCTGTTTGTGCTTCTGAACGTTAAATCATCTCTTCCTCAGGCTGATAAGTGCTATGAGAAAACTGACAAACCACGAAAGAATGACAAAAAAGGATGAAAGAAAACAAGAGAGAGACAGAAAACACAAAAATGTCCCTTTGTGGTATTTAATATGAAACACTGATTCTGAGAAAGGGGGTGGGGGGCGGTCGGCAACAAAGAACAGGACAGAAAAAGTAAGTTAATGTAAAAAGTGTGTGGAGAGGTTTCCCGCCTTTCATGGTCCCTCGCAGGATTTGTACAATTGTGTGTGTTATGAGTCAAGGGGAACTCTTGATTAGGGCTCCTGGGGGTCAGGTTACAGAGGAGAGAAAACATCGAAGTGTGTGTGTGTGTGTGTGTGTGTGTGTGTGTGTGTGTGTGTGTGTTTGTGTTTGTGTGTGTGTTTGTGTGTCAGTCAACCCCCTCAGGTTCAGATGAACTGAGCGAACCAGTTTAAATATGGAGGTACATTTTAGGGGTCCAGTCAGTCTGGACTAAAACCATGTGTGCCTGCTTTCCCCCCCCCTATCACGTTTTTTCCAGTGGTTGCATCTGTCTTTTGTCCCCCCTTCTCTTGTTCCTCTCAATGGTTTGGTCTTGTTTCCCTAAACCATTTGCAGATTGATCTCCCTGCATTGTATGTTCTCCTCTGCTCGGCTCCAGTTTGAATTGTGTTGCTCCATTTTACATTGAATTTCAGAATGCGTGATGGTGGAACAACAAATTAGTTTCAGGATAGTAAAGAAGTGGATTTAGTTTTGTCACCTTGTCAGTGAAGTCCCATTTTGTGGAGATGCAAGTGCTGGAGCAAGATCAAGTTGTTTTCAAGTAACCCAAATACTTAAAGGAATAGATTTGCTCTGGGTTAGTCTGCAATGACTATGAGTACGATTCCCTCTCGTCGACTGAGGTAAGAGAAAGGCAGGGGGGACTGTAGGAAGAGGAAAGGATGGAGTTGAATGTGTAATGACCTGTAGTTTTTGTTAATGAAAGTGAATTACATTGAACATGTTAACTACCTGTATAGAACTTCCCAAATCCTATACTGTCTAATTGGAGGCATTCAGAAGAGCCCTACCAGGTTATTGGTTGGCGGGTAAAAATTGGCCAATATGAGCCATTTCAGTTTTAGTGTTGCAGATATGCACATTTATGAAAACATTTATTTTACAGTATTAACAATGCACAAAAGATGTATTATTATATTTATATATATTGTGGAGTATATTTAGATGTATTTGTTTGTTTTTAATTTAGTTCTTTTATAATAAAAGTTATGGTTAAACTGTAAAATATCAAGTCTCAATTACATTTCTTTGTCAAAGTGTTTTGACAATGATGTTTTAGGATAAAAAAAAATATATATTTAATATATTTGTGTCAGGAAATGTTATTTCTCCCTTAAACCTGTATCTGCGTCAGTCTCAGAAATCCATATCGGCCGGGCTCTAGTGTTCTGTTGAAACTGACAATGAAAAGCATTTTTCTTCACTTCACCATTTACTCTTGTCTTTCCTTCATCTTTCCAAAGCTTTCTTCAGATGCTCTAGTTATTTCCTCCCTCTCTCTGTCTGCCTGATTATTTTAAATAATTTGATTGGATATTGTCCAATGTCTACCAATCATCTTATCCAAGTTGTGATGTCATCACGTTTTCCTTTTTGCTGCAGATAAGAATTAGTGTGTTTGCATGTCAGAGGAAGAGAGAAAAAAGTACTGTTATTGATACTGTTATTGTTACTGATAAAATGACAAAACATGTGCACAAATCTCTTCCCTGTGATAATTCATGTGATGTGTAGATAATCAGCTGCCTGGGTGACCTGAAACTAGAGCGGACGTGATTGTCTCTACTCCTTAGATTGGTTCAGCTCACACACAAGCATAATACTGAGAATTCTCAGCAGAGGGCAGCATTTGGGCGGGAATCTAACTAGTGATTGTATATGTCGAAGATGTACAAAGTAAATATTAAAGTCAGAATGGAATCAGTTCGTCATATTCACTGCTTGTGCATCAGGTTTAATTCATTAACATTACAGCTTCATGACATTTGCAATGTGATGAAATTGAAGGTTCAACATGAAAAGATGGTTTGGTGTTTGTTTTTTCTATAACCTTAACTTTAAAATGAATGTGTTGTGTTTGTGCTCCGCAGTGCCAGCACGTCAAATGTGGCCAAGCTAGAGGAGATGGAGCGTCTGCTGAGAGAGGCTCAGGCGGAGAAGAACCGTCTCATCGAAAACAAGGTCACTAAAGAGATTCATGCGGCCTGATTTCAAATCTTAAACCTAAACACCAGGAGACACAACTTAAACTGGTATGTGAATGAATTATTTCTTCAGGAGCAAGAGATGGAAATGCGAAAGCAGGCGCTGGATGAGGAAAAGAAAAGAAGGGAGGAACTGGAAAAGAGGCTACAGGAGGAGACGAGCAGACGCCAGAAACTCATCGACCGCGAGGTGAAACTGCGAGAGAAACAAAGGGCACAGGTGAGAACTCGGAAAGTACAGTGTTGGTGGTTATGTGATTATATTTTGGGACACCACCCTAATTACAACCAGTGGAGTGTTCAGTGTCATCAGGAAGAGGTTTCGTATCCTTTCCTTTCTACCTAAAGATAATTTAATATAAGCATCACCCATTAACTTTTTATTTTTACCACCAACTGCTAAATATTGTATACATCTCAATGGCTCGTAATTCTATTTCTAATTAATAGAAATTAGAAACGCATCATTGTCATGACATGAACCGGTTCCCTCTCCTTCTCATTCACCCTTCCCTCCAGTCCCGGCCATTAACACGCTACTTGCCAGTGAGAAAGGACGACTTTGACCTGCGGGCTCACATCGAGTCGGCGGGCCACAGCGCCGACACATGCTTCCACCTGTCCATCTCCGAAAAGACCTGTCGCGGTTACTTGGTCAAGATGGGAGGCAAAATCAAAACGTGGAAGAAACGCTGGTTTGTCTTCGACCGCAACCGACGCACACTCTCCTACTATGCAGGTAGGACAGAAGATTTACACACACATGCACCCAAATGAATGTGTGTGTTGGTCATACGGAGCAGAGGAGATTATATATACATTAAACGTATCGCTTTCTTATCAGAAAGGAACTTTACAGTGAATTAAATGTGTATTTTATCAGTAATTATTATTTATGTATTTTTTTTATTGTCAAATAAGTATATTGCCAAAATTGAGTGGAATTTCTTATATTTTCAACTGAATATTTAATTTCATATTGATCTACTGCAGATAAACATGAAGTCAAGCTGAAAGGAGTCGTCTACTTTCAAGCTATTGAGGAAGTGTATTATGATCACTTGAAGAATGCACATAAGGTATGTGTTTGCATCCTTTGCATATACTGTATATTACTCCAACAGCGATGAATGCTACTCACCCTTGTTGTGAAAAATAAGATTTCTTATCTTTTAATATTCATGTCTAATATTCTTCTGTCTCCTTCCCATCTTTCTATATTTTTTAAACACATCCCACTTTTCCTCTTGCGCATTCCTTTTCGCTCATCCTCGTGTTCTTCTCCTTCCAGAGTCCAAACCCCTCCCTGACCTTCAGTATTAAGACTCACGACCGGGTCTACTACATGGTGGCTCCCTCTCCGGAGGCGATGAGGATCTGGATGGATGTAATCGTCACAGGTGCTGAGGGATACACCCAGTTCATGGTTTAGTGAAGGGGTTATGGCGGCGGGATACGCCGACATGTTACTGCTCTTTGTGGCTCCAAAGATTATTTCTTTTTTTATCCCTGGACTTTTTTTGAAGTGTCTGGATGGATATTGTTTGCATCTATACTGAAGAAAGAAAACAGTTTCTGCTGAGACAGCTGCCTTGAGTTTTCAAACTTTCAATATGGGCAGGGTTTTACAATTTTATGTGGACCATTCATGTGAAATAGAATAGGCACATGTATGATAATAATTTTGACATTGTTAGGCAATCAGGTTCAGGCCAAAAGAAGAAATTAAGTGGAGGAAATTGGTGCTATGGTCACTGCAGTGCCTTGCAGTGGGCTCAGGAGTATCACAATGATTTGCACATGCAGGTGACATTAGTATTTTTTTTTTTAATTAAGGCGCTGACTGTAACCATTTTTTCAGCCAGCTAAATTGAGCTTTATTACGTCCATATCAACATCTTGTTACTTACATCTACAGGGGAAATACATAAAAAGTTGTGTCTTAAAATGCTAAGTGCCAAACAACCTTCAATAATTTTAATGTGTCTTGGAACAACTCAAATTTTAAAAGGATTTATCAAATGTCAGATGATTTCAAGTGCATTGTAAATCATTTATTCCATTTTATTTGTACACAATAAATAATGCATATAAAGTTAGCAAATGTAGCTGAGCAAATATATTTTATATTTAAACTTTTTCATCTTGATTTAATTACATGCATCATATATATATCTGTCCTAAAAAAAGTGCCTTCTTTCTGTGCATACTCAATGTAAATATCTATTTTCTATGAGGTTCCTATTAAGCTTTAAGGTTGTATTCTTATATGCTATATATGTCACTAATAATTCAAGTCACAGCACATTTACATTGGGCTGTAATTATATGCTCAAAATAGTGATCAATCATGTAGGATGTATTATTATTCTGGGTTTACAAGAGTGTCACCATGGGCTCAGAAATGAAGATGAAACCACTGTGCAATCGTGTCATGTGACATGTCTTCATCAAGAGTTAAATCAGAAAGAGGAATATTGACTTTTAATAACCCTCAGAGTCGTTATATTTGTACATATTGTTTTCTTTAAGTTGTTTTAAAACAGTTATCACATTTAATGAGCCATTATCCACTTAAGACTCCCGTTTGTGCCTTTTTGTCATATTTTGTCTATATTTTTAAGATCTACGTTTATCTATACACTAAATGCTGAACTGTCTGTGGTGAGAAAATGTGCAAATGAAATAGAAATATGTTCCTGTGTGGTTGACTGAGAAAAATGACTTGTTTTATTATTTGCCAGGCAGACAAGATCTATGGTACACAAGCTCAATTAATAGACATTGAGTCGTAAAAACGGGCAGATAATTGTGCTGCTTTGGTCCTTTAGCTTTAAATGTGTTCCTTTGATTGTCGTCAATGTGATGTATTTGTTTCAACTGACGATTCCGCATTGATTACTGAAGCTTCTTTTATCATCCTCCACACTACATCAGAAAACGTCCTCTGACTAGTACGTTCATTATATTGCCTCATGACATTGCTTTTTGTTTTGTTGAATTGACCAAAGTACATGTCCATGACGTGCAATATAGACAGTACACACACAATGTATTCATGTTGCAGCTTTACTCTGAAGATGTTTAATTCATGTTTCCCCTCATCAATTTACACTCAATACCCTGTGGCAGTACAAAAGCAGCATTAAGAAATGCTAAATTATTAAAGGAAAAACATTTTTCACCTTTTTTTTAAATAATAATTTTTATGTTGCTCCTACTATACTGTATTTATGCCAATGCATGTATCTTTTGTATTTCCATATGAACAATAAAATACAATTTACTTTTGTTATTGTCCATTTTGTAGTAAGTCTGTTGAGGAGCACACTATGCCTCCCTATGCTTCAAAATAATCTACAATAACAATTTTGCATGGATGAACACCACTGTAACTTTCGCTTAACAAGCCGTTGCTACCATTTACATTACTGACCTGCAATAGAAGCTTAAAGGAGACTTGATGCTTTTTTCATTTTTTTTTCTCTAGTGTATTATATAGTTTTGTTTGTGTATGTAAAGTTTTGCAAAGTAAAAAATCCCAAAGTTTGTAGTAAAGGGAGCTCTTCTCGCTCGCTGGACGTTTTTGACAAATCACCACAGAGTGGGTCAGCTGGCCAATCAGAGACTTGGCATTATCGGCAAGGGGAGGGGCTTAAAGAGACAGGAGCTAAAACCAAGTGTTTCACACAGAGGCTAAAAAGAGGAGCTACAGCAATAGACAGGATTAGGTATGTGATGTGTTTTTTTTAACATTAGAGCATTTCAACCTTTTAAAGTAATAACCCACGTTAGAGCTGAGACGGATTGTGATTGCGAAAGGAATCATTTTCAAATCACGCACTGTGCCAGTTGTGAGGGTTCTGTTGAACGTGTGTGGCAGAGTTCAGTCGCAAAGGCCAGTATAGGAGTCATGTAAATATATATAGTGACACTTTTAAACCAGTAGTGTGCCCGACTGCAAATCAGGTCACTGATGACGTCGGCCTGACCACATCTTAATGCTCAAAATACTCAGCAACACAATAATTTGATATACTGCACCGAATGATCCTTTAATATGTCATTTGCCCTCTGGTAATGTTTATGGGTGGACTCTGCACTGCAATCAGCATATGTGGGAAGAACAGGGACTGTATCGTCTGCGGCTTGATAAGAAATTCAATTGCTGTTTCCGAACAAAGATATGATCAGATCAAATAAAGATATACATACTAATATATGTATATAGGCAGGTAAAGTAAACAATATGAAGTAGTCTAATACCCTTGCACAGTACATTTCCCAATGGGGCCACTCATTAGGCCATTCATCAGTCCACAAACGTTGCAGGACAATATAATCCAGAGACAGACACGTAAACGCCATCAGTTAAGGGGGAGATTCAAAAGCCTGAATGGATTCATTGATATAAAGACCAGTTTGCTTTACTGGCTGGTTTACCCTGGATCAGTTCAGTTCAACGAGCCTTGGCTATAAATAGACTGAGTGAGTGTTCTTGGAAAGACCACTGTGTGTGTGTGTGTGTGTGTGTACTTGTGAGAACCATTTTGAGCCAAGAACCTAGAGAGTGAGGACATTTTGGCCGGGCAATTGCCACAAAGAGCACTTTGAGTTAAAACGCAGCACTCTTAAAGGGATAGTTCACTGGTAAATGAAAATGGACCTATTATCTACTCACCACTATGCCGATGGAGTGGTGGGTGAAGTGTTTGAGTTCACAAAACACTTTTGGAGTTTCAGGGGTAAACAGCATTGTAGTTAAATCCAAAACAATTGAAGTAAATGGTGACCACTTCCTCAAATGTAAAAAAAACAACAGAACGCCTCCATACTGCTCCTGTGGTGTCACCCAAGTGATCGGAAGCCCCGACAAATTCGACTCGAAACGGCGCAATTTACACCATGTTTATAGCCTAAATGTCCACTGTTATCCTCCCATTAGTTACTGTTACTATCCTTTTAATGAGTGCTACACAGGCAGATTAAAAACATACCGATTAATTCCTTAAAGGTTCAGTCTGTAGAATTGAGTGACATCTAGTGGTGAAATTGGATGTTGCAGCTGAACACCCCTCACCTCATCAACCCCTTCCAAACATGATCAACAATCTGTGGTAGCCTTCAGTTGTCATAAAAGCTCAAAAGGTGTTTAGTTTGTCCAGTCTGGGCTACTGTAAAAAAATAAAACCATGGCGGCCTCCGTAGAGAGGACCTGCTCCCGATATCATTTCGAAGTATTTAAATATAATGGTAAAGAAAACAACATTTCATAAAATATCGATGAAACACACCAGTGAAAACATCACAAAGATTATTTTATGTTCAGTTTCTGCCAATAGATCCCTTTCACCTAAGTCTCACACACTGGACCTTTAAACCCTGAATCGATTAATTAATAATCCCAGCACAACTAGTAATTTCCAGTGCAATAAAGATTAAGGTTAGGTATTTAGTTGGGATGGTAACAGTCCAACTATCAATTTTATTCAAGGATTGTTTGAGGGTTAGGGTTAAATTGGGATAAGGGTTTAGGCACCATGCCAACGGGTGGTCCCACTGAACTAGACGCACGCGGGTGTGTTTCTTTAAGAATTCACTTGAAATATGATCTCTGCGGGTTGGAGAGCGAGAGAGAGGCTGTGTGTGTGTGTGTGTGCGTGCGTGCTACCTCACACACACCAACACCTCCCACCCTCTCCTGTGCTGTCGCTTCAGTAATCGAGCGTCGAGCTTCACGATCATCGCCTCTGCAGCCACCATGCGCGCTCCATGTTGTCACACTGTGGGCTTCTCCTCGGTGAACATCGCGGAACGGGCACGGAGCAGCGGCGGGAGGACCACCGCACACCCCGCAACTTGTTAGCGTGCGTGCGTGTGCGTGTGTGACAGGAAAGGCAGGCAGGCTGTGTTTTCGACATGGATGTGACGTCTTCTGCCCAGCACACACGACTCCGTTCCGCGCGTGACCCTGGGAACCACACAGCGCAGAGAGTGACGCGCTAATCATCTGGATGAAAGTCAAAAGGTACGTTCGGTTCCTCCACCTGCGCTGTTTTCGTGTGGGGGGGGGGGCTGCTCCACACTAACACCACCAGGCCAGTGTCTGGTCCTCCAGCTGCTGTCCAGGCAATGCGGCGTGATTTGGCTTTGTGGGTGTGTGTGTGTGTTTGTGTTTGTTTGTGTGTGTGTGTATATACGTGCGCACGCTTTGCTGCATGGCTTGAAATCCTTTGACGACAACGTGTTTTTCGGTGTCAATGGGATTCTAACCTGCGTCTTGTTTTCGTGACGCCACCGAAATGCTTTCGTTTCCACGGCCCACCGCGTTTCACGCAAGCGCATTTAACCGTACGTGCCAGTCGTCATAGGAACATGGAGGAGAGGAAAACAACCTTCCAGGAAGCAACCTGTGTCTTTCCCGTGCAGTAGAAATAAGACACCACCCCTTCTAGGGAAACTGATGCCAGGTCTGTTTTTGAGGCGTGCCCAGGCCTGCAAGTCCTAATGGCTGTGATCATAACAAACTAGAATAACCCCTAGTATAGTGCAAACCTTCACTAAGGCCCAACACCCCCTTAAAGGTTCAGTGTGTAAGATCATTCCTCCAGGGGCGTTACCAGGGGGGGGGGGCACAGGTCTCAAGTGAAATCTGATTGGCCCCTTTCCCCGTCAGTCATCTTTACTTTTTTAATATTTAATAAAGTAGTAAATGGTCTGTATCTTTACAGCCTTAATGACCACTCAAAGCGCTTTACAGTACAGCTTATTGCCATTCACCCATTCACACACACATCCATACAGGGCATCTATGGGCAGCACTTAGGCATGCAGATGGGGAAGACTGGGATCGAACAGTAGTCAGTTACCAACAGTACCCAAAATAAATCTGACAATTTGTTAAGAATTTTTGTTATTCTCAATCTGCTTAAACATACAACAATATATTCAGTGATGTGTGGCTTTGCTCAAAAAGGTGGAGTTAAGGGTAAACAAGGAATGACTTAAATGTGCATCTTTCTGAGTCAGGAACTGTGTATGGATGTTGGACATGTAAGTTGCCCCTCTGTCTCAATTTTGTGGCCCCTTTAAGGCAAAAATAAATCTAGATCAACCACTGCAGTCCTGTAAATACACATGCCGTTTTTTTTTTTTCATTCATTATTCCCTGGGATATTAGAGACAATGTTGGTAAACGCCTTTTCTCACCATGTTAATGAAAGGGAAAATTCTGGGATCCGCCCCCTGATCCGGATGTGGTTATTCGTCCAGTAGTGTTACGTAATCTTGCTTACAAAAAAAACCCCATACAAACCAACAAAGAGACTGAAGTGAAAACAAAATCACAATGATGATCAAAATGAGGTTAAAAAAAATCAGCAGGGGGCTGAATAACACTGCTCATAAGTCATGGTGTTACTTTGGGTTTACTTCTTATATACTTATTTATTCCAGAGTGTAGATTTTCACATGCACACATGCATTTTTGTTTCAACTAGTTTTTTTAGCAACAAATAACTAACAGACCTAAAATGATAGAAACCATCTTTTAGAAAAAATCAGTGACCGAAACCACCCTTGAGAAATATTTATTTGACCTGAGTTATTTCAGCTTCATTGTTGTACAACAGGAGAAAGTGGAGACACGTCGTCCATCTTAACATCCAGTCTATGGGGACATTCTATACATTTGTCCATGGCGTTTCCTGTCTGTAGCCTGTCTTTGAGTCGACCTCTATAACCATGTGGCCTTGGTTACAGTGTCCTGTATGGAACTTGTGTGTACCTTACACAGTCGGTGCTTTGTAAGCTTAACAAAAGGCATCAGGTATCACTTCAGGCAGAATCCTGCTTATAGTTTCTTCAAGTGTCCCTATAAGAACAATAAAAGTATTTCTGTCTCCCAGTATGCTATTTTAAAGTACTGCTACTCACTGACCACGAATGCATTATGTGCAGGCAAAAGGAGAGGGCTCTGTGGGAATGGCCTCAGTTCCCCGGTGGCTTTTTCTTGGTTACAGCGATTTCAGTGAGGCCCAAAAGCATTTCTTTGGTATAACACAGGAACAAAGGCCGGTAGAAAATCGCAGAGGCTAGAGCTCCAGGGAGTGAGGTGTGTGTGTGTGTGTGTGTTTTGTGTGCCTGACCTGGAAGATACCCAGTTCTATTACTGGGGAGACCCACTGTAAATATGTCTTTTAGGTTAACAGACTTGGCTAATAGCTCAATGAACCACGCTCCAAACAGTTCGGTGGTCAGGACTCACAGTGGCTGCAGAGCATGGACCTCTGTCACTGACATACATTTACATTTTACTGGCTGCATGCCAGAGTGAAGAGCTGCTAATTTTGGATCTTTTGTTGACGTGCTTTTGATCCAAATATAGACATGTTGAATAGATTTTTTGGTTTAACAATGGCTTTAAGCTATAGGGCCTGGTTTTACTGCACACCACAATAATTCAAGGCCTACATTTTGTAGTAAGTTGCGTATGAGTAGGAATGAAATAGATTTTGTTGAAACATTGCGTGCTGATGAGCATTTATAACATGAACCAATGTTCCACTCTCACAGGGTTGACCCCTTAAAGTTAACCTGAAATACCGGTCCCACATAAATCCCCCTAAAATAGACAAAGTACCTAAAAATTAGCTTCTAGCTGTTTGCCTTGTGATCCAGCATCACACGTGGGTACATTTGAGTTTAATGAGATTCATTACAATCCATTTTAAATACTTTTATGATATAAAGATCATTTGGAGTGAAGGTTGTGATTTTATGGGCAGAACAATGTATTTTTATATTGTTATATTGGGATAATCATTGATATTGTTCTGTTGCTCAGCCCCACTGGCCTGAAAACTTACTCCAATATCTAGGTCTTCCCTCTCTAACCTTTACCCTCTTTGTGTCCCTCCTCCCACAGTGGGGTTGGATGGCCATGGACCCATTCAGCCAGCTTATCCTCACCATCTCAGTGACCAGTTTCTTCACCTTCCAGTGGCTCTTCCACAAAGTCAGCCCCTGGGTGTCCATACGAGTCAGCCCTGGCTTCCTCGGCCTCGGTGACAAGCAGAAGGTGGAATGGAACTCAAGGTGACCTGACATGAACCGTTGATTTTGATGAGTTGTAAAACACACATGCTTCGTGAGGCAGGGAGTGTGTGCTCAGCTCAGATGTTGGCCAGAAGGGTTTTGTTTCAGCTGGGTCCAAAGATAAGCACTGGCAGTCAACCTACATATCTCCTGTGACACAAACATCTGACTCACCAGTAGGATGCATTGTGTGTTTTGTGATGCTTGCTCTACAGGGCACTGCTTCAAGGTTCTGGCAGTGTGGTGGAAACCCAATGCAATGTTTTATTTTTTTTTCTCAAACTGTATTATGCCAATGGAAACTCAATATTTTAACATGTCCCTACAGTAGTGCAACTGATTTACCCCCTACCATCCTCAACCTCTTGTCCACAGATTTTGGGCAGATTGTGCAAAATTCCAGTACAAAGTATAGAAGATAACTAAGTACATTGCTCAGTATCACAACAAGTTTAAGTGAGCAATGGTTTTCTTCTTAGATGCTATGGCTGAATTCATGTGATGCCCTTCACACTGTCTGATCATCCACTGAAACATGAATTTCCACAGATAATTCATGTGCCACGTGACAAACCTTTTAATGCAAGGTAGCATAAATAATGCATCGTGCATTGTTGTTTTTCAAAGACAGCCACTGTATCCTCCGTTATTGGCTCCTCCTCTACCTCCTAACCACTGCTGCAAGTGTGTTCCAGCATCTGTTCAGTTGATGTACACTCTTTTCTGTGTAGACAGTCAGGCCCCAAGCAATAAAATGACAAAAGAGCACAGGATGAGTTTTTTAAAAGATGGGATTTATTTATAAAGAGGTCAACCAAACAGAACTCTACTCAAAATACCACGAACAAAACAGTTGGCTCAAACAACTGACCAAACAAATGAGACAAGAAGGAGATAAACTGGCAGATCAAACCATTTTCAAATGTAACCTAATGAAACAAAATACTTAAACTTGCTACAACAAACCCCCATGCTGATGCAGCAATTGGTCTGGTCAACATTTTGCGGTGGTGTATGGATTTTTTTTTTATCTTACATTGGTGGTCTGGGGAAACTTTTTTTCCTATCAGGGTTTTTTTTAATGTTAAATCTCTAATGCAATAGCTGGAGATCCTTCTTTTTGGCAAGTTGTCTGATGTCAGATGGTAGTGATGATGATGCTTCTACTCTTTGTTGGTTTTAACCAAAACAACTTGCTCAATCAAATCCTTCCTCACTTACGGTAATGTCAAGCATGGCTTGCAAGGAAAGCAACTCTGCCTTGAATGAAGGTCGGCAGTAATACTACGTACAAACATGGCTGGTTAGGCTGTATTTGTAATGTCTGTTATTTAATCAAGATTTGCTTAATGAGAGTAATTGTCACGATGAGACTTGCTCCCCATAGTGAGACATCATTCAGAATATAATGAAAAGCAACTGTTGGACTGTCTCCCTGCTGGACTGGGACTATGTGCCATTCTGTCCCTTAAGCAGTGTTTTATCTATTAGTCTAATTGGTCTGAATCTGTCTCCAGCCCTGACCGGGAATCTGTTCATTCACTGTGCTAAAAGCTCAGAGCTAAACCTTAAAACAAAGCACTTCTGATGAATAAAGATAAATCTCTAAAAATCCTTTTGACAAGCTTATTTAACATCAAATCTCACACATCTCTGATCATACCTGTATGTTTTGTTTTTTTCCATTTTAGGACAGTTTCAACGTTTCACGCACTGTTGGTGGGAATCTTCTGTCTCTCCATCTTGTTCTTCGATGATGCCGTCAATGAAGACCCAGTCTGGTGAGAATTTGGCATTGAATTAGTATCGGGAAGGGAAACATTTTTATCAGAACATCTCTACCAGCCACAGTTATGATTTTGGTGATGATTGATCTGCCAGAAATGAGAAACCTCCTTTTTTAAATTGAGAAATTAAATTTAATCCCTATTGTTTCAAATATTACAAATAACTTTGAGTGTTACATCTTCCAGCATCATCGGTGGGGTCTGCTTCTGTGGTGTGCTAGAATAGAAAGCTTGACAGGCATGGATGAGAGGTGGGACTGGGGGTAAAGTTAGCTGATATTTGGCAAATTTTCCTTCCATTTCTTTTATTTAAAATATCTTTTTTTTAACAACCGTTTGGAATAGCCACACTTTGAAATTACCAAGGCCAGAACAAAGTGACTTTCATCAGACAAACCAGTCAAACCAAATGTGTATTTTCAATAGGGGAGATCCTACACTGGTGAAGACTAATGTGGCCATCACAACAGGCTACCTCATATCTGGTAAGAGAAACATACTGTTTAATTAAAACTTTTGTAAAAGATACGATACACTTGATCCTTTGATGACACCATTAAGTTTTAGCCACAGACTATGGCGATATCAGTCGATATCGAAATATATCGCGATATAATCTAAATAATCAGGAAATAACCTTTTTGCACATTTGTGTTTATGTAAAATGTCTGTCCTGAAGCAGTAGTGTTATAGTTATTCAGGGGTGGAAACCCGCTGAAACTATGAACGGAGCTGAAAACATGAACATAACTCTTTCCAGCTACATGATCTCATTGGCTGTTCGTGTTGTCTGTCAAAACATGGACAGGATGAGTTCTATCGACGTTATATCGGCATATCTTAAAAATCTCTATCGAAGAAAAGTTATATCGCGATAATTATCGATATCGTTTAATCACCCAGCCCAACCACAGACAATTCTAAATAAAGTATTTCAAGTTCACAGCATGCTTTTTATCAGTTGTATGCACTCCAAATGTTTTTATTGCACCAATGACATGTCATCTCTCTGTCCTCTGTACTTTTGTTTTGCAGATCTGCTGCTAATATTTTACTATTGGAAGGCGATAGGGGACAAGTTTTTTGTAGTTCACCATCTGGCAGCGTTGTATGCTTACTACTATGTACTGGTGAGTGCCCTATTGTCCAATAGCAGAACGTGCAGGCAAGATGGGAAGGAGACAACCAAGGGTGAACAGCTGTGTCCTGCCGAGTTGGGTGTTTTAACGAATTTAGTCACTGTTCAGTGTCCATGGCTGTCCCCACGCAGCCATTCAGCTCATATAGGTTAGTTCAATATGCACAGGTTAAGCATAGTGAGTATATGTGGAAAGAATGCACCCAAAACTGTACAAACATCAGAGAAGGAAATTATATGGATGGATAAAGTCCACAGTTTGGTGTTTTCAGCAGTGGCTACAGTTTTGACGTTGTTGAGATGTTTTTATGTTTTTGTTGCTACTTCTGTGGTTGTGTTTTGTCTCAAAACTATTGAACACAGTCTATACATTGTCATGAGGTGTATCGTACTAACATTGATATGCACAGGTGCCGTGTTAGGCTACATCCACACTAGTACGTATTCGTTTGAAAATGCATCAACACCACCTCCATTTCAGACATAGACTTCACCAAGTTGTCCTATCACATGACCACCTTCTGGAAGAAAATGACACAACTGCTTACATGCGTAGAAGACAAGATATTATTCAAGCAATTCTGGTCATGTAAAATGCGTTTTTAAGGCATGATAGTATGGATGGGATAACTGATGCAGAGCCAAAATGCTAGTGTGGACAGAGATCCTTTTTAGTTTGAAAACACTCAAATGAAAATGTAGTAGTATGGATGTAACCTTAGTTTGACATATTTCATTGAGGTCCAGCAGTTTGCGTTGTAAAGGCCCTCTTTCTGGTGACATCAATTGTGGGTATGGTTATTAGCATGATCACAATTCCTGTGCTGCTGGTATTCAGTTGGCTCCTATCTTGTCGAGCGTACTCGGCAGTGCTGTTCACTCTTGGTTCAGTCCGAAACCCTCTAGGTCTCCAGGATCTGTCGCATTATATACTATAGAAATGAATGACTATGGTATTTTTTGCATGGAATGCTCAATAATGATACTGGCTGATGACCCCCCCTCCCTCCCCCCCTTTCACCTTGCTCTTCCAGTTTCTGTGCTCTCTGTTTTGTTTTTAACCGATCCCCTTCACTGTTGTTATGACTCAAGCTGAGCTTTTCGGAGCTTAGCGCAGCTCAACTCCCGAGCGGTAACCACTGTGTGCATGCCGGCAGCTTCATACACAGACGGGGTATCTTTCTCTTTGCTGTGCATGCCAAACAAACAGTATTTGACTGTCTCAATAACATACCTGCCTATCTGCAGTGCCTTCAGCCTGTCTTGTTTTTGTGCCAGAACCTAAGTCTGCCTCCTCTTTCTCTTGCTTCACACACCTCTCGACCCTCTGCAGTGAGGGAATACTGACAAAACCGCTCAGAGAATGGCATCCATATGACCCCAGGTGGTTGAGGCCCTCACCAAATAGCCAAGTCCTTTTTCTAATACTATGCTGGAAGTATTCTGTCAGGTGTAACCAATGGAATTACTGTTGTTGTTGCTCTTAAAAGTCAGTCTTTTCCTTTATAACCATTTTACTTAGAGTGAAGAAAACTTGCAGGGAATTCCATCAGTTCCCCAACAATAAATGCTCTTTATAGGAAAACTCAAAAGGACATATAGCGTGCGTTGCTCTGCTTCTGAGTCCCCATACTTAAACTGTCCTTGGATTAAAAATAAAGAACTACATGCTTTACATTGCTTAGTTCCATACTTATGTTGCCAGTGCCAAGTTCAGCACAGCACTGAGGACGACTTGTGTCAATGCAGAAATCCAGATGTACATCTCACCCCATACAATATTCAAGTCGTCGGCTGGATTAACAGATTTCGTCTTAAATGTGACACGCATCATTTTTACTTTTTACACATTTCTACATCTAAATTGAAACCGTGTCACATTGTCATCACAAAGTTCTGATTGATTACTGACTGTAAATCTGGCCTTTCAGTTGGAGAAACAGAGCAAGCACCTGTGTCTAAAAACCATTAGGTCGGTGAGATGAAGTAGGCCATACTGTTACTGGACACTCGTGACTGTTTCCTCAGACCAGATCTGATGCTCATTTGGGATAACAGAATGAATGCTCCACATTTTACGACTGTGATTTAAAAAAGAAAACACATTGCGAGTCAAATTACTTCTGGCGCTATTACATTTGCAGTAAATTCTTCATAACCTTGGATGTCATTTTTCATTTGATTTAGTTATGTCTTCAAATATGTTGTCTCATTAGTTGTTGTGTTGAGTGTGTTTATGTGGAAGTGTACATGTAAAATACACAAAAACCCGAACCTATTCTATACAAACATTAAATCCTGAGTTGTACAGCCTAATCAAGGCAATTAAATGTACTTGGATTTGGGAAACCTGTATTTAATATGAATACATTTATCTTGGTATGTTTTGCTTATTGATCAGTCTGCCACTAATGTTGTGAGAGTGTTCAATGACTTTGACTGATCTGATAGCAGCATAATCTGACTTGACTAAAGCTTAACTAAAAAGCAGAACATATATATGCTGTTTAAATATCAGATGCATGCTTTCTTCTCAGTGTTGTTAGTCTCGCTTCTGAGGCGCTTCCAATTGTGGCGGCATCTGTTTTTTCATTTCAATAATCTTTTTCTAATGTATGTGTACAGTCTTGTCTGTCTCTGTGTCTTCCGCTGACTTTAACACAAAAAGCCCCTCTTTAAACCCCACATGCAAAAACTACCAACAAGCACTTTGGGGTGTGTCATCCCTGTTCATGCAAAAACTACCAAAAATGGGTTGTGTATCATTCAGAGACCCCAGAGCTGGGTCTGGATCTAGATGGGGACTTCTTTATTCCTGTCTTGTCTGCTGTTATTGCTGTTGTGTTGCACTGAGCAGATATGATGCCCAGTCACAGTATGGACTTACCAGTTCCTAGAGGTATTGGCATTCTCATGCCCGGTGGAAAGTTCAAATCGCAAGGTAGAAACACTGAAATGCAGATGCACCCTGTTTGTTGTAGTAAGTATATTTCAATGGCCAGATTTTGTTTCAGCCCTGACGGTAAGTCTTCTTTTTACATGCTTTATAAATCAGGCCACAAGAAGAGTCACCTTGAATCCATTTCTGTGGATGTTTTTGTCCAATTGAATACTGTAATACTGTTTTTTTAGCAAATTTAGACTTTGATTTGTTTTGTATTGACTGGAATGAGACATAACACCAAATAGCAGCTCTTGCTAAGGCTTCAGTCAAAACCTATAAATAAAGCCACAGCAGCTTTGACATAACAGATGATTTAGTATTGTGGCAAGGTCAATGTTTTTTAAGCTCGGGTCTCCTGAAACCATATTGGTTTTATGGTTATCTCTCATGTCATCTCTCTACTTAGCAGCAGTTGAAAAATTGTACAATTTATTTAAAAAAAAATAAATAAATAAAATAAATTCATGCAAGTATATCCAGGAATGCTGGAAGTAAGTCAGAGTTGGGGGTGCTGAGAAACAGTCTCAATAAAGAAAGCGCTTATCTTATAACAGGGCCTCTTAGCAAACGCAGCTGTTGTTGCGTTTCGTAAAACACATATGACTGTTGATATTACAAGTTTCATCAGGAATTGTCTCAAGCAGTCATAACTCAGCTCTGAGCTCAGATTACATACAAGACAAAGTGGCATTCCGGCCGTGAACTCTTAAACTGTGACATGTTTGGCAGTGAAAACATTTTACTTTTTTTCTCTGCATGGCTTTTAATCTCTCCTCCAACCAGTGGCTGGCTGAATGAATGAATGTATGATTGTACAGTATGTTTATCAAAACCTGTGCTTTTGATATTTGCTTAATACCGTTTTCTATTGTTGAGATATTATTCGGATGAATTGTCTCGAAAGTTATCTATATATATTTATATATATATAGATAAATCTGTATGTATAATCAAAGTTAGCTAGCAATAGTAGCTAAGATACGTTAGTGATTATTACCTCAGTGCAGACAAATGTATAGTTTTATGTGAGCATTTCTGCATTTGAACCGTGTCCTCTCGGTATCTTGAAAGATGGAGGATTATGGTGACGAGATTCTTACCAATTTTATATGAAAGTTTTGGACTAGGGCATTGAAAGTTACTGGCCACATTGATATGACTGTCCATCGCCAGTTCTTTGTGCCCCTCCTGTAGGGTAGTACGAGTTCCTGCTCTCAATAAATATAGAGAATGAATCATCAGGAAGGGAAATTGGAGATGGCAGTCTAATTTTGGCCTGCAAATTCTGAAGGAATAATAATGTGCCCTGACAGAGAAGGGTCTTTTGTTAGATGTGTCAAATAGGTCTAAGTTTGGTGGGAACTTCATGTAATTTTAGAGTTTCCCCCTTCCTTACAATTATTCCTTAAATTTAAAATCAAATACAAAATATCAAAGGTCCAAAAAAGTCTTTCAATCTTAAACATACCTTCGTTTTGATAGTTAATCGAGATCTTTGCTGTCATTGATGTAAGTGCTGTGGATCTGCTAGATACTGACAATGGATGGTGTTCACTGAGGAGCAGATCGCTCAGCAGCTTCATGCCTGCTGGTCATTTCATTTTCTGTGGTTTTCCTGTTCTTGCTTTGTTCTTCCAGGGCGAAGGAATGTTGCCTTATTTTGCTAACTTCCGTCTGCTCGCTGAGTTTTCTACACCATGTGTGAACCAGCGGTATGTATCCTCTTTGCGTTATTTAATTCAGGATTCAGGCTAAATTTTTTAACATTTCTTGAGATGTGTCAGAAGTTGTTTGGATTGTTAGGAATTGTAATTATATGCACAAGCAGTTTTCAAACCATTTATCTTAATAAAGCTGAGGTCATACCTGACATACTTAAACTCTCATGCACTGTAAAGGTTCAAGTTACTCATGAATGAAACTTTTAGATATTGACATTTTAATATTGCTAGATACTGTATTTTTAAATTTGTCTTCTGTTTCAGCTGGTTCTTTGAGGTACTAGGTTATGCCAAGTCCTCGCGACCCAACATGGCAAATGGCGTTGCCATGGCAGTAGTGTTTTTCGTGGTACGCATCGCCGTCATGCCCGTCTACTACAGTCGCATGTATGCAGTCTATGGCACGGAGGCCTTCTACCTTGTGCCGTGGGGTGGCCGCGTAGCTTGGATCTGCTCCAGCATCTGCTTGGATGTCATGAACATTATGTGGATGCATAAGATCGCCCGTGGCTGCTACAAGGTGTTGCGCTCAGCTCACCGGAGCAAAGCCAGCACGCCTCAGGAGAATGGGAAGACAGATTAAGGGAACCAGGAAGTCCGTGGCCACAATATGGACAAAAATGACGTCACTCTCAGTGCACTGGTTAGCAACAGGTGGGACCCCTCACATGTCGAGCTGCTTCAGCAGGAGCACACCTGGGATTTGTGACATTAAAAGGCTGAATGTAATGAGGGAAACTGAGATTCCTTTTGGAAAGTGGGTACAGTCACCGAGACGTACCGATGGACCAATCAACTGGCCGTCCGTAAGCCATGAAATGACGTCTTAGCAATACTCTGCGGCATGGCCACTTATTTTTCTCTTGAACAATTTTACGACTACACAAAAGAGGTTGTGCGGGGACAGTGGACTGTTAGCCCGAACCGGAAATTGTCCAAAAGTTTACTGTTCTTTACATATTTGTTAGTCAACGAATGAATTCAAAATTTGAGTTTGTGTCGACAAAGAGGCCAACACTTGAGGGAACCGTGTAATAAACGTATTGGTGCCATGAAATCATTGGGAGCTGCCTCCTGAGGGAGAAGAGTCTAGCATCACTTTTATTTCCCCTCCTTCTTTTAGATGCAGGTACTTGGTTGAGATGCACAAAGGGTAATAACTGAGAAGAATACGTATGAATACATCACCTGGTCACTCATTCGTTTTCATTCGCTTTTAAAAAATCAGCCTTTAAGAAATGTATGGCGACATTGTGAGTGTCTTGGTGGCATTTGATTGGTTCATTTATATTATGTAGGGGTTAAAGGGCGTCAGTGCCACGTATGTAGTTCGTGTCTTTAATCTTGCAGGAGCAGAAGTCGAACAGGACACTGATGTGTTCAGGGTACATCAGTGCAGAAGTGCTAAAAGGGAAACTGAATGTCAATACTGTGTTTTTTGTTGTTGTTTTTTTAACTCTTGATTTTGCAATGCAAGGACCGTAACCGTAATGAAATAGAGGCCACAGTTAACATCCAATTTGTAAATACACATGATTCAATGTGTATACGAAGTGACGTGTCACGTTCACACAAATATCTTGCCGACACTCTCCTCTGGGAGTCTGCGTTTTTTATTTATTTCACGTTGTGATGTATGTGAAGGGGTGAAACTGACGTGGAATCTGTGTCATAGACAAACCTAATGTTCAGTGAAGAGTTGTGAGCTGTGTCTCAATTCAGGGGCTGTACCGTTCAGAGGCTGCATTGGAAGAGCGATTGCGTCAAGGTGGCACGATCAGGGCCATTTCATTTTGAAGACCCCTTCAAACGCGGATGAGAAATTAGTCTTTTCATCCCCAAGAAATGAAGGTTTCAATGGGTGGATCTATCCCATCTATCCCAGAATTCATTGCGTTTTACTGTTTTTCAAAGAGGTAATGGCGCCGGCAAGTAATGAGACATCCGTTGCTGAAGTATCACACTTCAAGTCAACCAAACAGCCAATGTTGCGCACGTTAAAAAAATCAAGGGGCATTCAAACTTTCTCGCTGTGTCCAACTTCAGCTCCGTTGCTAGGTAACAGCAATAAGGGCGGGATGAGCTGGTGACACCCATCATCGAAATCCTCTGTAGATCAGACCGACTCATTGTGGTTCAGCCTTAGCGGTCTCCCCAGCCCGCAAAGGCCGCCTCCTTTATTGTCCGGGTAGACTGCGTCCTCTGAAGGAGGTCGACCCGTGAATTGGGACACAGCTTTGTCTGGAGGTTTATATAATATTCACACTTCCTGTTAATTGTTTCTTTACAGGCACAAACTGTTAATTTCACCCCCTGGGCAACAATTGCCAACAAGCTGCATGCTGCTACGTGTTTTACAATTGAGGAGTAGTTTTTGTTTCCCAGACAAAACATCTGTGTTTCATACGGTTTAGAAGTTTATGTCAGCAAATATTTTATAATCAGAAAGAGCATTGTAATAAAACCAGCCTCTGCCTCGTGTTGTATATGATTTACAAGCTGGACACAAGTGTTTTAAGTTTGTCAGTGGGTCTGAGTTCTACTTGTTTTGTTTAGCATCATTCTACTGACCCCCGTACAACACTGAACACACATGGAACAAGTCAGCTCAAAGGTATTTAAGGTATGTGTATCATCTGTTTAAAAATTAAAAGTTGCGATTTATCGGTGATCCGCGATACCTACTTGAATTTTGAACTGTAAATGTATCTTTTTATGAGCTGTACATCAAAAGCTGTCATATGTGAAAGCGAAACAGGGATTGCTAATATGCCTTGTTTATGTTACGAATTTTTGTTTTGTTGCCTTTTTTGTTCGCAAATTATTGTTGCACGTAGAATATTTTTGTTACTCGACTCCTCACAACACTGTGATTTACTTGTGTGATTTCCCCCCCCCCATGTACTATGTGATTGTTAAGCGTTTTGTAATGGAGCAGTTTCAAATGTAAAAAACCACGAGGCTTCTCGAGGCTGGTTGTTTTTGCTTTAGTTAAGGATTTTAAAATTGAAAACAAAAACGAAAAAAAACGTATGTTTATGTGCCAGTGATTGAATTCATTACAATTCCATGGTTAAAAAAAAATCTTTTGGTGTCGTCGTAGGATGATGCTGGTTTTCTTTTCCCATGCAGCAGTGCCAACTCGCAACGAGTTCAGTGGTTCTGATTAGTTCTGTTCTGTTTGCCATGGTAAAACTTTTCAGTAGGAGCCATTAAACCAGTGTGTTTAGATCAGGACGGATTTATGTATGTATGTATGTAAGGCATATGTCATCCACATCACAAGAGAATATCGCTTATCTCACGTGTTAAAGAGCAGCCAGGATGTGGCGTCTTAATACGTCAGTGGGATTCAATAGAAAATCTTGCAAGGGGTTTCAGGACGGCAGCAGACGGCCACTTCTGGGGGACGTGGGCGTCTCTGAGCAGGGTCATGCATGGTCAACGTCTTCATGCATTCACTATTACTGCATGTGGTATCGCATGGGTATGCACTGTAAAACAAACATATACACTTGCAAGAGTAATTTTGTTCTTTTTTTCTTAGTACATGTACATAATGATTACTTAAGCTTTATTCTTGTACTGTGTCACACAATGTAAATCCACAAATGACGAGGATGATGGTGTGGGGGAGAACATTTAACAACTTTAGTCCAATATCCAGCACAGAAGTAAATCGTTAAGGGAAAACTTGAATACTGATCAGCACAGTTCATAAGGACCTGGGCAGTGCAAATAGACATGAATACTAGGATCACCTTGCAACATAGGCGTACCATTGTCTTTAATTTATTAATCCAAGAGAACAAAACAAAGCAGACATTATGGTACCGGAGCGTGGCGCCGTCGTCTGCTCTGAATGTACATGAGAGATGTAGGTGGAAGGTTTGGTGACGTTCCATGAATGTGTTGGAGATGAGAAAATATTTGTCACTTACAGTTTTTTCACTTGTCCATTACAATAAATACCAAATTAACCCTCGGCCAAGAAAATAATGTTTTTTTTAGTACTGAATCAATGAACCATTAATGTGTTGCATGGATTTCAAACTACTGCCAAGAACATGAAAGTCATTATTACTGGGTACAGCTGAGCATATATAACAAATTATTATTGCCTTTGTTTTGCTCATTTTCTTTCAGGAAAAGCAATATACAGAAACTGCCAATAAAAACATAGTGAACTTTGCCATGTGGAATTTTATTGCTGAATTTTCCATTGAAGAATTTCTTCAGTCGTTGTTTGCATATTTCATATTTTTACAATTCTGCAAAATGTATGCATAATTTATTCTTTATTTAACTAAATATTATTTCAAAAATGACCAGAGAAGCCCTGAAAGGCTTTCTCCTTTTTTCAAGTTACAAAACACAACGCACAGCATTCCTGCCCGATGCTGGTAAGAGCAAGTTAACATCTCGTCAAACAATACAACAGAAATCTTTATCTGCTACATTCATTATTTTTTGTCATAATTAAGCACATGGGTGTCATCAACAACATATTCCCTGAATATGTTAGTGTATGGTAATGACTTTCATGAGCCACAGGAGGGCAGTGGTGCCTGTGTTTCTTTCCTTGTGCTGTGTTGTCATTATCAATAAAAAAGGGTGAACTCATTCATGTGTTTACTATAATCTGAAAGACTGCTGTCTGTTTGTCTGACCTAACATTGGACATACGAGTGAATGTGTCGGCCTGATACCTCTGCTTCTCACTTAAACCTCACACGCAACTCAACTGGACTAAAAGGGTAGATTTAGATTTTATTTGTATTCTCTCAGCTACAGTAAAAGGGCGTTGAACAAATTGGTTTGTTGTTGCCACTTTATCGTATTTTGCCCACAAAGCAGTCACCTGGTTGAACCAGGAATGTCGAGCTATGCTGCTTCAGGCAGAGATGAGAGTATCTTTGTTACCAGGGTTACAAGATATAAACAAGATGGGCATGTATCAGCATACAAAGCATTTCATCACAGACGATCAGATCGAAGATAATGCTGTGCACTTGTATAACTTCGGAAGATACAGCGTTTCCTCAGTTCCGGGTGAGTGATTTATTTGTCTAAGTGCTTTATTAAGCCCTCACATTGTACGTGTGTTGTGTCCAATGAGCAGCCGCTGCAGCTTTTCATACACAAAAACATAAAAGTTAAAATTTACATAAATGCTGAAAGTTGTTGATCCATCCTTTGGTGAGAGAGTATTTATTACACTTTTTTTTTTTCTTCATAACTCCCTTTATCTTTCTGTTGACAATAGCCTCCTTTAAAGACACATGCACACATAAAGTTACATCACAAACCTGATGAGCAAGTTTTCAAAGCATTTGTGAAATGTGACCGTTCAAGTAGGTTGCTATACTTGCATGAACGTTACATGAGAGTCTTACTTTCTGCTCTACTACATTTATCACCTTTGCCAAAGAAAGTTATGTTTTCATGAAAGTGATGTGATATAAACGAGTCTATTTGGTGCTTAGACCCTGTGATGTCATCAAGGTTGAAATGGGGCGTGGCTACATAGTATAGGAAACCCACTGGTGGTTAATGGGACCTCGGATATGTTGAAGATGATTGATATAGATGAGATGAGTGGACTCAGCTGAGCTCGACCCCGACACTGGATATGGAGACTGGAGGGGACTGGGTAGGAGGAGGGTTGCAGCGAATCACTGAAATAACTCCTGGTGGTGAGAGATGACCACGTTGGCCATACCCACAGCAGAGTGTGCCACAAAGTTACAACTGACATAACAGTTCATTACACTTCATAGGTGTGACAGATGCCGTTTAGCTGCTCACCAGAGCAAACACAACGGTGAATGTGTGAGCCTCTCGGAGGCTGTTTGCATGACAAGTGGGAACTTAACGCCCTCTTTTCACATATTAGTCCGTCTGCAGGTGAAATTAGCTGATTTCACTCACTTATGACTTAACGACGGTTAAAGGCCCAGACCAAAGGCTTCAAATCCCACACCTGGCTCCCTGCTGTAGCCCCTGGGCCTGTGCTCCACCTTCTCCTGTGAATGACCTCTGAGCACACTCCTTCTCAGCTTATACACTGAAAGTCTCCAACGTCCCTCATTAGCTGAGCATGTGGCATGATAGCTATACATGTAAATTGTATTGTCAGTGATAAATTGCGTGTACACTTGACCTCCTCTGGGCTTGGGCTGGGGCTATCTACTGTATACCCTTTGATCCCCCCCAATGGCTTGACTGCACTCGTTGTGTACACACACTCTGACACGTCAACAGTTTCAAGCAGATTTCAATGTCTCTGAGCTTCTTTTCAGATAAGACAGGTCGTTTCAGCATTTCCCCTCAGAATGATAAAAAGCTTATGCAACTAAAGTTCACTATATGTCATATTTATTGTGTATTTATTATTGAGGCAGAACATTTTTTGCAATGTGCATCTGTCTGAAAAAATGTTTGTCAGTGTACATGACACACAACTTTAAAAAATAATATCTCATAAGAGTCAAACAGACTGAACATCAGACCAAATCAGACAATAGGAATAATTTACAACAAAAATTAAGACACAGCCACTTGAACCAGTTACTAATTACATCCTGACTCAGACAGAGTTGTAAAAAATGTGAGGAATTGTTGTGTAACTAGTTGTTGGAAATGGAAGATATACGTGAGATAAGTTTCTTCGTGTTTCTTGTAGTTAGTATCCGTGTCAATGTTTAAAGAACACGTCATATTCAAGTACCTTTAACATAAAAAAAAACAGGTCACCACTGCAGCAGGAGAGTGGGAGGGTCACCTGCCCTACTGCTCCACAGATTACTCCGGTCATCTCAGGACAGGTTCATCAGCAGCTGGTTATTCCTGGAAACAAACATAATGCATGTTATAAAAGGATTAAGACGATATTATTCCACGAATGTCGAGTCAAGTTTATTTATATGGCATATTTCATAAGCGAAGCATTGACTCAATGAGCTTCAAGATAAGAAGCACCACAACAAATTCATGACATGACCCAAAAAATATAAAATGTTTTATTGGTGATTATTCCCCCATAAAAAATATGAACGTAACTATTTATTGCACGCACAGAACGTGCACGAGCACACACACACAATAAACACAGGATAACAGGTCCTAGTTAGCTGTTTCTGACTATGTTGCTCCACAAATTCTCAAGATAAATAGGTTGCACATGCACGGTGCATGTATATGACGGATATGCTATATTCAGCAATGTGAAGCCATAAAACAATACTGTGATCTTGATCACCACAGCAGATAAAAGCGATTACTTAAGAACTGAGATCATCCTAAATTCTCAAAGGAATAACAAAGAAATTATTCGATAGTCTCAGCTACAGGAGTTCATATATATATATATATATATATATATGCATGGATTTCTCCTCCTTTAGAAATACAGTAGTGTGTTGTATATTTGCAGAGCCTCGCTGCTGATTCAAACATCACACCCAGACAAGGGAAATATTGCCCAGAATGCATTGTTTTTAACTATTTTAATGGTAAACAGTATGTAACAATTTGGATGCTTTTTTCAGCCATTTGTTACAGTGTGTTCATATGTATTCTTTATATATTTTATATATGTGTGTACTTGTACTTACACTTTGTGAGGACCACTAAGAATTTATGGACATTATGGACATTATGAGAAAGTGAGGACATTTTGGCCTGTCCAAGTGTAAAACGTCAGGGTTAGGATTAAATTTAGGTCATGGTAATTGTTGGGGTTAGGCATTTAGGTGCTTTGATTTTGTGTGCGTGTGTGCGTGTGTGTGTGTGTGTGTGTGTGTGTGTGTGTGTGTGTGTGTGTGTATGTGCGTGCGTGCGTCCGTGCGCGCGCGCGCAGCATTGAACTCAACAGAGGAATATAAAACATATAAGGAAATAAAAACGGCCAAGGTGGTGTCTAATAAACTTGTATTGCACATTATGCAATGTGTTCGCAGAATCCAAAGGTGCAGTGACAGGTGAGCACTTCAACTGCATCTGCAATTTATGCAAGGACATAATGGGCAAAATCTCATGTTGCATCTAAATGACTTCCATCTAAGGGGACATGGTAAAATCCCATGTGTCTGTAAGGGATAGAAACTGATGAAACAGCAGCCGATGCCTCCAGCAGGTGAGGAGTGGCGGGTCAGTTCGAGGTAAAGCCCTCTCCGGGGAATGCGTTTCGCTGAACTGGTCACTGGGAGATTTCAATGAAATCATCCCGGGGGCAGCGTGAAGATAAGATAATCCGCCCTTTGCCAACTCCCCAGCAAAGACAGAAGCTTTAAAGGGAGTGGTCTGTGCGCCTGTTGGACTACAGTATTTCCCAGACACCTCCAAGAGTTCGTCGTCTCTCTGTGCGCAAACATGGCCCCAGACTTTTCAAAGAACGCAGAGGAGAAGCCGGAGCCTGCCAAGGCAGAAGTAAAAGGTAGGTCGAGTTTTTTTAATTTATTTACACTATTAAGAAAAGGACCAAGAGATGCACAAGTACAACACTGAAGGTTTGTTTTGCTTCTTTTCGAATAGGGAGCATCCCCGATTGGTTGCAAGGCACCCTGCTGCGTAATGGCCCCGGCATCTTTTCTGTGGGGGACACCAGCTACGACCACTGGTTCGATGGGATGGCCATCATGCACAGCTTCGCCTTTAAAGATGGTTGGTGTTGCAATTTTGTTCTATTACACAAAGTAATGAAAGATCATATCAGAAAAACTGAAAGCTTTGTCTTCTCTACAGTTATTGATCCGTGATTTTGTTCTATGTATTACAGTGTGAGCTAAGGAATGCATAAAATATGAAGCACAAATAAAAACACAATATTCATTTTTTCTTTTACCTAAATTAGGTGTAATTCGTGAAAGGTTTGATTAAAAAAAAAAAATAAAAGCCTTGTTTGCTTCTTCAGTTATTGATCCGTGACATTGACATCTTTGTATTCTAGTGTGGAGAGAAGCCAAGAAATGCAAATAATAAGCAAAATAGCACAAAAACAATCATAACAATATATTTGTTTTTTCTTAAAGGTGAAGTAACCCACAGAAGCAGATTCCTCAGAGGGGACACCTACAAAGCGAACATGGCTGAAAACAGGATAGTTGTGTCTGAAATGGGGACAATGGCCTATCCGGACCCCAGCAAGAACTTCATCTTCAAGTAAGAACACTCTCTCATTCATATCATGATCTTTATCATCTTAGTAGTCTGATTTCATTTTTACAAACTTACCACAAGGAATAGTACTACGGTAACTCTTCTACTTGAGGGAAAGTAATTATAAGTAATTAAGTGCTTTTCAATATACTTAAACTATTAAAAGTAAATGTACTTGTATTTCCCTAATGCAATGATCTACTACATCATTAACTGTGCCTATTGTATATTTTTGTTTAATACAAATATACTACAGACTAAGTCAAATGTTTCCTCTCCACAGTGATTGGATCAGTGGACCAATTCCTCTCTCATTATTGATTACTTTTAAAAAGATAAAAAGCAATGTGAATATGTACTGCAATTCTTTGCATAGTAGAAAATACTGATAGTAGATGATATATGTACCTACAAATAAATGTACTTAAGTACAGTAACACAGTACTTTGTTACATCCCACCACTGATAAAGGATATTCTAAGTATGAGGATAATCAGTGGTTGGTGTCGGAGAAGCCACCTGCTGTTTGCCTCCCTGGTGTCGATTTACCATTGAGATTGCAACTAAGAAATTAAGTCTTTTGTGTTGGATAATCCCTTAATTTAGCCCATTTCCTCCCTTACCTTTCAGGGCAATCACCTTCCTCAACCACACGGTGCCCGACTTCACCGACAACGGTGCGAGCAATTTCATCAAATACGGGAACGACTACTATGCCACCTCTGAAACAAACTACATCCTCAAGATTGATCCTGTAACCCTGGAGACTCAGGAAAAGGTAAAAAAAAAAAACAACAACAACAAGTGACCACTGTTGGTTGAACAATGGAGTGAAGAGCTGGTTTCAGACCTCCAGTGCTTCTGTTCCTCACAGGTGGACTACATGAAGTACCTGCCTGTGAACCTGGCTTCCTCCCATCCGCACTACGACAAGGAGGGCAACGCCTACAACATTGGAACTTCAATAGCAGAGAAGGGCAAGACGAAATACACTCTGTTCAAAGTCCCTGCCGCTTCAGAGAAAGGTATATAAACTTCATAACCTGCTCTACTTTGTCCGGTTCCCTCAGCGCTCTCTCTCTCTCTCTCTTCCTATCAGCTGCACTTTGTAGGAGTGAAAAATGAAGTTATGCAATTAAAATCAGTCCTTCAGTATCGGGTCCCATCTATTTTGCTAGATGTAAATTTTCGCTCTATAAAAAGATATCAGTTTCCACATCATCATGTCATACACATTGTTATGATAGTTAGAACAAAACCTTGTAACCCAACAGCGCGTCAATTTCAATTCAATTTCAGTGTAGCATTAGGGGGTCGATGCAGGTATTAGTTTTCACTTTATTTAACATTGTGTGATAGGGCACTTTTCAACATTTTCACCTTTTCCCACGAATAATTCATAGATCTTGATAATAATAAAAAAAGATATCTATGAGAGTGTGAAATTTGGTGCAGCTTGATAGTTGCACTGCATTAGTTTATTTTGTTTCTTTGGGTTTTTCAGACAAAGACAAGAATGCCCCTGCGCTGAAGAACGTGGAGGTGGTCTGCACAGTCCCCTGCCGCTCCCTGCTTACACCGAGCTACTACCACAGCTTCGGCATGACGGAAAATTACTTCATCTTCATCGAGCAGCCGTTCAAACTGGACATCCTCAAGATGGCCACGGCGTACATGAGGGGAGTCAGCTGGGCAAGCTGTCTGAAGTTCTGCCCTGAGGAAAATGTAAGGGAGCGTCGCTATCTGTTATGTTTATTGCTTTGTATGTGTCATACTTTATTGTCATACTACTGAGTGTTATGGAAGATTATAAAACCTTGGCAGCATGAGATTGACTCTAATTTACTTTCCAAATGATCGTTCCGTCCTCAGACTCTGATCCACCTGATAGACAGAAAGACCCGCAAAGTGGTTGAGACGAAGTACTACACTGGAGCCATGGTTGTCTACCATCACGTGAACGCTTTCGAGGACGACGGCCACGTGGTCTTTGATGTCATTGCCTACGATGATACCAGCCTTTATGAAATGTTCTACCTGAGCAAGCTGAAGGAAAACGCTGGCCATGACGAGAATTATTCCAAACCAAGCTACAGGAGATTTGTACTTCCCATCCATTCAAACAAGGTGGGATAATAATAACAAAAACTATAACAACAATAATAATACAGAAGTTTTGCGATTAAACTGGTTTTATTTATGGACTGGGTTTTTTTTGCAGGGCACTGCAGTTGGAGAGAACCTGGTACGACTCAAATACACAACAGCCAGCGCTGTGAAGGAGAAGGAGGGCAAACTGATATGCCAGCCAGAGGTGTTCTGTGAAGGTAAAACCACAAACAGACACTTCAAGTTGTATCTCCTACATTGTGTATCTGTGAGAGTAACGGATTTTTCCATACCAATACGAAAACTCCATTTTATCTCCATCAGGTTTGGAATTACCAAGAATCAACTATGACGTCAACGGACAGAGACAACGTTTTGTCTACGGCAACTGTGTGGAGGAATCTGCACTGGCAAAACAGGTAAGGTTCCCTATCTAATCTATGGGATTGTGTCTTTGGCTGGCAAAGCTCGAGTACCGTCTATCTTATCCACTTCACACTTGGCATGTGCATGTTAATGGCCCGAGAAAATCCAGTGTGGAATTTTGTGCGATTTCGACCCACGATACGTTCATTACTATATTAAACTTGGATAAACAGGTGTCCAGCACTCTGTCGTGAGACTCATCAACTTAAGTGGCGTTGTTAATGTCGACAACAGCGTATTCACTTTCCATTTCGGGGGCTGTGAGTCGAGCTTCGCAGAACTTTGCATAAACAGGCGAACAGCACCTTGTGCAGCAGCAGTGGCGCAGCTTCAGGGTCCTGTGGTCTGAGTCCTGCAGCCGGTCGTTACTCGCCACGGGTCCCTTTTACACTTTCAGAGAGAAAGCTGCAACCAGCATCACCGGCCGAGTAAACAGACCGTTCCAAATAGGCAGGTTTAAAACAGGCAATGCACAAGTTGTTTCAAATGTGGCTGTCGCAGAGCAGGCCTGGTGGGACTCTTGAAGAACAGAGACTTTAGATTCAAGGCCTTCGAGAAAGTAAATGTTCCGGCCGGCATTGTTTTTCCAGATTTAGGGAGCAAATTGCAGAACTGGGAATTAGCAGCTGGCACAACAGAAGATGGGAAATACTTTGTTCAAGTGTGAATTACCTATCGTGCCAACAAAGATCAAACCACTTCATGGCTACGGCTGTTATACCCACATCCTTTCCATTGATCGTAATTCGACACGAATGCACCAGAAACAATGGAAAGAAGAACTTCAAAGCGCTCCCTTACAAAGGTTTCATTCTTTGGAAGAGGGATTCCCTCGTGTCTCACGGTTTACTCACAGTCCACTGACGTAAAGAGGAAGGCACGGAAGGAAACACATTAGTTTAGACAATACGATTCCTGCTCATTCCCACTTGACACGTGTATTTTGTAGAGTTATAGCATAGAGCTGAACCGGCACCCCTTTGACAAAAGAGACATCGGAGTCAGTAAGTTACTTCAATCATAGATACAGATTGAGTCTAAACATACTTAAAACATATATATAACACTTTTTCATATGTGTTAACAGATGCAAGAATATTTGCCCCTTATTTTGTACTGATGCCTTAAATGAACCAAACATATGGCGCTCACATTTTATTAGATATTATTATATACTGATTAAATTCAGCAAAGATGGTTTTGCATAACAGTTTCTCTCTAGCTCTCTAACGATTAGTGAGTCACTCTGTCTAAAGTCTACCCCACTTAATACCTGGAAAAGAGCTGGAGCCAGTTCCTTAATGTGCACGGCCGACCGTCATGAATACGACGGTTGATGGTTTATTGCTCTTTTCTAAGAACATGGCTCGCAGTCGGGACAAAGTGCCGCACCATCACGTGCTTATCTACTAGAGGGATAAGCTATTAACGCTCGGCTCTGTTTAGAATTAGAGAACATTTATTTGACCCACCTCAACAAGCCAATGAATCACGCACCCACACACATCCACATCCTAATCTGTTCATTTTCTGCAGATCTCCAAGTTTGACACAGAAACCAAGACAATGGTTTATTGGAATGAAGAGAACTGCTGGCCATCAGAGCCCATCTTCATCCCCAAACCAGCCGGAGAGGCAGAGGATGATGGTGAGAGTGTGTGACACGTGCATGTGTGTTGTGTTACGTATGCTTGTGTACAGTGTCAGCTGGTGTACTAATTCATTTGGAATACTGGCCTAAAAAACAGGAGATTTGATAACCTGTCCGCTGTGACCCACTTTCCTTTCCATTTGCAGGTGTCGTCATATCATCAGTTATCAACTCCAACCCAGGCCAGTCTGATTTCATCCTGGTTCTCGACGGCAGCACATTCAAGGAAGTCGCTCGTGCATACTTGAGCACGGCGCTCCACAAGGACATGCATGGGTTTTTTATCCCGCAAGGAAATTAGTCATTAGGATATGTAAAAAAAAAGAGAAAAAAGAAATGCCTTTAGAGAACTTTCCACCAAACAAAAACTGCTTACAAATAGGATTGCACAGGGAAGGAATGCATTTGAATATTGAAAATGTTGTGTTTTAGACCGAAGTGTGATGAGGTTCCACGTAGTGTAGTTTCATGGACTGCCTCATCACTGTCAAATTGAACATATTGTATCACAACAAAACAATTTATTCATACTTTTAGTGCATATGTGTTGATTTTGTGAAGATCAATTTATAACATGTATATATCATTGTGTATTATGTAACCTGCATTATTCTATTGTACTGCTATGACTTTCATTGTACAAAAACAAAATAAAAAGTGTGACATGTATTCCAGATCTTTGCTTTAACAATAGGATAAGAATAAGTCCGACCCACACTTCAGATGTGGGGCTGTCACGGTGAGCAGTCGTGGTTATATGTTGTAATTACATATAGGAGGACATTATCTCTTGTCACAAACCCCCCTGTGACATGACCTAACAGCTAACTTAGTAATCTAAGATAGCTTAACTCACAAACAAAGTCCATTCACACGAGGTGAGTAAAAGCTGTGCTCAAGCTTCACTCGTGTGTAGAAGTTGTGTCTTCACGAGCTTTGTGATGAGCGATTATATACTGTATTTTGGTGACAGTTTTATAAAGTACACAAAAAATGATTTTAAAGGATTAATGGCATCACATATCCTTATTACTTACAAAACAAATATGACCAGCAATGTATTTTTCTGTGACTTAACTTGTGCTTTTGACCACTAGAGGGAGGGAAAGACCAGCTTTTACTCACTTCATGAATTTGTTTTGACAAAATTATTTAATTGCACATGAGAAGTCAAAAGAAAGTCGTAATTGAGCAACTTGTACAGTGAAGTCATCAACAACACAAAACCATGACTCGTGAATACAAATGTAACAATACTAAGATGACAACATGATTATGGAGGTCTCCGCTACATCTACTGAACCTGACTCAATGCACAAATTATTCTTGACCTGTCGAGCCAACGTAAAAATGTCATTTATATTCAGATTTATTAATGAAATTCTAAATAAATAATATTTCAAAAAATATGATATAATCAAATAATACAGAATATTATAGTAAAGAGGGGTGGTGCCTTGTCTATGTAAAAAGATGATCTGCTCTTTGTACAATCCCAATATAACAGAAACCCTTTAATGCAGTATATATGACACGTTTATACACACACACAGATCTATTATAAACAGTAAGAATTATACAAAACACACATGTGTACTTCAGTGCAGTCAGTATTGCCATTTTTAAATAAATTAAATTGTCCAAACATACTGTACATCATAAAATAATCATAATAAAAAAACTCACGCGCACGCACACACACATTTGGATGTGTTAAATGGATGGCAGTGTATTTATATAATGTTGGTTACCCAGGACACAGCAATATAATGATGACACTTTTTGTGTGTAATAAAGGATATTTATAGCTTGTACTTAACTAAATAATAAAAAATAGACACTGAGAGGGATGATTAAATATGTCTGGACATAGTCACTACCCCAAATTACTCATTATACCCAAGCATCGGAATAACTGAGATTTAAAGAATTAGATGTTAACAGCTAACTTCGTACAAAATGTTCATCACGTGAATCATAGGAAAATCATCATTAGAAAAAGAAAATTCTGTGTATTTTTAAAGACCAAGAATAAAACCTTTACAATGTTTTGAATATGTTGAAAAAAATCAGAAGCGACAGCAAGGATGACCAGCTTTTGGCAATTTCCTAAAAGAAGCAGACACTTACTGCGTACGTGAGGCCTGGTGGTGCACACAAGAACGGGTAGTGAGGATTGTGGGGTCAGTGTGTAAGAGCAGAGCAGTCAGCGGGTAAAACAGAGCACAACTCGATGGAACTTCACCACCATGACAGTGAAAGAGCAGGTAAATAATAACTTTCCATACATGTCTTATATTCCTGTGTACCTCATCCGCACCAAATTGAACACATTTCATCAAGATCCATTAATTATTCCCTGGGAAATTTGTGACAGTGTCAACAAAAAAAAAACTATCTGGCATTGTGGGGGAGAGTTCTTACTTGGCCCATGTCCCATCCTTCCAGATTCCTCAGGAAATCTGTTCAGTAGTTTTTGTTTTCCAACAAACAAAAAACGGACAGGGGCGAAAACATGATAATCTTGGCCAGGCTACAACATTATTTAGCCATACCCTTTTCAAGTTACATCATTAGTCTGATATATTTGACCCATGACATGTATAAACCATGGACTTTATACAAAGATGGACGAGGCATCTTCAAATCCTCCCACTATCAAGAAATGAAGCCAAAAATGAATGCCACCATCTTGCGTATTTGGAGCCAGACTCTGCAGCGTAGTGATCAAGGGATGGAGCCGCTGTATATGCACTCGACTAATCATGAGTCAGTCTCAGCTGTCAATCATAGATACAGACGTTTTGGCTTCACCTTTGAGGAGCAGTCATGTCGTCCACCTCTACATCCAGTCTATGTTGTTGACAAATGAAAAACACAGTGGCCGCCCTGGGATGTGAAGTTAACATTTAGAAAACGTTCCCAAATTCAGCACATGGATGGAGCTCGAACCCCAAAAATCATTGAGGGAGATTGTAAAGTCAACAATGAGCATTGATGAGGAAAGTACATGGGTGCGGGTGTTGATGCAATAAGAGCAGAGGACGAGTAGCTGTCCAATCACTGTCCTGGGATCCCTGGAAGCGTTTGAGTCTCACCTGTGGTGATTGATTCAAGGCGAGACAAAACTCAAATTCATCTGAAACCCTTGATCCTGCTCCCAAAGCCTTGAACGGCCTCGGTTCCCTTCTTTCCTTCCTCCTCCGAGCTGCTCGCAGACAAACAGGGCTGCTTCTGGTTATCCACATCATGATGTGTTCACGTGCATCACATCTGATCCTGTATCAACAACCCGAAAGGAAAGGCAGCGAGGAAAGAAGGCTTTTAAGGAAATGGGAACATAGTGGAGTGCAGGACGGACGCAGAATTGTGGTTGCCACGGTGATGTTGTCCTAATGGTAGGCTGGTGACAGCGTTGTGTCTTTATAGTCACTGGGTCAGTCAGAGGCCGAGCATTCAGGGATCAGGCAGACAACAGTGAGTGGGACTTTCCTGAGTCCAAAAATTTCCATTCAGTCACCTTCCCGTCGAGACTCCTCCTCTTTATCGGGAGAGTCCGGGCTTTTCTCAGCGTCTCCTCCTTCGCCTGACCAACGGAGAGAAAGTGAAATGGAGAGAAGCAGACAGATGAGTGAGTTACTCGACCTCTTCCAAATCTGTGCAGTTTGAAGAAATCCTCACAATTGAGTATCCAAATAAAACAGGAAAAACGCTACGTGTTTGAGAAGTCGTGAAAACATCGTGATATTTTGACCAGTGATGTTTCTCACCTGGTTTGTTGATGTTGAGCTGTGCCAGACTCTCTGACAGGTCGCTGGGTCCCTGCTCTCCAGGGCCTGCTGGGATATCATGGATGGCGTTCCTGCGACCGGACCGTCGAGAGGCAATGAAGTCCTCAAAGGTCGCCTCGACATCAGTCATCGCTGACAGACCTCACCATAGCAGGACCTGAAACACACAGAAGGACCAACTTAAGTCACACACAGGTGCATAGGGACACACACACACACACACACACACACACACACACACACAAACAAACAGCCAAAAAATATTTTCATGCAATTTCTATTTCATATATCTGCAACACAATTTTACTGTATATGTTCTGTCTCACTATTGTTATGTTTCCACTATTACCCCTTTGCTGCTGTAGCATGGACAATTCCAAAGGATTATCTTATCTTATCTATTAAAAATGCAACACAACAACCAAAAGCACACACTCACAGGGATAATTATGGCACAAAGGAGAATAGGACTGAATTCAAATGTCATCCCACTTGGACTAAGCCCTGAACATGCTGGGAGCTGTGTTGCCACAGAGATTTAGGTTAAACCCCTCGGCTGCTGACATTCTAATGCCCCGGATCAATCTGCCCTTCAGCACTGAGCGTGTTCTGGCCTCCCTGCCCCAATTCCACCTCTTAAAATCTGTCTTGTCTGAGATTTCTTTTCTTTTTTATTAACTTTATCTATTTCTTCCGACAGTGTCAAGTCAATGATCTCAGCTCCCACATCCATTTGTGGCTATTTCCAGAGTCGTGACTGACTGACTGACCGAGGCTATTTTGGGACTTTCCACTGTCATCATCAGAGTGCGCTGCCCCACTCAGCCGTCATCCTAAAAAACGGTGTCAAAATGGGCGAGCCCTCGACAGATGTTGTCTGTGTACGATTGGCAGACGCAACATGGGGGCAGCAGACAGCAAGATGACAGAGAATCAGTGTGTCCTCTCAAACGCTGATGCTCAGAAAATGATTGTGTTTCTGGATTTTGAAAATGTCTGCGTTTACTGCACAGAAGTTAGTATGGAATAAGTACAGTTGGAGAAAGTACTTTACTCTGAGCGTCAAATTGTTGTTTAAGTTTCATGTGAATTCATATCTCAATCAGTCACGTCTTTGTACGTCCTTCTCTATATGGAACATGAAGCTTAACGCTTACAGCCAACTTATCAACACATCTAATAGTGATTGATTATTTACTATCATAATTCATTTAGTTCTTAATACAAAGGTATTTATTTAGACTGAAGATGTGCTTGTTATTTGTAGCTAAAAGTGAGGTATTTGTGGCATTGTGTTCACTCTGCTCATATTCTGTGAAATATTGATCGACATTTTACATTATTCAGTCACACTATTGTAGTGTGTGTGTGTGTGTGTAATGAGGTCGCCTGTAGACCACAATATATCTAATATATCTAAGACAGACTCAAGAGTTTCTCCAGAAGATGTCTATGAACGCAATGCACCTCCCCCACTTAATCCTGCAGGGAATTGGCTGCTGTTGTGAACGTGTCTGAGCAGAGAAAGTTCAGACCCAATTCTTAGGACGTGTCTGAAAACAGCTTAACTCTAACTTAGGTTCATCGTATAGCTGTGTACTGTGTAGCACTATTTGCCGCATGCTCGCTCATAATTTTTTTGCCATAAAGTTGTTACCGGCCACGGAGACAGTCAAACCACAAAGTTTCCACAGACCTCAAAGTTTCCACACTTGTCGGGCACATACCTGCAAGTTGCATGCAATGCTGTTCTCTCACTCACGCGAGAACCTGTCTTTTGGAATTTGTTGTGTGTGAGAGCAACATTCATTCGTGTGCACAGGCCTCTCTCCTACAGCAATAGATTTGAATGAATTGTGCAGGAAACGCTGCAGGGAAATGAAAAGAACAATCCTGGATCTGGGCATTTCTTTGGATCTGCACCTAAATTGAATGTGTTCTTTCCTGACCCAAACCATACACTTGCACCAAGTTTCATGGTAATCCATCCAAGAGTTTTTGCATAATCAGACAGACAAACAAAACAAAAACATCACCGCCTTGGCGGAGGTTATACAAAAACACAACAAATCACAAAACATTGGCAAAAAAAAACGATCAGTCCATCCAAACAGCGACTACTGATAGCAGGTCCTTTTCCATTAGAAATGAACGCAGCTTAGTTTGTGTTTTGTGATTTGCACTTCAGGGCCACCGTAGTGCTCTGCCCTCTTTGTTACTGAGTAATAATGAAAGTAATCAAAAGAAACCTTGGCTGCTCCTGCTCTGCAACTATTTGATTTGTCCTGCTGCCAAACAAAAAGAGAGTATCCAATAGTTAGGTGGTCTGGGCCTGATGCCCAACTCTCTCTCTCTCTTTCTGTCTATATCTGTCTCTCTCTCTCTCTCACACACACACACACACACACACACACACTATACTCTCACACTCCTCATGTTATTCATAATTATAGTATCAATACCTCAACAGCTTTGCTTATTTATACAGCATCACATTGAATATATTCACTCACTCGTGATTTAATACCCTGAGCTGACTCCAGTCCAGAAAACCTTTGTGAGAATATAAACTAAATAATTTACGTATTCCAACACGTTAAGAGGCTGAAGTGGAGGAGCAGCTGCCCATCAAATATATTCGTGCGCGGCCACAAATCACTGACATTGTTGGCACTGTAGAGATCCACCCAAACTGATGATAAATCAATATCTATCATTCTGTCAAATATCACAAAGACACAGAGTTCAGTGAACGCAGCCTCCACGCACATCAACGTCACACATGGAGTCATGCAGGCGGCCAAACACGCACACTATCCTCCTATAATTACTATAATTATTGTTGTAATTATCATTGTTATTATTATCAGTACCTGTTTAGAGTAGGGGGGCGTTCCAATATTCGCAGGGGGTCGATCACATCAGCAGCTCTTCGGTATTTCCCATCACTCACATCAAGCCACTGCCAGAATACTAAAACTTCCGGATAGGATTTCAAAATAAAACCTTTATGAACCTTTTATATTATATTATATTATATTATATTATATTATATTATAAATATTTTTCCATCCATCCAATTTCAGTTTCATATATGTGCAATACAGTTTTACTGTATACTACTACACTACTACTTATTGATTACTTGTACTGAGTGTGTACTTTCATTATCCCCCTTTGCTGCTGTAATATGGCAAAGTTGAAAGAATTATCTTATCTTATCTTATTTTATCTAATCATATCTGATCTAATCTTATCTGAAAGTCAATCGTGTATTATTATTCATCCAAATAATCACATCAAAGAAACACTGGCACTCAAATTTACAATGAAAGCTAAAAGGTCAGCTGCCAGCACAAGACAGGACCCTTACTGTTCAGTGTGTGTGTATGTGTGTGTGTGTGTGAGCGAGAGAACAGTGATCTTGTTGTAGTGAATGCACACAGGCCACAGAAGCATCACATTTGCTGTGGTCTCACAGCATCTGGATGTGAATTGCTCCATTCAGTTGGCACATGTGCTCAATATGCTGAGCTGGGAACTTCCGAGTAGTTCAGCTCACAAAGGAAACAAAGATACAACTTGGTTGTGTGGTGGGAAAAAAGCACTAAAAGCTCTATATACCATTATTAGAATAGATTAATTAATATATTTGCAATGTAGAAGTGGCCTTCTTTCATTTCACTGTAAATATCACTGGATAGAACTGAATTACTTCTGGAGCAAAACTATGAGTCTGATTAAACCAATTTCTTCACCACTTGAAAAATAGCAAGATGCTTTAATGGGAATAATATTGAGAAATCCCCTCCCAGGCTCCACCTGCTGCTCAACCTACCTTGCATTAACACGCACCGTGCTCCAACAGCCAATGAGATCCTCGGATGTTGGGACTTGAAGCAGCATTTCCAACAAGCCGTTACTCTTGGTTACCAAAGATGAGTGATGTCAAGATGGTTCATTTGCAAACATTGGCTTCCTGCGTCAAATCACAGCATGGCTAGGCGTGGATTTCCCTTTTGGTAAAGTTTGCCCTGCGACCTGCGATTCGCATCACACGCGTGTCTGCCTGTACACCACCTTTTGGTGAATACAAACGTTTTTAGGATTAATTGTGATGAATGTACATATGTTTTAAATTAAATGAGCCTTTCACACGTGATCCCTTTCCATTGCTCTTTGTCATTATGCAAATATTAGAAAGTCAACGTGATGTTTAAACACTGTTAACGCAACACATTTTGTTTATGGCGGCCATATTTTCTGATCTATAACCTCACGATTCTGAAAACGGGAGATTCCGAGGAGCATGTGAATACACAGAGCTACTGCTTAGAGCTGATTGAGAAATGATGTTGATTGACATGCACGCAGCTACTGTTCAGAGCTGATTGAAAAAATAAGACACACAAAAGAAGGCAACACAAATGATCGTGTCTGTATTTAATGTTATCAGTGGACACAGGTACAGAGGTAACACCACGAATTAGAGACCTTGCTCGCTGTATGTGAGCGAACCCGGAAGTGCGCGGGAGGGAGTCCTCTTGTTCCTTCTTCCCGGTCCGTAACAACAACGGGAGCAGCTTCAGAGAAAATAACAAAATGATGGAGGAGGTGGAAGGTGAGAGGAAACGATGTTCAGGTTGATTTGGGAGCTGTTTGGAGACATAGTCGTGGTTATAACCGCTCAGCGTCCATGTTCTCAATAATAGCGGCTTATAAATGCTAATATCACACGTTAGGTTTGACGGTAACCTCCTCTTCTGTAGCAGGGTTTAGCTGTTGTCATGCTAGGTATCACCACAGGCTAACGGCTCTTTCTCTCTCTCTCTCTCTCTGTGTGTTTGTGGGTGTGATCCTGACATTAGCCACAGTAGCTGCCCCAGCGTTAGCATCATGCTAAACAATGAACTGTCAAATGAATGAAACCGGTGTACCGTTATTCTGACGGGCATTTCTATAATTATGTATAAATATGAGTGTATATATACACTATGCTGAATAATCTGTTACCATAGCTACAACCTGACCTCCTCTGTTTGTTTTCAGCATTTGGACATTGTTGGTGGAACCACTCATCAAATATTGCTTGTGTCGTTAGAAACTCAACGTTTTTCGTGCACATTATCATTTCATCGCTGCACACATTTATTTCAATCGGTCATTTATTTGTGTATTTATTTATTTGCAGACGATTTCGCCCCCCAGGATCTGGCTCAATGCAACACCTGCAAGAGATCGTTCAACCGTAAAGTGCTGGTAAAAGAAATCAAAAGCTTCAACAATCCTCTCCCTGTCATCGTGTCTGCAGTGCAGATGTTGTCTTTGATTCAAAGCCCGATCTGGGGTTGCTGTGGTCACAGTGTTTTCCTCAGTGATCATCAGCTGACAGGATGTGAGGTGTTTGGACAATACTGCGTCCTTGGCTACAACCCAAACAGCCTGCAGGGCGCAGCACAGAGCTCTTTTTGAGGAAGATGAAAGTATTTACAATGCAGGGAAACTTTATTTGTAAAAGCAGATGTTTCACATTTTAGAGAACACGGATTAGTACCTGCTATTGTGCTAAAACATGTGTGTGTCTTTACTTAAAAAGTCTAAAAGCAGGGAAGCTATGAAGTGGTACTAACAAAACAAACAGTTAAAAAAAAAGGGCAGCACCACTTGGACTATTCCAACACCACCCCCTTAGAGTGATATGTTCCCACTGCTAAATAAACCAGCATTGATCAGCATGGAAATAATGATGGGTTATGATGGTAAGTTCTAGTTTGGTACTGGCTTAGCCGGTGGACCATCATAGCTGTGCTGGTCTACTTGCACATGAGGCTAGTCACCAGTTTCCCAGCACTAGAATGTCATGGTGGTCACCAGGACCCACCAGCATGCCATGTTTATTTATTTATCACCTTTAAAGGTTCAGTGTGTAGAGTTTAGTGGCATCTAGTGGTGAAGTTACATGTTGCAGCTGAATAGCCCCTCACCTCACCCTCCCCTTCAAACATGAAAGAGAACCTGTGGTAGCCTTCATTCACCATAAAAACTCATAAGGTGTTTAGTTTGTCCAGTTCTGGCTACAGTAAAAAAAACATGGCGGCCTCCATAGAGATGACCCACTCCTGATGTAAATATAAAGTATTTCAATATAAAGGGCCCATTCTAGGATAAAGAAAACAACAATTCATACAATTTATATGAAACACACCAGTGAAAACAGCACTAGTATTATTTTATAATATATCCCTTTCACCCTAATCTTACACACTGGAACTTTAAAGACTGTTGTTGCTCCCTCTTATGTTGGTCACGCCTGGTCCTGCTAATTAGTCCAGTTAAGAGCATGTGCACTGCAGTGTGTATTTGATGTCAGTGCATTCAATGGGCCTACTTCTAAATTCTCATTTGTAATAAAGGGTTCTCACATTTAGCCTCACACACACACACACACACACACACACACACACACACACACGTTAATTCTACTAACTGGGACTTCTGGACTATTTGTGATACAGTGATTATAATTTTTCTCCCCCCCACAGGAGAAACATGCTAAAATTTGCCAAAAGTCAGCGACCAAAAGGAGGAAGACCTTTGACTCCAGTAGACAGAGAGCGGAGGGCACAGACATCTCTGTACTCAAACCTATCAAACCAAAGGTAAGGCTGCACCTAAGATGGGAATCCAACTTCAACTCCAGCTCCGAGAGACTTCAATTTGATTCTCAATGGGAGAACAAACTTCTTATTTTTTATTGTGAGGATTATATACTGTTTGGATAAATAGGGAATATTTATGGAGATGTGACCAGTTAAAGTCACACAGTCCCCCGCCCAAAGGTTCAAACTCCATTAGCTCATATCTCCCTTAATTAGGATTGGAGGCACTAGACATTTTGCTTCCATAGATTTCTCATGTGACCAAATCATTCTGAAAAAACATTTCATTAAGATTTGGGACGGTTGTGGCCCAAAAGTGGGATGATTTTAGATGTAATAACCCTACTAAACAAGATGTTTACACAAAATCCTGGAAATAATCTAAAAGTTCAATTATTTAAATATTTACATGCAACATTTCTAGGTCAGTAGATCAAATTCATCAAATTCTGCAGCTTCCATCTAAGACATTCAGTATTCTGTGTTGGCAGATTATTTTCAAATGTAAACCAATTTTAATTGTATTTCAGTCACAAAGTACATCTGCTACTGGGAAAGTAAGTTAATTTGCCTTTTTTTTATTTGTCCTTTCTTTCTGTGTACTTGAATTGCAGCAACTGAATTACTCCAGAGCCTCACCATATCTGGTTTTAGAAATAGTTTGCCTTTGTGGTGGTAGTCATTATTAAAGGAAAAAAATCACTTTCCTAACTACATTCTTCAACTCCCTTTAAGATTGTTTTATTTCTTTATTTCACCTTTTCTGCCTCAATTCTATCTGTGTTTTAACTTCACTACTATAACTCTGTGTCATAGGCTCTTGTTAATTTTTGACGACTCACCTTAAAACCACAGAGCTTAGTTTATGGCCAGTTGTTGAGATGTCAACTAAAAAAACAAATTTCCACTTGACTACAGCAGTACGCTCCCTCTGTTAGCTTGAATAAGAGTTGTTCTCAGTTTTGTGGCATGACTGGTTAAACACATACTTCTGTTTTTTGGAATTGAAGTCAAAACAACAAACCAGTCATTCAGTTGTCAGGATGTAAAATTATACACAAAGTTGTCGCATAGTCAAGATCCTGAGGAGTAAATAGTTTATTTCTTTATGTTTGTCAGACAAGCATGTTTAAGGTGTGTGATGACCATAACAGTATGGCAGGAAGTTGGAAGTCAGGAAACGATGTGTTACCACTGAAGCAGATGAGAGGAGGCCCACTGAGGTACTGCTGTCAGAAATCATCAGCCACTATGGATAAAAAGAGACATTTAAAAAGGGAAACAAAGTTCATTAATGCTGACAGTAGTAGCCGGTTATTGAGAGCTGCACTCAATAAAACATGACTCAAAATAAGAGGAACTAGAAGGGTACATGGATTTTACTGGAAAGGAATATTTCTTATTCGACAGTAACTGAATAAAGATCACCCCCCCCAAAATATAAATGACAAGTTATTCTCAAATCTGAATCATTATCCAGATCCTCTCCAAATTTCACAGGTTCATAGATATTGGCACTCTACACTAGCACCTCTCTGCATTATTACTTGAGAAATTCATAAAATGTCAAAAAACCTGTCCTCTGTGTTGCCTCCCGCCAGGCAGAGCCCCCCAAGAAGCCGTCCAACTGGCGCAGGAAGCATGAGGACTTCATTAATACTATCCGGGCCGCGAAAAATCTTACTCAGGTCATAAAGGACGGGGGACCATTACCCCCACCTCCTCCTCCTACATATGACCCAGGTAACCTCTAACGTAGCTCTATGGTGAGAATTACACTTAATAATTGATCCGTTGCTTGAATTACCATCTTTTAAGAACTACACGTGTGATGATAACTACAACAAGATAGTTAGCTGGGCCCACACATTCCTTTTTAGACTGCTTATGAATCAGGAAATGATGTATAAAAACTGGACACAGCAAAGTAAAAATTATAAATATTGCTTGTAAATGAGGGCATTGTACCATTTTTGGGGTTTAAACTTACAAATGAAAACAAATTCATGTATATGGCTGGATGATTTATAGTAGGCGCTGCCACTGGTATATTTTCTCACCTTCCTCAGACTATGTTCAGTGCCCTCACTGTCAGCGGAGGTTTAACGAGAGTGCAGCCGACAGACACATCACGTTCTGCCAGGAGAAGGCCGCCCGTAATCCCAACAAGAGCAAACTAGCAGAGGTCAAGAAGACTCCTGGTCGTACACAGGTAAACACACATGTGCAGCAGCGGCAATTGTGTGTGCACACAAACATACACACACACACATACACATACATATACATACATACACACATACTGAACATGCGCCTCAGCTGGTCCATCTGTATCTATTCCAACATGAATGCACTATTTATTCATAACAAGTCCTTGTCACTTAGCAACTGCCTTGATTCATGACTGGCAGCCTATAAAAACAGCAGGATCCTAACCAGTTTGGTAAAGACCTCTGCTTTTCTCATTATCATGAGTTGCCCCTAGTCATTGAGCAGTCTGTCACCTGCACTGTGCTGCTGTGGAATGAATCTATATTTGGGATGGATCTGAGTCTGTTTTCTCAGATTTTCTTCCTCTGTAGCAGTTGAAAACATGTCAATATAACCTTCTGCAGAGCCAGACACAGAACCTAGCTATAAGGGTGCAGGGAGAGCAGGTACCTACGCTCTATACCATGTTAAAGGAAGTGAAAGAAAACAAACTGGTTTTATCTGGGGTTTTTCCTTGGGTCAGGTCTAACCCCTCTAAAAATGTTCATGGAAATCAGTTCAGTAGTTTTTGAGTAACCTGACTGAAGGCTATGAAAATATAACATCCTTTCTGAAGTGTATTATTTCCGAGTTTTCAGGGAGTGTGAATACATTAATGCTTTGTATTGTGAACATATTTATTTAGCGTGGCCTTCTTCTCTATCCTCAGTGCAAGCCTCCAACTCCTGTAAAGAAGGCCAGCTCCACTGCTACATCAACCATCCCCTCAGCCTCTTCTCGTTTACCCCAGAGATCAGGTCTTGGACAGCCCACTGGTAAGAAAGTACTGCTGTGTTGATCATGCCTCTCACGGGGCAGTCTCTGGAGATGCACATTTTTTCATTGGCCAGGCTGAGTTTATTACACGGTTGAGTTCTTGACGGGTCCAGAAATTTGTGCTCGAACCCCGAAAAGACCCGGAAATGTTCTACCCGAACCTGACCCGGACCCGTCTATCGTGATTCGTCACCCGTGATTTCAGATCTGTTTAACGTCCATTTATTGTCACCGTGATAGGTGACAAAGGCGACTCGTTTACAATCAGCCTTGCACACACACACACACACAGGGTTGGTAATGAGTTCCACAGAGAAGGGACGGCGACTGAAAACTGTTACCCCAGGTTTGGTGCTTGGTGCTAGTGACCTGAAGAAGGTGGGCATCAGCAGATCTGAGGTGTCGGGTGGGGGTGTGCTGGTGGAGGACGTCGGAGAGGTAGGGGGGAGCCAGGTTGTTGAGGGTCTTGTAGGTGGTACAAGGTGGATTGTTGGACCTGAGGTTTCAGAAAGTTATGGTGCATTTCTGCTTTTCAAGGGGGGTAGGGATGTCTATTTGGAGGATGATGGCAGGATAATGTTAAACAGACATGGGACCTGCGATAGTAGAATGGGACTCGACCTATGGTTCAGGTGGACGTGTGAAGACCTCTATTACATGGACTACAGCAGTCATAGATAATGTATCTGTTGCTCGTTCACTCTTGTCTCCCACCCCTCTCTCTCGCTGTAGGAATCCCCGCTGGTAAGGTCTCCTCTGCAGGTTTAGTGAGGATGAATCCCTCTGGTATCACAAGCCCTCCATCAGGGTAAGTGTGCACGCACGCACGCACGCACGCACGCACGCACGCACGCACGCACGCACGCACGCACGCACGCACGCACGCACACACACTGTCTAATGGTTCCTCAAGCATTTGTTGGTTCAGTTTAAATGATTGTACCTGTGCTTACCACCTACAGTGTTTTTGCTTTATGTCTTTCATTTCCAATAGAATAATAACCCTACCCCTGGGAATTAAAAATTAAGTTAAGTCAGGCTGCCTGATAAACAATGAGAATTAAAAACAAACTTGATTAAACTTTTTCAACTTTGCTGTGGTTATTTTGTCTAGACAAGATCACTCAATCACAGAAACTCACATCAAAATGTTCAGGTCAATGAAACAAAACTCAAACAAAAAAAATCACTGTAGCTGTATATTCACATTGTATGTTTATGCTCTTGTTTTCCCCCCTAATTCCTCTGTTAGAGCGGGAATGAAGACACGAACAGCAAGTTCTTCGTACGGCTCCGTGAGGAACGCTTACCCTGGAGTAGGACTCAACAAGAAGAAAGTAGACAACAATATATCCAGGTAAACTAAGACAGAAAGAAAAACATCCATGCTATCCTACTAATCTATAATGACCTCTTGTGGTTAAGGTGGTTTGTTGCATACACCTCGACAGTCTAATCTGCTTCCAGTCAGTAACTTGTGTTATAGATACTCTACGTAGATGCGTTAAGAAGTTGTTATAGACTATTGTAAAATACCTACTTTAACATTAACAACCATTATCAGCAGCTCTAAAAATATAATTTATAACAACTTGCAGTACATAGATTGTAACCCTGCTGCCTGGTCGTCTTTCTCAGGAAAGATGCCGACGGCGGGAACGAAGTTGACAACAGCGAAATGAAGAGCAAGTTCTGTCACTCTTGCGGGACCAGTTACCCCGTTGAATCCGCCAAATTCTGCTGCGAGTGTGGCATCAGGAGGATGTGTATTTGAGCAGAGGGAAGAAAGGACACACACCAGTACTCAAGATCGCTTCAGAGAGTTTCATGAGTTGCACGTCCGTCCATTAATGTTCCCTGTGCTTTTACACTTGGGTTTCGATCACAGCAGTAAAGTCACCGGCAGACGGCTCTGCAGCGCTGTGTTTTCTTTATTTTTTCGTAATTGCTGTGATGAACAAAATTCAGATGAGGGGATTGAAATAAAGCTATGAAGTTGAAGAATTAGGGATGGCACGTATAACATCACATTACTCTTACAGTCCTGCTGAACAGTGCAAATTCTGCCCTTTTTTCACAGAGATACATTTTCATAACTAATCTGATATGAAGCTGTTCAACTCAGTAGCTGATATTAGTGAAACAGGAACAACTCACAGAGCTCATTACTCATAAGGAGACATTTTTCTTACTGCTGGAATTACCCACGATGACGCCGCTGTTCCCACCAGCTCATAAACTTCATTGCTGTGAAGAGGTGATGGAAGGATTAATAATGTGTAATGACAAGGAGAAAAAAAAATTCCCTCTCAATAGTTTTGTTCATGGGACGTAATGTGGTCTGATTTATTTGAAACTCTTAATTTTATTGTCGCCTTGACAGTAATTAGGAGTACCCTGCAGAGCTAAGTCAGTATCAGCAGTTAAACCCAATGCATCCTTAGGAGAAAGTAGAGGAGAGAAGAGTGAGAGTGTATATACAAGCTGAGAGGTGGGTTGTAAAATGTGAAGAAGAAGGTGGAGGACAAGTGCAGGACACATTATTAGAGGTAGATGTGATTGTATCCCTGTATCTGCAACCGTGATTTGAAACAAATCCCCCATCTGCCTCCACTTCCTCACAAACACTATGTTACTATTGACGTGCAATATGATTGACAACTGAAGAAAATGTGTGTTTCTCTAAAGGAAATGTTCTAGGAAAAGTATGTATATTGCCGCGGTTTGTCTGGGACCAGTCCGAAAAAATGAACTACATGTTAAAACGTCAGCGCTCCCTTGACCAACAGGTTCTAGACCAATATAGCATTTCCTCTGTCCCTTTTTATCCCCTCTCGTTTTATACAACGAAATCAGCTATTTATTTTCACCAAAATTGGCTGCATGTTTTGTTGATGTTCTGCAGAATTAAAATGTGGTTTTATTTTAATTTGTATGAAATCTAAATGCACCTGGGTTTGTTGCAGTTTTTCTTTTCCTCAAAACTGTCTTTTGTCGGTCTTCAGTCGGATTAAGAGTACAGTAACATTAAATGCTCTGTGTGGATATGGTTGATCTCTCTGCTTGATACAAAACAAAACTTTATGGCCCCACACAGTTCTTTTACAACTGGGACAACAAAAGGTGCATAGTTAATGATCATTAACCGCAAATTTCATGTCAGTCGTAGTTATAATAATCTGTAAAAAAGTAAGGCATTAATTCAACTTCCACAAGAGAAAAACACTATGTTAATGGTACATGACTGGAAATACTTGTGGTGCTGTAAATAATGTAGATCAAGGTTTTTCAAAGTTGGAGGCAGCTTTCCACATGGCGGGGGGGGGGGACTCAAAATGGAGGTCTTGCTATCCATCGAAAAAAATATGTTTTCACTCCTTCCGGGTGAGTTGAAGGACCCAGCTCAATTTCATGAACATCAAGGCAGCTGGAACCCGAAGTGGCCGTGTTTCAGGGGTCCCTGTGAAGCCCCCTTTATTTAGTGTAATGTAAGTTTTATGTCACACTGTAAAACCTAACAGTACATTTAATAAATGAAGTAAGTTACAATAACTTAATTCTCAAATAAAGTTGAGGCCACTCATCAATAATTTAAAAAATCTAAAGTAATAACTTAGTTATTTTGAGTGCACTTATATTTTTGGATCATTTAAAGTACTGGTGACATAATTCCATTTGTTTCATTGACTCATTAAGTTGATTTTATAATAATAATAATAATAATTTTATAATAAGTTGATAAGTTGATTTTATACTATAACAAAAAAATGTATTTCCCACAGGCTGCTATTTTCCTGTGGCTTAGGATTTTAAATTGTATTTTTGTTTCAGTTTATAAATCATCATATTGTGGATAAGTATGCATCCAGATAATCTTTAATAATCCTCCAAAGTGAGGATGTTAATTACATTACATTACTCTATACAAGCAAGTATTTTTAACAACTTTATGGACAGAAAATGTATTTACCAACTCATGATACTTGATTAATTGTGTAGCATATGTACATTTGCAAGTGTAAATGTCAATTGTTTCATATATTCAGCTTCTCAACTATGAGAATATATGGTTTTATTTGACAGAGAGCGGAGGGCACAGACATCTCTGTACTCAAACCTATCAAACCAAAGGTAAGGCTGCACCTAAGATGGGAATCCAACTTCAACTCCAACTCCGTGAGAGTTCAATTTGATTCTCAATGGGAGTACAAACTTGTTATTTTTTATATTGAGGATGACATACTGTTTGGATAAATAGGGAAACGAGCTTTAAAACAATATGAGAACAATTTGTGTGTGATCTATATTTAGGGAGATGTGACCAGTTAAAGTCACAGAGTCCCCCGCCAAAAGGTTCAAACTCCATTAGCTCATATCTCCCTTAATTAGGATTGGAGGCACTAGACATTTTGGTTCCATAGATTTCTCATGTGACCAAACCAATCAATTAAGATCTGTGACGGTTGTGGCCCAAAAGTGTTATGGTTTTACATGCAATAACCCTATTGAACATCTCTCAAGATGTTCACACAAAAACCTGGAAATAATCTTAAAGTTAGGCGACTCATAAACATGTAAAATATTTCTAGGTCAGTAGATCAAATTCAAGCTAAATTCTGCAGCTTCCACTTAAGACATTCAGTATTTTGTGTTGGCAGATAATTTTCAAATGTAAACCACTTTCAATTGTATTTCAGTTACAAATTACATCTGCTACTAGGAAAGTAAGTTGATTTGCCTTTTTTTATTTGTCCTTTCTTTCTGTGTACTTGAATTGCAGCAACAGAATTACTCCAGAGCCTCACCATATCTGGTTTTAGAAATAGTTTGCCTTCGTGGTGGTAGTCATTATTAAAGGAAAAATCACTTTCCTAACTACATTCTTCAACTCCCTGTAAGTTTGTTTTGCCTCAATTCTATCTGTGTTTTAACTTCACTACTATAACTCTGTGTCATAGGCTCTTGTTAATTTTTGACGAGCTTAGTTTATGGTCTGTTGTTGAGATGTCAATTCAAAAAACTAATTTCCACTTGACTACAGCAGTACGTTCCCTCTGTTAGCTTGAATAAGAGTTGTTCTCAGTCTTGTGGCATGACTGGTTAAACACATACTTATGTTTTTTTTAATTGAAGTCCTCAACAAGGAGTCAAAATAACAAACGTGTTGATTCAGTTGTCAGGATGTAAAATTTTACACAAAGTTGTCGCATAGCATTATGGCAGGAAGTTGGAAGTCAGGAAGCCATTGTGTTACTTTAAGAAAACATCCAACCGTCCGTCAGCTCATTATTTACGATAACACATTCAGTTCAAGTCATGACATCAGAATGACAGGTCGGTTGTGTAAACATCATCTCTGTGTTGCCTCCCACCAGGCAGAGCCACCCAAGGAGCTGTCCAGCTGTCCCATTAACCATGAGGACTTCATTTGTACTCTCCGGCATAGAGTAGCAATGAAGAACCACGGGACCATTAAACCCACATCTTCGTCCTAAATATGACGCAGGTAATCTCTAACGTAGCTCTATGGTGAGAATTTAGCTGAAAATGTTTAATTACCATCTGTTAAGAACTACAAGTGTGATGATAACTATTATTACAACAAAACAGATAGTTAGCTGGGCCCACACATTCCTTTGTAGACTGTTTATGAATCAGGAAATAATGATTAGAAACTGGACACAGAAAAGTAAAAATTACAAATATTGCTTGGAAATGAGGGAATTGTACCAATGGGCTCACATGCAGTGACAGTTTATGTTGAGCTGTACCCTAGATTGAAATGTCTGCTGTAAGCATAAACTAAGAAGTTATTCAGTAAATTTCCATTACACTTTCCTCAGCCTACATTCAGTGCCCTTATTGTCAGCGGAGGTTTAACAAGGGTGCAGCTGACAGACACATCAAGTTCTGCCAGGAGCAGGCCACCCGTTATTCCAACAAGAAACTAGCAGAGGTCAAGAAGACTCCTGGTCGTACACAGGTAAACACACATGTGCAGCAGCGGCAATTGTTTGTGCACAGAAACAAACACACACACATACACGCATACTGAACATGCGCCTCAGCTGGTCCATCTGTATTAATTCCAACATGAGTGGGGGGTGTTTGTGTGAATTTTCCCAGTAGAGAAGCAAATTTTTCCGATTTTCCCGACACAACATGAATGCACTATTTATTCATAACAAGCCCTTGTCACTAAGCAACTGCCATGGTGCATGACTGGCAGCCAATAAAAACAGCAGGATCCTAACCAGTTTGGTAAAGACCTCTGCTTTTCTCATTATCATGAGTTGCCCCTAGTCATTGAGCAGTCTGTCACCTGCACTGTGCTGCTGTGGTCATCTTTCTCAGGAACGAAGTTGACAACGGCGGAATGCTGAGCAGGTTCTGTCACTCTTGCTGGAACAGGTACCCCGTTGAATCTGCCAAATTCTGCTGCGAGTGTGGCATCAGGAGGATGTGTATTTGAGCAGAGGGAAGAAAGGACACACACCAGTACTCAAGATCGCTTCAGAGAGTTTCATGAGTTGCACGTCCGTCCATTACTGTCCCCTGTGCTTTTACACTTGGGTTTTGATTCACAGCATTAAATTCCTCGGCAGACAGCTCTGCAGCGCTGTGTTTTCTTTATTTTTCACCCACCCATGATGACGCTGCTGTTCCCACCAGCTCATATCCTTCTCAATTCTTTTGGTCATGGGAGGTAATGTGGTCTGAGTTATTTGAAACTCTTAATTTATAATAATAATAATAATAATAACTTGTATCGCAATAATCTAAACAAGGTTACAAAGTTACAAAAAAGAAATCCATGGCAAAATGAGGAATCAATTATAATAAAAGTTATTCAGTTCAGTTTAATTTTAAGAGCCATAACATAAAAAGGTCAAGACCATAAATTTAGAGAGACCCAAGAGTTCCCACAACCTGGACAGTAATTAGGAGTACTCTGCAGAGCTGAGTCAGTATCAGCAGTTAAAGCCAATGCATCCTTAGGAGAAAGTAGAGGAGTGAGAGTGTATATACAAGCTGAGAGGTGGGTTGTAAAATGTGAAAGACAAGGTGGAGGACAAGTGCAGGACACATTATTAGAGGTGGGTGTGACTGTATCCCTGTATCTGCAACCGTCTGCCTCCACTTCCTCACAAACACTATGTTACTATTGATGTACAATATGATTGACATGAAATGGCTTGTTTCTCTAAAGGAATTATTCTGGGGAAATTTGTGATATCGCCACGGTTTGTCTGGGACCAGTCGGAAGAAAACGTCAGTGCTCCCTTGACCAGCACGTGCTAGACCAATGTAGCATTTCCTCTGTCCCTTTTTTATCCCCTCTCGTTTTATACAACGAAATTAGCTAATTATTTTCAACAAATGAAAATTGGCTGCATGTTTTGTTGATGTTCTGCAAAAATTAAAATGGTTTTATTTAAATTTGTATGAAATCTAAATGCACCTGGGTTTGTTGCAGTTTTTCTTTTCCTCAAAACTGTCTTTAGTCGGTCTTCAGTCGGATTAAGAGTACAGTAACATATTAAATGCCCTGTGTGGATATAGTTGATCTTTCTGCTTGATACAAAACGAAACCTTATGGCCCCACACAGTTCTTTTACAAGTGGGACGACAAAAGGTGCATAGTTAATGATCATTAACCGCAAATATCATATCAGTCGTAGTTAGAATAATCTGTAAAAAAAGTAAAGCATTTAATTAAACTCCCACAAAGAAAAAAAAACTACATTTATTGCACATGACTGGATACAGTTGTGCACTTAATGCCATGTATGTTTACCATCAAGAAACATCAATGAAGTCCAAGTTGTGAGAGTGTGTGTTGGAAGGGAGAGGAAGCAGAAAACATTGTGCTGTAAATAATGCAGATCAGGGCTTTTGGAAGTGGAAGGCAGCTTTGCCCATGGCTGTGGGGTGGGGGGCGGCGAGCTCAGATGGAAGTGAAACAAATACTCCCTCTCTGGTGCTCTAGCGACTCTGTGTTTTTCCACCTGCTTTTCACCGGACTTCTCTGTTTGAGCTCCCCCTCGTAGGCTAACAGGCTAATCTATTAACGATGGCTTCTCTCCCTCCCTCTTGCTGCACTGCTCTCTCCTGCTCCGAGTGTCTCGTGTCCAGCTGCTCCTCTGCCTCCTTCAACAGGAGGATGGAGGCGAGGCTCCGCAGCTTAGAACCTTCGTTAGCTGTAGTTAGCCGGTGTTCGCTAGCCGCCGCGGAGCCACCTAGCTTAGCCCTCGCTAGCAGTCTCCCTCGACTTCTCCCGTGCAGCCGGGAGCCCAGGGCGGCTGGGTGACTGTCCGGAGGGGGGGGGGCATAGTGCAACATCAAAGCCCACGATTAAGGACACAGCAGTTCTCGTTTAAACAGATTGTCTCCACTCAGTGACACACCGCGGCAAGCCAGCCTCCACTATACAACACAACCAGCCCCCACTCCATCCGCGGTGCACATTCTCACCGAACATTACCGGGCTTGTGAAGCATTATGTTACGAGGATGTATGGGTGAATTCAAAATGAAAGGCGACCTTCCTGTTAATGGGACGTGACACTTTAACAGTTTGTGAAGTCAGTGAAAACAATTACGACTTAAAATTAAAATTGAGACTTAAAAAAAATCATGTATCATGACCACCCTGTGAATAATAAGTACAACCTTATTATGAAGAAAAATCTGAATTTCAAGCAACAAAACAAGAGACTGTCATTAAGAAACTACCTGTTTCCACTGAATTATTTCACTTCAGAATGACAGATCACCACTATCAGAACTATCTGATGAATAATATCAAAGTAAAAGCCCTCTAATTATCATATGTTCAATGTTTTTTCCTCTAATTTCAGATAGATATTAAAAATACACTACCTGTTTCCACTGACTTATTTCACTTCACAATGACAGATCACCACCTCAGAGTCTCACTCTGACAATATCAGAACCCTCTGATGTTTTATTTCAAAGTAGAAGTCCCTGAAGCCACAGTTTTTCAGTGAAATTTGATAATTGCATCCTGAACAATATGTCAGCCAAAATGAAAAAACTCACCCCAGTCATAAAAATACACACCTTCCCCGAGACTCTGGCAGAGGAGGTGGAGTTGCTGCTGTTTAAACTTAACTAAGCTACAACTCATTTGAATGTCTTGTTCTTAGTCTTCCACGCCCATCCAAGAAATCACAACAGCCAATCATATTTGCTGTAGTTTACCGTGCTCCTGGGGCTTATTCTGATTTATTTACTTAATTCCCAGAGTTTTTATCAAGCCTAGTCCTAAAAACAGGTAAAGTTATTATTGTCGGTGACTTTAATATTCATGTTGACAATAAAAATGAAAGCCTTAGTGTTGCATTCATTTCAGTATTAGACTCAATTCGTCTCAGTCAGTGTGTACATCAACCTACTCATTGTTGTAACCACACACTTGACCTTGTACTATCATACGGTGTGTCAAAATAAAGATCTAATAGTACTTCCTCATAATCCGATTCTATCAGACCATAATTTAATAACCTTCGATTTCTCATTATCACACCACATTAATGAAAAACTCATTTTCTAGATGTCTACCTGATAGTGCTGTAGCTAAATTTAAGGAAATAATTCCAATTACATTTAACTCCTTCATCCTATCATCCTTCACTATAACCAAGGGATTCTTTAAAAACCCTAACTCCACAGAGATTGACCATCTTGTCGATAGCTCTGTAAACTCATTACAATTAACATTAGACTCCATAGCGCCTCTAAAAAAGAAGCGTGCAAAACAGTAAATTAGCACCCTGGTACAATTCCAACACACATGAATTAAAACAAGTGTCGAGAAAACTAGAAAGGAAAATCACCTGGAAAGATAGTGTTAAAGCATATAAGATGGCCCTCCACAAAGCAAGAGCTGCCTACTACTCCACATTAGGAGAAGAAAATAAAAACAACCCCAGGTTTGTCTTCAGCACTGTAGCCAGGCTGACAGAGTCACACCTCCACCGAACCCAGTATTCCTCCATCCCTGAATAGCAATATCTTTAGGACCTTCTTTAATGATAAAATTCTAAGTATTAGAACTAAAATCTACCATCTTCTTCCCTCATTTGACACTATTACACCATCAAGCACAGAAATCTCAGAAACAGCTGAGAATCCTACCAATTATTTAGACAGCTTCTCTCTGATCACCCTTGATCAGCTGACCACAATAATCTCATCATCTAAACCCACAACTTGTATCTTAGATCCCATTCCGACAAAGTTACTTAAAGAAATTCTGCCCATAATTAATAGTTCCTTCCTGAATACAATCAATCTATCACTATCATCAGGATATGTACCACAGTCCTTTAAGTTAGCTGTAATCAAACCCCTTCTCAAAAAACCCACCCTGGACCCGGAGGTTTTGCAGACTACAGACCAATATCCAACCTCTGCTTCCTGTCTAAAATCCTCGAGAAGGCTGGAGCCAATCAGCTGTGTGAGTCTCTCCAGGAAAGTAATGTATATGAAGACTTTCAGTTAGGGTTTAGAGCTCATCATAGCACAGAGACAGCCTTAGCAAAAGTCACTAATGACCTTCTGCTTCAGTTTAAGGGTTTGAGTCTGTCCTCGTCCTGTTAGGACGATGATGAGTCATCTGTTCGCACCAAAGTTAACCACGGTGTTCCTCAGGGTTCTGTGCTCAGCACAATTTTATTCTCAATATATATCTCATTATATGTGCGGCCACATCGTGGATTATGATGGTGGATCGCGAAACAGATTGGGATCATAATGGAGAATCCTGTATCGTGCTGGCTGATCGTGATCATATTGGCCGCTCATTTATTGGGTTTGCATCTGATCGTGGATATTGGAGGTGGACCATGATTGTGTTGGCAGCTGATGGTGGATCCTAATGGCGGCAGTTGATCATGACGATAGATGGTGGACTCTGGTGGCATCTGATTGTGGTGATAGATCCTGATCGTGGTGGCAGCTGATCGTGGACTATGATTACAACAAGACTGCTTGATATACAATATCTACTCAGATACTCTACCATTACTGACAATAATTCCTCAATTCATTTACCTTTTATTATGCTACAAGCAGTTTATCCTAATCAATGCGTCAAATACTCTTTGTATTTTCTGATGTTCTCCATTACACGTGGCATCTATTGCACTTCTTATGTTTTCAATCCTTCAGGGTGAGTTGATGGATCACGCTCAATTTCATGAACATCCCAGCACCTGAAACCCAAAGTGGCCGTGTCTGGTGGGCTTCACATTGATCCCTGAAACACGGCCACACAAGCCTAATTACCACAGAACTTTGTAATTTTCACATCGCCTTACGTCTCTGCCTCTCAAAAATGCTTTCCAGCAGCATAATTATAATCTTTACAAAACCATAGGTCTCTAGCACCATCAGTGCTTTATTTAGTGTAATGTAAGTGTTATGTCAAACAGCAATAATTAATTACTGGTTGTCTATTTGATCAAATAACAAATGGTCGCACAAACACCTGAAAATAAGCTAATACTCACACTGGTGGTGAAGCAAGGAGGCACTTTTTCCCCTAGACTTAGTAACCCCTAGATCTTGAGCATTTTACGTGTGAAACAACACATGAGCATTTGCATTGCATTGATTTAGATATAAATATATTTGGAATATCCACTGGTCATATATCATATTAGTTGCTGTATGTGCTGGAAAAAAAAAAACATTTTACAAACAGATATTAGCTACATGATAATGCATTATTTATGATCCCTGACAGGAAGTGGAAATATTGACAAAGGCTCTATGCAAATATTTTTAGACACACAAACAAATATATATGTATAAATGTAACACGAGATATGTGGCAGTTGAGCATTTTGGCTACTACAGTACATGAATTAATTATGCACCATTTATCAAAACACCTATTCAATAAAAAAGAGCTTCTTACATTTATTCCAGATGAGTCAGGCCTGTGAACTGAACTCAACTATCTGTGGCGCAATATGCTCCTGAGGGGAGAGCATCAATGACATGGCCTGTGAAAAGCAGTGGCTTTGGATAACAGAGATAACAAAATATGTGCCAGGGCAAGTCACTCTTATCCAAAGTGAAAGCAAAACTGTATTCGATCACCTTAATGTTCCCTGGTCACGCTAGGGCGGCCGTCGTAGCATATTCTTTACAATCTTAAGTGCTTTAAGGGAAAAAAAGAAAAAAAAACATTGTAGCTTTAACTTAATCTTTCAAAATACTTTTGGGAATCTAATAATTGCTTCGTTGTGTGCATCATGCACCGTTTATGGAGTGTGATAGTCCAGTATGTTGGATGACCTTGGAACTCTCCACTTTGCTTCATAGCTTGTTCCTGTGGAACTTGGAAACACATCTGAAGAGTCAGTTAAGATAAACTAGTGCTTGAGAGGGTAGCTTAAATGAAGTGGGAGCTTCCTCTTGTGTAATCCAGTGAAGGACCGTGTTGCACAGAAGAGAACTGGAGCTTGGTCTCAGATGTCCGTAAATTGCGTTGTGAGCATCTCGTAGCATTCAGTGACGGCAGACAGGATCGCCTTGGCTTTGCAAAGATTTTTAGTCTCCTTGCTCTTGTGCTCGTTCCTCCTTCGTCTCGTCGTCCTCAACTTCATGTTGGGCTCTTTAGTCTAATCAGGGGAAGTCAAACAACAAAGACAACATTTTTCAATGGTGTTGAGCCCTTTTTACTGTGAGTTTACTTGTCAAACTGATATTCATTTGAATGGATGAACGTGAGTTACATACATTGCTAGATTATAACTGCATTTTAATGGTGCACTATCTTTCTGATATTCTGATATATATCAACCAATATTCATAAAATTTGGAAATAATTCCTAAGATGTTTATATCCAACCCTTAAGATAAATAAATATAATTGTCGCTTGACATTTTACAGTTTAACCATAAACTTTATAATAACTAACTATGAATAAAAAGAAAACGCAAATACAATCAAATATATAAAACTTGAATTAAGAAAAGAAACTTTTTACTAACTTTAAAACATATGTATGAACTAAATGCACATCTTGTCTGCATTGGTTTTTCTTTTGTAAAATCAATGTATTCATACAGACACATTAGTGCTGATACCAATATGTCCATGAAACGATCATATCAGGCAATTTTTATCAGTTAACAATCTGTCAGGAGCCATGACAGTGTGACCGAGTATTTGAAACCTGTACTGGTCTGGTTAGGCCCAAGGCTCAAAATAGGCACTCGTTTGCTTTGTTGTGTGAGTCAGACTTTAAGCATGAGCCTGAAATTTGATTCTGACCCAAGGATGTGCAAAATGGAGGACAGGTGAACAGCAAAGTTGATCCAGGGGCATTTTTTGCAAAAACACTAATGAATATATACTGTGTCTTAATTTGAATTTAAAGCACTACTAAGGGACGACTAAAAATCTTGGTGGCAAGTACAAACTGTATTTCTAGGTCTATTCTACTGAAGCTTGTCTCTGGCACAAATGTAATAAGTTTAACAATCGCATCGGCTCATGGTTGGATTCACTCCCACAACCGAGCGGGTTTTGAAAGCAGTCAATGAGTCACCGGCGAAAAGGCAGAAGTAAACGTTAGAGCCTGCCAACATTCCGCTGTCCCCGTCACTTCAAGAATATGCCTCTCACACAGAGAAACTGAAAGTATGAGTGCCCAGAGTTTGTCACTTTGTGGCTCGTCCTTTTCAAAGTACAAAAAAAACAACATTTCAACTACTTTTAACTATTTGAACCAATTCATTCCTGTGGCTCTTGACTCACCGATTTCTGAAGACAAGGGCAATTTATTGAGTTGAGAACCATTCTGGCCAGTGTGTCTGTGTGGGAAAGCCCTAAATTCTTCATTTTGCAGGTTAGGCTGTGCAGGGTACTCACAACGTTCTGCAGAATAAAGGTATGTGAGTGCTTTGAAACATTTGAATTATACAGTGCATGCCCTCAGTGACCACAAAAACAGAAACCCATATGCAGCCGCACATTCGATCACTTTTGGCATTGTGCTTGATGGCGTGGTTGCTCGGGATGGTGCTTTCTGTAAATCTATCCAAAAGGATCTTGCTGGAATTGCCCATTTCTACGTGGCCCTTAGAGTTTCTCTACTCCGTTATTGTGTAAAGGATAATTCATAGTTTCCGCACCCACCAGTCCGCTCTGGGCCTTGCGAAATAAATTTCATCATTTATTCATGTCCGCCACCCAAAATGTATGACCACGCTGACTGTCCACGTCGTCTGGGCATGCTTCAGGAACAATATGTCCACCTACTTGAATTGAATGGAATGTGGGATCAGTAATGCATGCTTGGAACGCCCTTTCATTATGACTGGAACTGTGGGCATCTACATGTGACCGAAACCGAGTATTGTTGCAGTAGATACACGTCAAGCAGGGGAAGGGTCTTTGTCTTCATGGTCACTGAAATATTTTTGATATTTTAGAGACTCAAATTAATTATACAAAAGGAATAACATACTTTTAAAAAATCAACAAAAGCAAAATGTACAATCACAATTTTAGCCGACAACTACAAAATAGCACTCACCGTGTTGTTTGCTGTGCAGTTACGTAGCTTTTGTTTTAATTCTTGGCAGGACGTGTTCAGCAAGTCTCTGATGTTTCCTCTCTTGGATGGATGACAACATAGAAACGGTCAATAATAGTAATATAACTTCGATCTTACTGCACTGGAGATTGTTTTGGAAATATTAAGTAGCTTTCAAATCATGGAGGCCATCTTGTCTCGTCCTGTCTTTGCAAAGGGGAAAAGCTTGTTTGCAATCGTTAAATGTATTATGTAGAAGTAAAACATCAGGTATCATCACATGCTGTGCTTAGACATATAGCAGTTCAGCAGTTGGTCAATCTGGGTCAGGGGATAGTAGAGGAATACGTATAGGCACATAGGATCTCAACATTTAGAATTAAACATGTCCTGTGGGAAAGTAAACAGGATCAATGTCTTACCGTGTTGTCAAGATGAGTTTTCACGATGACCCTGTAACTGATTCGAACTTCTTTGGGAGGCCTTATGCTGTCACAGGACAGAGACAGAGGTAGAAGCAGAAGAGCAAGAAGACTGATGCAAAGAAGAGGCTGAGAGTCAATGGAGAGAGAGAGAGAGAGAGAGAGAGAGAGAGAGAGAGAGAGAGAGGTCATTCATCTAATCAAAGACATTTTTCATTTAAGATACAAAACTCTGGACCAATACTGTGGTATTTGCATGAATGATTAGCTGTACTGCGTCATGTCATGAGGATGGTGGACTCACACACAACCACTTAATGAGTAATTCACTTTAAAAGGTAGGTTTATGTTGCTAAGTGTTCATTAAAAATACATTTGTCGAGGAAATTCTCTTAACTCAATATTACTATATTATATAATTATTTGTTGAACCTGATTTCATTTGAAGCATTGATTTGTGTGGGGGGGGTGTGTGTGTGTGTCAATCTCAATGACTTTTGGACCCCACTGTACAACAAACCCACACATACACAAATAACTAATGTCTCTTCCAATATTGGTTCCATATACACATGCAACCTGTTTCGGGGATGTGTTTGCCTGCGGTGGAATTTCAAGATGCCCTTCATCATCATCATCATCATCATTATTACGCCTCAGTTTTTGTAAACCACCAGCCAATTCCCGTAAATCCTGAATCCTATTTCAGTTTCCTTCTGAGAGGCAGCAGGGGAATTATTCACACGGAATTCCCCCTTTGTTTGGAGAAAGCCACTAAACCAACTTGTGGTAAATCAGCAGCCAGCCAGTCAGTCAGTGTGCGGAGGAGACGGCAGAGGGACGGATGCACGCGTGCTCGGCTCCTGGTAAGTTCTCGAACACACTCTTCACTACACCCTATCATTTATACCCCAGCTGCACACTTTTGCCTATTTGGCACAGGTTCGCCTCGACTTTGGTGGCTTTATGTCTCTTTAATCCAGTGCGTCACCACCTTTCGTGGGCCACTTGACTTCTGCAATACTTCTGTTTTTACTCACCATTGGTCATTCTTCACTCATATTCACCGCTGGCCACAGCTGGAAACCGCTCACATGTCCCGTGCGTCCTCGTCTCTCCACGCGATTATCTGCTGTGTTCTAGGGAATTCTCTCTTGTTTCCCCCGCGTCCTGCGCAACTCTCTTCTCCCACACACACACACACACACGAGCGCAGCATGTGATTTTACTTCCGTCCTGCACCACGCCGAGGTTTCACCTTACTCCCAAATAAACGCGTCTAACGCACAGGTCTGAAGCCTCTCGGGTTCCTTGGGACAGGTCTGAGCAGTGGCAGTTCCAGGTTTGTGTGGGGCCCTGGGCGAGACCCCCCCCTGTAAATAACAACCACAATTTTGTACGATCAAAGTGGTTACAAACACCAAAATGAAAAATGAAGAGTATAAACAATTCTGGCATGTAGATATAAATAAAATACAGAATACAATTTTGCAGAGCTTCTTATAGTCTACAGTGCAGAGTGAAGTTAGAGGACTTTGCGTTCATCCTACCTGGTTTATGTGCAATCATGATTTTACAGTCAATGTTTTTCATAAAATGATTTTGCTTTATTATAGTTCATGTGTGGCTCATATATAAGCTAGAATTATTTACTTAACTGCTTTTATTTTTTTCGTACATTACATGTCGGCTATATTCAGAGGTTTATTAAGCAAGTGACAACATCTTCAGACCTAAGTTTACAGCTTTTCAAAATAAATACTCTGTAATTTAGCTTGATATAAAGCATTGTAGCAACAAAACAAATGTTGTGCTTTTACTTTCTTTACTAAACAAACAAGAATGTCCCTAACGTGATGGAGATCAGCACCTACGACACAAATGCGAATGTCCGCGTCAGTTCCATATGAAGAAATACAAATTAATAATCTAATCATCAAAATGATTTGGCCACCGCTGCTGTTCTTTATCGTTGAAGAAGATATGTTAAAGTTGGTCCACATATGGACTGTTACCACTCTGACACACCCCCACTGACTGCTACAGAGTGCAATGTCCAAATTACACCAAATTCAACACTGCACTTCACTGGGCCATAAACGATAGACATTGCAGGTGAAAGGCCGACGAATTGAACAGTTTGGAAGATACGCGTTCCACATTCTGACAGAAAGACAGATGACTGTGAAATGAGAAGGTGAAATGATTGTTTCTGTAGACTTTGGTTATTGCTGTATTTGGTGAAGGTGCTGCTACATGTGATCTTTAATAAATGTAAGATGAGACATGGAAACATTACAAAATACTAATTTGTAAATTTTAATAGTGATAATATTGATAAAATAATTAATTGTGTACAGTGCTGAGATCAGAGTATCATCTAGTGTTGATGTTCTGCTGGCAGCTGGCTGTGCACATAAATTAAAGAATTATTAAAGTGTGTGTGTGTGTGTGTGTGTGTGTGTGTGTGTGTGTGTGTGTGTGTGTGTGTGTGTGTGTGTGTGTGTGTGTTACAGTCTTGGAATCTGCAGTAATTGAAGACATCCATCAGATTATGACAGCGTCGCAGGGAAGCTTTGCATCGTGGGACTTGGAACGTGACCAGGTTAAACATGACAATAGCAATCAAACATGTGATTTAGAGCAAGATCCCTCTTGTTTCTCCTACAGTATGCTCTGATTCACTTATAAACTATGTGTGAGGTGCACTGATAACATCAGTGATGTATCATCGATACTGTTTCTGTGACTTTGATTAACTGTGCTCATTTGTGGGCTGATGCAGACTTCTCGTGAGAAAAAAATCTACCATGTTTTTCGGATTTAAATGGATTTATATCTCAAAGAATTCTGAGATAATAATCATGTTAATTCCGAAAAATGTGAATGTGATACACTTATGTAAAAGTTAAATTTCAGCCAATATTATATTGGGTAATGGGATCTGTTTGTGTTGGTGAAGGAGCTGATGATGATAAAGGGTCTTTCATAATGCTGGGAGGGAATTGTTTGAGGGGAAGTTGGAGGGTTTCAGTGATGAAAAAAGTCTCCTTTGCAAATGAAAAGGCCGGATCACATTCCAGGCCAGATCACTTGCCTTTCACATTTTCAGAAAACAGATTTCTTTGTTGAGTTGGACAGCTCTGTGTGTTGTGTTGGTCTGTAGTGGGCTTTAAATGACTAAAATGATCACACCAGTGTTTTGTCTGATAGTTTTACCTCATTTTCTTACTATAAATTGCTGACCACCATAAATGTGGGAAGGCAGTCACTGGTTTGGCTTCATTTCATTACAATATGAAACTTGCACCTGTTACCTTATATTGATCAAATCAGCCTTTACGTGTGGATATTGCATATTTGTTTTAAGATGACCTCAAACCATATCTAATTCATTCTGTTAATCTAAACGGTCTGAACCTGAAGACATTGTCTGACTTTAACAATCTCATTGCATCTATTGTTACTATTGTCTTTAATAAAGAAAAGTTCATTATCACCAATTGTGGCTGTGTCACTCCCTTTGTTAACCAGCAAGCCATTCATAACATACATCTCATGATTTGATGAATAATGAGGCTACATGTTAGTTCGAACATCATTTATATTTAATACCTGACAATAACATTCCAACATGTAACTGAATGTGACTGGTTACACATGATACTTTTCAGTATTTAGTATATTCAGCAAAAACAAACACAATGGATGGTCTGTGTTAGAAACATGTTCAGTTTTGCTTTTGCTGTCAAAATTTGTTGGTCACACGCCCAAACACTGAATGCAGCTTTTCACAGAAACTTAGAGACATGAGGGCGTGACAGCTTGGAACTGATTCTTGCTTAATAATCTCGGGTTAAAACTACATTTCCTGTTAACTGTGTTGCAACACATTTTATTAATGGGATGGTTTTTGACAAAGGTTTTTGGGGTGACAGTTTTCTTCAAGCGGTCATATCATACATCCACTGAAAGTGTGGCATTGGCTGGAATGATACTACATTACAGTTTTAGAAAAGCTCTTTTATAATTAAACTCTACAAATAGGGAAATTCAAAAAGGTTTAAACATCACCCATAATTTTACAAACTAGATTTTCTTGCAGTATAAATATATATATATTTATATACATATAAATAAATATAAATTTGTCAAAAACATTCATTTGGATTAAAAGAGAAAAAACTTAATGTACATGGCCTTGAAACTGGATGGTTTTGTTTTATATAATGATTTGGGTAAGTCATGTCTCAGTTAATTGGCTCCATCTAGTGGTTACTCGTCAGACACGCATGTACACTCACACCCTTGCTTGGACTCACTAAGTATTTGAATCAGCCTCAACCGATTATAAACCTGATTCGTTTGCAATGGGATAAAGATTTTAGAATTTACCTTTCAAATACCCATTTGTTTGTAGTAGTATTGCAAATACAGGTTTGATGGAAGATTAAAGTGAATTGAGTTGTGTTCATATGTGCATGATACAAACAACAAACATGAACAGTTGTGTATGACATCACACAAAAAAACATTTAAAGGCAGTGGAAGCAGAACTGTAAAACCCGATGCTGTAAATTATTGGAATTGGAACACACATAAATCCTGATTTTCAATGAATTATGAGTAAAATGTTAGACTCATGATTGCTGGCCACTGTCCAGCAATAGAGTTTACTGTGGCAATAGGTAATAAAGATTATAGATCCAAAACCAACAGACTTAGAAACCTCAGCTGGGGCTGACATGAGTAAATTGAGTGGAATTGGATGATAATTACATCCGAAAATGTACCAGTGTAGATTTTTCTTTATTACTGACAGCAATACAGTCTTCTTTAGGAACAAACATTATCCATACTCAGGGAAGTTGCAAGGTAAAGCAGATAATTTATTGGCCACAGCAACGACAGTTTAGAGAACCCCCTTAAATTCTATGATCTGTGGGGAGATTGCAATGACACAATGGTTGAATAACCCTAAACAAGGCCCAATGCCACCAGCCTTCTGCCAAAAGCTTCTTGATTTTACATGTTTGGTTGTAGATGAGAATGTCAAAATCCATGTTCAACCTTTTGTTTGAATCTGCAGCCATCTCCTCTCTCCACATAGACTTCTTTTGGATGATGCATGAGAGCTTTCCCCCATCACTTCTAACCTTCCCAGCCTCTTGCTGACCTCTATACGCTCAGGGATTTTACCCCCTGTGGTTGACTTAACCCTATATAACGTGGTGGCTTTTTAAAAATTCCTCAGTTGTTATGAATTTGCTCGAACTTCTTAAATCCTCCTCAGCCTCGTCTCTCCAACATTACCGTCCTGTCTTCTGACTCTCTGATATTATAAAAACAGGTCAGGAGTCACTTTCCCTATTTACATTTTCCGCCCACACGTCGCTCTCTGGGCATCTCAGACCAACCCATTCAGGTCCTTGAGCTGATGGACTCGAGCACATCGCTCCCACATCCAGAACCATCTTAATGGCCTAAATGAAAACCATACTTGAGTGGACTCACTTTAAATGTGACCTTTACTTTTGATGGGCCTGTATTCAGTTGGGGTTGAATCACTCATGAGATGGAAGCGTCACTTTGAGTCTCCCTCCCCCGGGTCTTCAGTGCGTCCTCCCAGAGCATCCATCTTCCCACTTTGACCCTCCCCTCCCCTCAACATCTATTCATCTGTCCTCAACATCCAACACCTCAACGTCCATTAAAGCCTTTAAATGACATATTTTCCTATTTTCCTATTTTAATATAAACTGTTCAACAAGTGGAAAATATAGAATTTGTGGCAATTATATTCAACAAAGAAGTTTTGCTTAAATGAAAAGTGATTACTTATTGATGGTGCTATGGTGCTAATATTGATGCCACGTTAATTGTGAAACACCAATATAAATATTATAAGAGAACGATCAGTGAAGAACAAAGACAAAGGCACTTGATGCAGGACTGAGCACACAGAGCACATGATATAGACACACACATTCTATTTGCTCAGCAAGTCTTGACCTTGAGAAATCAGGTGTGTGTGTGTGTGTGTGTGTGTGTGTGTGTGTGTGTGTGTGTGTGTGTGTGTGTGTGTGTGTGTGTGTGTGTGCTTTTACAGATATCTTTGTGAGGACCATTTTGAGCCTACAACCTAAAGAGTGAGGACATTTTGGCTGGTCCTCACTTCTGACCCACTTTTAATGGGCTGTTTCAGAGGTAAGACTTAGTTTTATGGTTAGGGTTAGAATTAGGTTTAGGTTAGGGTTTGGGTAAAGCTTAAGGTTAGTCATTTAGTCAAGGTTCGGGTAAGGGGCTAGGGAATGCATTATGCCCATGAATATCCTCACTGAGATAGATGTACAAACAAACGTGTGTGTGTGCAAAGGGAGAAAGAGAGAGATGATGGAGTGCAGGTCGGGTGATATTATCATCATCATAACCCCATAGGGATCTGGTTGCCATGGGGTGTGTATGTGTGTAGAATGGGGGGTGTGGGCATGGGGGGTGGATGTGATGATACTGTGGAGAAAAACACTCTCGCCAATGTCACATTACGGGCCCGCCTTGGTTTTTAGATAAGGGCTAAGGTTAGGTTAAGAGTTCAGGTTTGGCAAGTAGTGTTTACGATAATGATAATGATAACAATAACTTTATTTGTATAGGTAGTTCAAAGCAGCCATTCAGCCAAATCGGAAAAATGAAAACAAAACACCAAAAGCAAACAAGCTCAATGATAGATTTAAATGATTTAAAATCAAAGGATAAAGCAGATATAACAATAGATCATTTTAAAGCAATGGAAACAGCTGTGATAGAAAAAAAAACAATCAAGTAGAAGCCACTTGGTAAAAGTACATGTTGAGGGAGGATTATGGTCATATTCAAGATATAGGGAATGAATAACAGCTTGTGTGTGTGATGGGGGTCAAGGGACTTTTTGGTGTCATGGTTGACTTTCCATGAACATGCACACATTGATGAACATGCACAGGATTGAGGGTGTGATAAAACGTTACTGCTCCCCGTGGAGGCACACTGTGACGCAATGATAAAGAAAAGGAAGGATTCTCAATGTGCACACGCAGTCGTCACACACACAGTAAATGTGCGAGGGCAACACCCAGCCTCTCCCCGCCGCACGCCGCCTGAAGATGGCGCTGCGTGTCTTTGTATGATGGCGGTGCTGCCACAGAGGGCTGCGCGCGTGCACCGGCGCGTGCACGCGGAAGGGGGGAGACAGAGCCGCTCGTCTGCCTCCTCTCGGATGGTGCTGCCTCCCCGCCGTCGCAGTGCTTTCGCCGCTCTCCTCCTCTCTCTGCCTCCCTTTCTCTCTCGCTTTCGTGCCCAGCGCCTCGCCTCGCCGCACCTCGCCTCCTCCTCCTCCTCTTTCTCCTTATCCCCTTGCATCTCTCTTCCACTCCCGTCTCGCATGCCCCAGCCTCGCACCCCCGGCCAAGCATCCCGGCAAATGGTCGCTCCATCCCCGGCAACTCCGGACGCAGGACACCGCGGAAAGGCGCACGGCTCCGCTGCCTTCTGATCCCGAGCACACTGCGGACTGGACTCGGAAGGAGAGGCGGACCACGCACGGGGAAGACACACGAGGAGGACGCCGGTCGCTGACAGTGGCCAGGATCTAATTTCGGTAAGTCGTCTTTTTTTTTCTTTTCTTTAAACACAACAATGTTACAGAGCAGGTGAAGGTGACAGCCGAGTCTCCACCTGGGACTGACTCTTGCAATTTTGGAGACGCATGTGCAGAAATGTGAACGTGACCTCTGGATCGTGCTTTAAAAATGATGCCCCAGCTTTTGGGAACAAGCGTGCGGCGCAGCTGGGCTCAGATTGCCCAGCACACAACATCCATTTGGCTCCAGCTGACTGCTGACCCAAATCCACCACTGGTTGTGCGTAAAAGTGCTCGAAGGGTGCGAAAAAAAAAGGCACCATGTAAACACGAGGGCTGTGATGGCTCTTCCTCTCAAGATCAATCCTTATTTTGTTTGGACAACTCCTTCCTCACCAGAGGGGTTGTTGTTATACACGTAAAACATCTGGATTCGAAGCCATGGTGTGGCACATGATTTATTTGTGTGTCCAAATTCTGTGCCTCAGGTTCCACAGTTCTGCACGTTGCTCATGAATCTCATTGTCTGCGGATGGCCCATTACGTTTTATGGAATTTCCTTTTGTCTGCATGTCTCTGGTGAATGGGAGGTGATACGAGGATAAGAGTATGGGTGAGACTCCATACCTTTTCCCACAGCTTTACTCCCGCTTTGATCAATAGACATTTGCAGGAGGGGGGTTGTGCTCTGGCAGTTTGTCAAGGGCGTGCAATATATCCAGCAGATGATTTTGAGGAGAAGAGGAGGAGGAGGAGGAGGAGGAGGAGGGCGGCGGCGAGGAGGGCCAGGCTGCTGTGAGGCATGCTGTGGGTTCATGTTCAACTGCATGTCAGCACTTGGGCCGGTGCATGATGGACAGCAGAGGCACAGATGTACAGTACAGTGGGCAACTTGTACTGGCACATGCTCAGGTGTGGAAAGCATTATCTTTCAGTGTGTGACACTTGGAAAATCCAAAAATTGGGTTTGCAGGTTAGGCAGCTGGTGTAGCCAGGTAAGCAGCCGTGTAACAAGGAGAAGACAATCCCCTCTAATTCCCCTTAAACTGACCTCTGGTGCAGGAACATAGGGATAAAGGTTTTTTTTTTCCTCTCCCTCCCGTGTCTTCCACAGATAACCAGCGCTCAGTCTGTTTAATCCAGCACATTATACACTTTCCCAGGACTTAAAAAGCAATGGCAGTACAACACTCTCCTTGCTCATGAGCCACACACCTTCAACAACTTCATAGATTTTTGTTGTTGTTGTTGTTGAAGGATAAGCAGCATTACAAAGGACCTATCAATGTGGGAACTGTCTGGCATCCCTCACACACTCTCACACTCCTCTCCCGCTCTATATTTCCTAAAGATTAGCTTCTTTTATGTCCTGTGAGTGTCTCCAGTGTTCATGAAATGCCTTGTCCTTCATCAGGGACACAGATTAAGCTAATTCACACAGCAGCACAGGCCTAAGGCCTAATCACTATGCTGCGCCGGCAGAACAGAACGGTCTTTACACTGTGGTAGCCGAGAGAAGGCGAGAGAGACAGGGGGGAGTGAGAGCAAAGGAGGGGAAGGCTAGCCGCCGGTGCTTATTGATCGGATGGAGGGGCTGCTGGCAGGCGTCCACAGGATGGAGTGCTGACGACAGTCCAAAGAGTTGCCGGGATGTGCTGGGCCGGCGGTTGCCTCACAGAGTGGTGCTGATGAGAGGGGACGACTTTGAGTTATAGCTATCCTCCCAGTAACAGAGCAGGGGCAGAGAGAATTTGAGAATACTGTAAGTGTTCTGAATTAGATTTTTTTCCATCACCACAGAGGGGAGGCTGGGTGTGGTTAATGCAGATAGTGTGAAATATGTTGGAATGGAACAAATAGAATATGTCATTCACGTAGTGACATATTGTACATCTGACAAAGGAAAGGCTGTGTCACATATCTGTGCTGATGCTCGGAGGACACGTTGTAGTTGCATTTTAGTGTCATGACTTTGAGCATTGTAAAGTTTTGATGTCAACATTGAAGGTTCATCTCATAAATTTGTTTTATATATTTAACAGCAGGCAGAAACTTTTGAGTGGGATGAGACTTAGCTCCTTTCACTTGTTCCAGGAATCGTTTATAATTCATGTGACAGCAGTAGCACATGGAGCACCTGTGTATGAGCAAGACTATGAGTCTCTACTATTTTCAGAGAGGCTCTTTTATACTTGGCCTTTGACCTCAAGCCCCCCTCCCCTTCTGTGTCACACTGTACATTTATTATTCTAACACAAGATACACCCAAAATTCAACTTGATTCATATATGTTCCTGAAAGAAGTGGGTGTGTCCATCTCCTCTCCTCAGTAGTGTGCTGTCTCCTCAATATTGGATTAGATGGTTGTTCAAAATGCATTAATGGCTTTCCTTTCAAGAAGCAGTGAGTCCCAGTGGCAGATATGGAAGCTCTTTGAGGTGGGACACAAGCCCAGAGGCAACATCTGATGCTGCTCAAAAGCTATTGTTGCAGTTATTATTATTGCTGCCAAAATAGACTGTCTTATATTATCAGTAACATTTTTGGTGATTCGACAATTAACCCAATTTCTAAACTATAGAGTATCCATATTTACGTTATATAAGTCCCTTTTTATCTTTTACTTCTACATGACTAAAAGAAAAAAAAAAAAAACTGAAATTACTGCCGTTGAGCATGAAGCAGCTTCAAGATGAATCAGAGACTGAAAAGCCGATGCTTTGATTTCACACGTTTGTGTCCTTGAGCTCCGTTACCTGCGATGTGTTGTTCAGGTTTACCTCCATATATCCACTCAACTGCAGGGTGAGTGGGCCTCAGGCCACTGGCTGACATTTGGTCCATACTTGCTGATTGCATTAACTGCATATTCATGGACATAGGGGATGTGCTAATTGACAGCCTCTCCGTACTCATCAATCAGATGTCTTGATGCGCGTGTCTGTGACTAGATGCGTATGTGCCCGTTTAATGATATAAAAAACAGTGATGTGTCACTGCTAATGAACAATTTTACAATATCCCCCATTACAGTGGAATTGTTACAAGATTGCAGACATGTTACACACCATTTAACCTCTAATATCACTCTTCTTCTCCCTCAAGGGTGCCGTATATAGTGCACTCAACATCGCTATGTTATCGGGATATGTCCGACCAATCCTAGATGTGATACGTTTTCCTAAAGTTTGTCCATTAGAGTCAGTCTTGAGATTCTTATATTTATAGGGAAGGAAATTAATCTAATTTAGGTTGTGAGAACTTGAAAGTATTTCTGTGTACACACCACAAATCATGCAGTTTGCCACATTGCATGAGTCAGTGCTACCGCAGTGTTTGGCAAGTTACTTGGAAAATGTAATCATGACTTACTTATTGACAAACTCAAACGGTATCAAAGTTATGTGATTAATTCAAAAGTAACTAGTTACCTTACTTGTTTTGTTACTTTTATTAGCACAGCTTCATCAAAGGAGACAAAATGCTCATCTTCAGGTTCATATTTTGAAATACTTGGTTTTACCTCCTGTCTCTTTAAGGCCCCCCTCTGAATAAAGCCCAGTCTGCTCTGATTGGCCAGCTAGCCCGTTCTGTTGTGATTGGTCAACTGCTTCCAGTATGTGTAGGAATTGTCGACCTCCAATCTTGCTTTACCTGGCTTTATACGAGGGCATAACAGCCGCAAGGTGTGATGTCACGGGATACCATGATTTCCCCAGAAGTATCGGCCTGATTACTGACGTGGTGTTTCAGGAACTTCAGGAGCAGTGTTTTCTGTGGCGTAGAGGAGCTCCCTTTACTTCTGGGCTTTGGTCTTTGTAACTTGGCAAACGATTACAATCCTACAACACAGTAGAAACTGAAAAACGCATTTCTCCTTTAAAAACTCAGCTAGTTTAGCCTTGGTGAGTACATGTACACGCACTCTGCAAAGCCACAAAGTAAATGTGTGGGTTTCTCAATACCTTCATCTCTGAACATTTACACTTACCTATATTTTTGGCTTGCCTCAGCTTGTAAAACAGATTTGGAGAGACGGGAAGCGGCTTTCCTGACCTTTTGAGGCATAGTATTCAAACACACTGCATAATGAGTGACCTTATACATGTACACATGGATTAACTTTATGCAAAACTAATACATTAGATTAATAGACACATATGAGTGAGCATGATTGATGTGACTTTTCATCTCCTATACAAGAGATGTATGCAGCTGTGCAAAGTGTGGTTCAGGAGAGCCCATTTGTCAACCCAAAGATCTGGATCCAAGGCCTCATTTGTCTCACTGGAGTGTCCTTGAGCAGGACACTAAATCCCTCACAGCTCGCAGGACGTTGGGTGGTCTCTTGCCCTTTGACCTCTTCGTAGTGACGGGGAACCAGGATGACTGATTTTTTCAAAAGTGTCAAAACCAATTGACAACATGGGAGTGGTTCTTGGAACGCCAACAAAGAACTGTTCAGGACTTATTGGATACTTCTGCTGACGTGACGTGGCCACCTTTCATTCATGCTTCCCAGCACTGAAACTGTATCCTCTCGCCATCTGCTGACCTTCATGTGAAAGCCAGAAAAGAGAGAGAAATTCTTGGCAGCTTCGAGGTCAAAGAAGTGGACAATGTCATCACATTACTGCAGCTCAGACAGCAATTGCTTGGGTTACCTGTTTGAGTTTGAGCCTGGCCTCTCTCCCTTTCAGTGGCTCTAAATGGCACTTGAGTTGAATTTTGAAGAATACAGTGACGAACAAATCATCTATCATGTATCGTGGCATTATGTTCAAATGCAGGGTCAATCGCAGACAGCAGGTGGCGTAGGTAGCCAGCCATCGCAAGTGTTGCTGAGCATTTCGTCTTCCTGTCACGAATATCTCAGACACTTCTTTCTCTTACGGTAAAAGACAAGCGAAGAAGATAACCTGTCCAAGTTAAACAATGCTTTGGATTTATGGCTTGGTTTCCACTGATGCCACACGTAGTAAAAATATATTGCCTCGTTGTACTGGAAGGTAGTAAAAGGTAAAACCATTCACCAATTATTGTGTATTGTAGTGATTAATGAGAGCAGGACGTTGAGGAACGCAGCAGGAAGAGGAGAGGGAGAGGTAGCGCGAGCGAGAGAGGGGAGGTAGGGATGTGTCGGTGTTGAAACGAGTCCAGAAAGGTAGCAATATGTGTGAATGAGTGAAAGAGAGGCAGACAGTCAGAAATGGAGAGGGGTGTGTGCGTGGATGCCTTGAGTGTTTCTGCTGCCAATTCTCCTCCCATCGTCTAATGAGCTCGCTGCAGATGGAACTCCCTCTGTCAGCCCTCTGCTCTCCTCCTCCTCCTCCTCCACTCCATTATCCTCCCTTCTTCCCTTCAGTCTTTAGCGCAAGGCAGGGGAAACAAAGAAAAGAAGAATTAGAAGAGAAATAAAGGAGGGGGTGTGTGAAGCCCAAATATGTGATGAGACAAAAAAGCATAAGGAGAGAGAGAGAGGGGGACTGAGGCTGCAGGTGAGAGGAGGATGGATTAACGATGAGGGGTAAATTGTGAAGAAGACGGGGAGAGATGGGCTGTAAAGTGAGAGGTGGAAATTTAAGAGCTATCGACAGAGCTTGTTGGGGAGTGGCAGAGGCTTGTCAGCGGTCGGAAGACGAGGCAGCCGAGAGGTTGTGTGAGAGGGTGTCATGATCTGAGCCTTAATGAGGGACGTTACAGGGACTCTTTGGACACTCTGGACTATTTGGACTCCCTGTTTTATTTTCATATCACCTGTTTCTGTTTTACTCCCGGTCTTTTTCTAGTTTTCCCGCCTCTGCCATGGTCTGCCCCGTGCTGATGTGTCCAGTTATCCCTGCCTCCCTTGTGTATGAGGACTTTGTGCTCCCAGCCCCTGTTGCTTTTATCGCCTCCCTGGTGTTTTTTCACGCTCCACGTCATTTTGCCGTCCGACCAGAGACTCACGCCCTTTTCACACTAATGGAGACATTTTGCAAGACAAACCTTTTTCTACTGTGTTCCTGTCGTCCGCACACCAACGTTTTAAAACTGAGATTTTTACAAAGACCTTCCAAAGGGTAGATTTTCAAAAACACAGATTTCCGTGTGTCTGGGTGTTCCTGTAAAATGGAGCATTTGGGAAACGATGACATCACAGCTTGCTGGTATTTGCCCAGTATTTAGTTGGACCACAGTGTTCTTCTCTGGTATTTGACAGATCGCTGATTTAGATTTTATAGCCACCTACTGGCCCCGCATGTATGTTTGAGCATTTGTATACATTTTTTGTGCTCTTATCTGGACAGATATATTTTTGTGATAGAGATTTTATTTGAAACGGAGGGGAAAATATCCACAGTAGTTTACGACAAGGACTCATTAAACCTGTCCATTCACATCTTCAATGCACCTACCTGCCTTCGTCTGCATCTTGGCCGAACCTCCTTAGCAGAGACCAGGGGTCATTAAATGCAAGAAGTGACGGAAAGGTGTGAAGAAAAAACAAACAATAGAGAGCGTGATGAGATAAAACCACAGCCCTTCACCACTGTCGACTCAGAAGCTTAAAAAGCTGCATATTAAAGCCTAATGGTCTTTGTTCAGTGCGGGGCCGGCAGTGGGAGCAATATGTCTGCGGTTGCCTCGCCATGACATCATGTCTGCGCCTGTCACACTGTACTTGCTAAGCTGAATTAATAATTGGATCAGCTAGCCAGGTCTGTCAGAGCTAATTGAGCATCAAAGACGAGCCATAGCTGGAGCGCAGATCATCTTGATTTCCCCGGGCGGAAATGTGCCGGGAGCTTGTATGACTTGTGTGACTAAGTGCGGAAGCGTGCGCGTTTGTTCATCTGCTGAAACGTCATCATGACCTTTATGGTATGTATGTGCGCTCTTCATCAGAATTCCAATACATCCACAGGTTGGGGAGACTGTGTGGCTGTTGGCTTGTGCTCTCGGTATGTGCGGTATGAATGTGTAGGAGCGTGTGTGGGTACTTTTAATACAATGCATTATTCTATAGCAAGCTGTTTCCCGCTGACGTTGTGTTAACAGTGTTGTTTGCATTTCTATTTCACTACCTACTCATTTCTGTTGGACTGTTATTGACCGAAAACAACGACTCTAGTGCTGGACAAAACGTTGCAGCTCTCGAGTGTGAGTGTTTTTTTTCCCCTTTCAAAAAGATATGGCATGATGACACACCAGGAAGCGGGGAGGTGTATTGCTGTTGGCTTCATGTATTGTCTCTTTGCACAGAAACATAGCATTATCCACCTGGCCGGTCAAGTGGGAAATAATGTGTTTGTAGGGATGTGAACACCTGCGCCTCTGTGTGTGTGTGTGTGTGTGTGTGTGTGTGTGTGTGTGTGTGTGTGTGTGTGTGTGTGTGTGTGTGTGTGTGTGTGTGTGTGTGTGTGTGTGTGTGTGTGTGTGTGTGTGTGTGTGTGTGTGTGTGTGTGTGTGTGTGTGTGTTGTCTCTGCTTTTACAGCGCACGTCGGAGACAGTGTCTTAGCACTTGAAATCCAGTCGTGCCAATATTTTCCAGTTGCAGCCGGCAGTTTTTACACCTGCTGCTCTGCATCATAGACTGAATATATAAATGTACATGTCCTCTTTACTACAACCATCTTGAAATGGAGCCAAAGTATTTGGATACAAATGCTGCCATCTTGCGCTGATGGCGTCGGTAAAGTAGTGATCGGGGGATGGACCTGCCGTATCGAGGTCCTGCTAATACACGCTGCTTGCCAATCATGTCAAACATGATGATTCACTCCATCAAGTATCTGGAAAAATTAACACTTGAAGATACATCAATGTGATAAGAACTCCCTGAGATGACAGACAATTACACTTTGGTCCATGTCCCATCCACTAACATGTAAGAGGCGGAGTTTATGACCTATTCTGTAACCAGCCACCAGGAGACTACTGAGATACTTGGCTTCACTTTTAGGGAGCAGTCATGTTGTCCATCTTTATATACAGTCTATGCCAGTGGTCACCAAAGATCACTTTTTAATTCCAAACGTAAGCCAAGATGTCAACCCTGATCTTCCAAAAAACCCACTTAGGAGGGTCGTATTTATTATCTTTGCAACGAGGACCGACAGTGGAGGTTTTAGAGATCGACCACTTGATCGTGATCGAAGGGTTGGTGAACACTGATCTATGCCCTGGACCTGTAGCCCCAGCCAGTGTACGCCACCTACAGGCCAGGAATGTAATGGCTGATGTAGTTCAACTTCTGAGGCTTGCAGGCGATGAGAAATAAACAGAAATATCATTCAGAATATTGTTTCAGAATGTCAACGTTGGGAAAGGAAAGCACAGGAATATTCTTAACATCTGAGTCAACAAGACAAAGTTTTACTGCCCATAGAGTTTAATTTGTTTTAGAATTTAATTTTCTTTTAATTGTGAACTATATTTGTATGTTGTTGGAGTAATGGGGCAGCAAAAGTTGACTGAAATGAGCTCAAATTTAATTTGCTGTCATTAACCTTAATGTAGCATACTTCACCATTCTCTGGAGTCATTGTAATAGTTTTACATCAACAGAATGGGAGAGAACAGGACAAATGAGGCTATGTATCTATCATCAGTAAATGAACATTTCTCCAAACAAAGGAGAATAACAACAAATGACTGGTGGTAATTTGGAGTACAATGCTATGAACCAGTCTCTCGCTGTGGCGAATCACTAATCAAAGGGATGGGTTTTCTACAGATTCTGCCCTTTGAGAGCAAAACATGATAGAAAACCCCCCAAAAAGATGGGTTGAAATGAAAGTGTAAAAGTAAAAATCTCAATGTTCTGAAAGTTAAAACTCCCTCCAGCTGTGTCTGATAATGAACATGAAAGGTTTGGTGCTGAACTTCAGATCATCTTTGCCAAAACAAACAAGCGGATGAGTCAAGATGTTTGCCTTCTGCCTCCACCCTGTAGTGTAGCAGTGATGATGATTAACTGAACTTCATTTCAAGTGCGACAAACAACTTGTGCAATATGTGTGCAACATCGCTGTGAAATCCTGCAATGGATTTATCTTCACTTTCACGCTCTCATCTATCAACTGTTACATCTACAAACCTGCATGTATGAAATATGTTATCTTTATGAAGCATGTTTACTTCATATTAATCGACCTAAACAATTTGAATAACCTAATTAATAAAAATGGTGCCAGATAGCCACTGTTTGTGCTTGGACTTTTTCTTCTGCAATTGGATTCTTCGTGCAACAAGACTGTTAAATTTCCCCAACCAATATAATACCTGATGTAGTGTTGACAAATGAAATTGTCCCGTCCTCGTGGGTACATTAGCTTCCCTTCTTCGAGAGTCCCGTACAGGCGGTTGCTTTAACCTGGCTGATGTAACCCTGCCCAACGAGGCGGGACAGCTTCATGATATATTGTATCACACTGTACTTTAAAGGTGGTCCAGTGTGACACCAAAACGGTAATGCATCATTCATTTTTTGAAACGTCCCATCCTTACTCTTGAAAAAATTTGTTGTTGTATAATTTACAATCTTTACTCTTACTTTCCAAAACCCATTTTGCCTTTATTTGCTTTTCTCATTCAAAAGATCTTGGGTAAGCCCTGAACCCAACCAACACACACACACACACACACACACACACACACACACACACACACACACACACACACACACACACACTGGTGTTTCTATCTTAAAAGCTCGAGGCCAGCCAAGTGGTATATGCCATATGCGCTGCCTGTGGTTGGATCGTCAGACGGCCCATGAGTGGCACACACTGATCCTTATCAGCCAAGTATTGCTGTGGCTACTTCCACCTGCCAATCAATCTCTCGCACATATCCACAGACGAAGGGTTTGATGAAAACGATGGGAGAGACAGAGACAGAAATGATGGGGATCAGACCAATATGACCCATTAATGGATCGAGCCACCTCACCTGATTGCCCTGGTGAGAAGGGGTTTGTGTGCGTAGATTTGTGTCGACCTCAATCGATGGTGGAGGCAGTTGAATGGAGGGAAGGAGATGGTGGAATTGGGGATCAGAAGTAGCAAAAGGAAGAGGCTGACATGAGAGGAAGACGAGGCAAAAGAGGGAAGATGCTTTTAGAAAACAACTGACACGCTCACTATGAACCACCTGTAGGACACAGATGACATAGTACAATTTGTAAGGAAGGAGCTGAGTGAGGATTTTAGCGGCGAGCGTTTTCAACACATCTGAAAGAACAGCCGCTGAAATAATGTTTTGACCGTGGGGCATTTTATTAGGTTGTTTATTGATGTGTGTTGACACTGGAGAGCTACATCCAGTCGCGCCTCAGCTCCCGCTGTCCACATTATTCGATTTCATTTCACAGTCTCTGAGCTAACAAAGACAGATTTTCTGTCCAGCTCCGCGTTGTGCTTGTTCCGAGTAAAGCTCATGTCAGTACAAACTATGTGCTCTTTCCTGATATTCAGCATTTTTATTCATGCCCACTTCCTCCTGAGGCATCCTTTGTTGTGCGGCACACCTGACAACAAAATGCTGTCTTTTAACTTGATAGTATACAGAGCACGTAACTTCGAGTGATGTTTTCAGATTAAAATGGAAGTGAATCAGCCATGGGCTGCAGAGAGCCACATAACATGAAGTTATTATGGTACAAAGAAAGATGGAGATGCATGATTTGTTTTGTTGCTTGTGATGGGCCATGAATTATATATCACAGACATCAGGAAGAGGAATGCTTTATGTTTAAGATTGTGTTTAAGTAAGCATGCAGTGGATGCTGCCGGTACTTGGCAGTTTGGTACAATTCAACAGGCTGGCTGATGGGAAATAAATCATTTTACTATCCCGACAAATACAAGTTGTTTAGCCTTACACTCCGACAAGACCATTGACTGTATTAATAGATGGAAGCGTCTCTACTTCCTCCCACTGTCCAGAAACGAAGCTGAAATATCCTGCATACGAACGCTGACATCTTGCGCTTTTGAAGCCAGAGTGTGTGCAGTATCACAGGGTAGAGCCGTGGTATCGTGTTCCCATGCTTTCATCGTTGTGTACAGTACAATCTGGGGAAACAACACTTTTCCTGCAACAATTCCCAAGGTCACCTAAAAATAAAACATAGCTATGAGTTGTTTGCACAGATGTCCTATTCCCAGGCTCTAATTGTTTGTTAGACCCTGGGAATCTTTTTATTTGAGAAATGTAAACCTAAACTAATTACTTTTGAGAGTTTTTATTGTAAATCTCTTAATGGTTTTAAAATGGCTTGGATGATCGAGTTTACCGTTGCCTCATTTGGTTGTCACAGACCTGTGCATATGTAAATTGGTCTCCGCTCATCAGTGGCAAGTGGTAACACAGGACTAAATCTGACACACAGAACTGGAAACCAACTCATGATACAGTATGTGTAGTAGTATAAAGAAATATGGACATGTAAAAGGGGGTCTTTAAATGTTTCATAAAAAAGGACGACGCTCTTCCTCAGCCAACCACGTCTTCCATTTTTCCACGTAAAGATGATTTTACACCAGACTCCACACTAATTCACAGTCAAACCTTGTTTTTACTCAATTTTCTTCAAAATATATTGTGTTTAAGAGGGATGTGCATAATTTCGGGAACTTTGTTTGCCAAGGGAGTGCTGTGGTTCCTCATTTGACATCAAATTGCCTCATAAATAACATTTGTTGTTTCTCTTTCATTCTCTGTGATATCTCTTCCATGGGTATAACCGTGCAGATCCCAGCTGCGGCCAGGCTGTGGAAGTGCAAGTGCACATTAATTTCACTCATCTGTCTTCTGTGGGTTGCATCTGCAATGTATAATTCATCAAGTAACTCTCTGTTGATATCTGCATATAAATGAACTTAGATATTGTGCAGCTCATGAATTTCTACTGGCGTATGTAAACAGTGGCCCCACAGAAGTACAGCAGCTCCGTTGTTACTGGAAAAAGTGCGTTCAGACCTGCACTGAACTCTGGATAAACCCCTGAAATTATCGGGAGTGGCTGTATGTGAAAACGCAAATGTCCAAATCAGTTTTTCCTGGCAGCCCCTTGGTAAAATCTCTGGAGAATGTCCGAGTTAGCGCATGTGAGAATACAGCAGGATATTGTGTGTAAGATTCACAGTGAGTGAGTGGGCATGTTGATCATGTTTCTGACAGACCAAATAAAAAACTGAATTCAAATATCTCTGGATGAAAAATAGGTGTTGAACAGTTACGCCAAGAAGACGTAACTTGGAAAGACTAAGATTCAAGAGTTTAAGAAAACAGCTTAAATTGCAGATTGCAATAATGGAATATGTGTGTCTATGTCAGTACTTTTTTGTGTTGATAGAAAAATTGCGAGAGCAGATCAGAAATGTGAAAGAACTACATGTTTCACACGAACACTGTGATGGCGATTTGGCATTTTCAAACACCATCTGTTCTTTAACTTTGTCTGTCCTTTTATGCAAAAGTTCAGTTAATTTATTCCGACTTATACAGCATGTGCCATGTCTGCATGATACCATTTTTGCTGTTCAATTGTATTTTGGGAGACGTTTTTTTAGTTTTGAACAAACCAAACAAATGCTGCTCACACATTCTTTGCAAAATTCCGCAGTGATTTGTGGAGATAAGATACCCCTTGCTGTTGTTTAGGCCAATTAGGCTTGAAATCTGCTGGCTTTGGGCTTGTGCCAGAGATTTGGAGTGAAAGTCTTTGTGTCAGGAAGAGGCTTTTCAAAGGGATTAAGGGGGAGAAAAAAGCCTCCCAGAAATGCATAGAAACTGCACAACTCAACACACACATACCATTTCTGTCAGTCTCATATCTCCTTTCTCGCCTTTGCCCTCTGTGGGCGGCAGATAGACAAGACGACACAACACTGGAGGTTGAATTAGTAACTCCCTGCCGCACTACTATCAGTGTGCATGTGTGATATAAATTGAACTAATTTGACCTGCGCTGCAGACACGGAGTGATGAAAGATGGTTTGTCAGTGTGTGTCTGCAAAGGACCCATTCAGGCTGTAATGGGCCACACAGGCCTCGCCAATAGATAAAATATTGATTGCACAGACGCACTCAGGGATTACATTTATTGCAAGTAGTTTACACTGTCTGGATCCTTACTCTTTAAAAGATGGTCAGTGTTAGTGTTTGCAGAATCATAAGGTCACATTTGAATGACATGGTGGTGATTTTGACCATTTCTGAATGGGAAAACGCCCATAAAGTTGTGGGTGGGGATCATAGACTGATGACATCACTGCTCCCCAAAAGTGAAGCCAAAGCGTCCTGATCTCCTCCCGGTGGCTGGGTTATAGGTTATAGGTCCAGCCTCCTCCATGTCAGTGGATAGGACATGGACCAAACTGAAAAATCAGGGTGCCCGTCAAATAGATTTTCTCATTCTTTGTATTTTTCTTTTTTTATGCCCTCATCTTCACGTCTGCATGTGTAAGGGAAAATGTGTCTTTTTCTTTTCCTGAAACAAGTAAGGTTAAAGATCAACCAGTTTTAATCTGCCAGGGTTAAACAGAAACGGAACACTGATTTCAAACCTGTTCGTCTCTTACGCATGACAAGTTTGTTAAACTGTTGAACAATCTCGGATCACGAATTCTCATGAAACCAAAGGCACAGTGAGGTGTCTTGGCTTTGATCATTTCTGGAGGTTCTCAGCCCGCCAGCGTGCAAAGTCTTATGACGGTAAGGCTGAGCCAGGAGTGGAAAGTTTTTAGATCTCGTCAAGTGTTTCAAAGCGTTACATCATTTGCATGTCTTCCACCAGAAAGTCTGCATTAAACCTCGTTTTAGACAGTCGGTTCCTTTTTTCCCCTCCATGTAGGGAGATTATAATGGGTCAGTGAAATAAATTTTAGTAAAGGAAACACAAGTATGGTCCGTGTATATTCAGGATGCAACCACACATACGGACCTTCTGGAGTTGTAAAATTGTACAAGAGTGTACATAGGCAAGAGTCCTGTTGCCTATGTACACTTGTCGAACTTCTGAAGATACCATGACCTGGATGACAGAGAATCTTCAGAATTTCAGTTCACTGATGGTCAGTCAGCCACTGTTATTCTTTCTCCTATTATAGCACATTCTCTAAGGCGGTGGGGGGGCCAAAGCGAGTACAGAGGCCTCCACTGTCTCTCCAGCGGCGGCTCACCGCCCTCAGACTCATGCCCAGCAGTGGACTCTCTTTGTTCAGTGACTGGTGCATGGGGGCTGAGTGGAGCTGGCTCCATGCTGTGACCGGCTCACGCACATACTACACTGTGGATGTACACGTGATGAACACGGGCACAGCGAATGCATCCCGGTGCCGGTACTTTAATCAGTTGAGGAAACATACTCCCGCTGTCTTGTGTCCTTGTCACTTGCACCGCAGGGTAAATAGAGGGTGAGCAGGTTACCGGCAATAGTGGTAATTATTCACTGGGCTGCTCTGGTTGCTATGACAGCAGAGCTCATTAGCCCACTGTGGAGATGGGAGTGATATAATGTGTCATAATAATGATTAGAATCTGTGAGGTGTACATCCAAGTATAGCAAGAAGAACTGAGTGTTTTATCAATAATGTTGTAATATGACTGTACATACTGTAGCAGTGCAGGTGTGCTGCTACTCTGACAATATTAGAAATGTATCATCATTTTTGAGAAATGTATTATCTTTTATCATTTTTAATCTGTCTGTACTGTACTGCTTGGCTGGTATTTTTCACATTCAGTCATATACATTTTTTTTTACATGCATTCATTCCCGTGATAGAGGCGGTTGTAGGAATACCCAAACAGACAGGGCCTCATTAACTGTGGCCTCGTGAGAAGGGAGCTGATCTGTCATTAAAGCGCCTGTTGGAGAGGAAACGGGAATCTGAAATTCAAATTTTTCACAGTAGCAGCCTGTCATGCATACTGGTGATAAGATGACAGAGGTCTGACATATAACAGCATGACCTGTGATTATTTCTTTTGATCTCTGAGGAAAGCTTATGGTCAAAGCAAACTAAATATTAACAAATTATCATAAAATGACAGGGTATCAGTGTTGTGGGTTAATATGAGGTTAATTGGACGAATCTGAGACTAAAGTACCTCCGTAGTTATTGTGTGTTGCTATTTAATGACAAGGCAGACACAAAAATCTATTTGCTCCTTGGTATAAATCTTGCATATGCATTCATTTAGTGTTAATTCAATTTGATGTTACACAAACACATGGATCAATTCCAGACCACAGTGAATAATAATCTATCAGGGCAAAAATGAAATTGAAATGAGTGTATGCTAAAGTCACTTTTTATGTGTACATTCATTTGAACGTGGACAGATAAGTTCACATTCAAACTGTAATGACATTTTTGATTTCAAACTATTCAGCGCATCAGGCTTAGAGGTAGTTTGTCTTGTCATCCAGCAGAGGGCGCTCACCATCGCCTTGACCTCTTGACCTGCCATTAATGTCACGTTGTATCGCTATGAAAATAGAGGACGCTCGCAAGCAAAGTCGACACTGCAGCATCTGCGAAATGTTTTGTGTTTTACACCATAGATGGCAAATTTGCATATCATGTCATCCATCCATCCATCCATCCATCCATTATCTTCACTGCTTATCGTCTTGAGAGTCGCAGGGGGGGAAGTGGAGCCAATCCCAGCTGACTTGAGAGGCGGGCTGCACCCTGAGCAGGTCACCAGCGTGTCAAAGGGCCAACATACAGACATACGCAACCATTCAAACCTGTTATGGTCTATTCAGAGTCTCCAATTAACCCTAACCCCAATCTGCTTGACTTTGGATCATTGGAGGAGGCTGGAGTATGCAGAGAAAACCCCACGCAGACACGGGGAGAGCCTGCAAACTCCACACAGACAGGCGCCGGCCAAACTGAGATTTGTGACATTGCTAACCACCCTGCCTTTGAGCCTTGTTGACTTTTGGAAATAGTGACAGCTGTAGGTTGTGGGATTAAATTAAAACCAAAAGCTGTTGGACAAATGGCTGAAAGAGAATTTGGCTGTCTGGGTCTCTTGATTTGGTCTCCTCCCATCAAACGAGCAGCTTTCTCATGGTAGCTGTTCAGTTCTCACCCTCACAGTCTAATTCAGGTGTTTAGGAGACAAACAGACTTGCTGTTGTCTGTCATTGTTTGTGTTGATTCATATTTTGATCCATATTTGGAAAATTACAAACACATAACAAGACAACCAAACAATACATGTATCTCCACTAGAATTTCCTTTATACTAACCGTCCTCTCAATTTTCTCCTATTTTTTACTTCCCCTTAATGATCACATACCTGTCCTACACAGCCCCACTAAACATTATATAATGAAACCCCACTTCCAGCAAGGCAATGATACATAATTATAACTTCAATTATATGATTGTTATTATTTTTATTATTATACGTCTATTCTCCAGCTTATTTAACGCACTGTTATTTTTGATAATGCATTAATTCCTGTTTTTTGTCTGTTTCCTTGGCAACCATTGTTCAAAAGTACTCGACTTGCTGTGCTCCTCAACAACAGTTTATCAAGGCCATCAGCTGGGGGAGGCATGTTTGATCAGTCTTTGTGTTTAACTCCTGATTCTGTCCTCCTTTCAAAAGCACTTGAAAGAACTCAATGTATTAGTCTTAACCCCCTCAAACAACCTTGATAGCTTTTGTTCTCTTGTTTAGGTGGGAGTCCGAGTAGTGGAATAGCTTCTCGGAAAATTGCTTTTGTGAACCTGCCGCTGCCTCTCCAAATCAAACAGTGTTTTTCTTTGTCCGTCTCTGTCCATCCATCACCCACACACACACACACTGGTAGAGGGCAGGACATTCAAGTGGCATAAAGTTTTACGATAAATGGCCCAAAAATGTGTCCACAATACACAATATGGGGTAAAATCTGGATTCTGATTAACCCTCTGAAAACAGACGTTCCGCAGACGACCCCTGATTGGCCACGGGAGGTTGTTCAAATCAACCTAAAATAAAAATCATATTCGATAAAACATTAATTTATCTGCAGCAGAAAGCTTTGTCATCTACCCCCGACTTTCGAAACTCGTGATGACATCCTTACGTTTAATTATGCACATTGAAAATTGAAAAAAAAAAAGTGCGGTAATGTCGGAGAGAGGTCCAGAGAAAATCTCTCAAAATACATTTGTTTGTTGACTGTTAAGAAATATTTTGTTTCTATATTAGAAATATTTTGGATCTGTACGATTTTTGTGTTCATATAGCAAAACATGATGAAAAAAGTAAGATTTTTATGTTTTTTACATTTATTATAATTACGTTTATTATGCTTTATTGACTTCCATAACTTTTTAGCTTAAGTTGTACAGATTTGAGAGATATGAAGCATTTAAAAATACCCCAAGAAAACCAATGTAGGAACTGGCGGACCATTTCTATTACAGAGTTCAAAGGGTTCAAAAAGAGTTGGCGCTGAGTTGGCCGGACTGTTGAAGGTGTCCTGCTGGGAGTAGTTAAGGCACATTGCTCATTGCTTTATTGTTAATGGTGATCATCCTAAAATCATTTAAAAAGTGTGCGGTAATGAACGTGTAATTGGCGACAGAGTTGAGAGAACAAGGAGTGGTTTACGGCGACGTCCAGGCCAGGAAAAAAGCCTTTCCAAACCCCTGAGGAAAGAAAGGGGAAGAATATCCTGACTGCTTTTTAATGATCATCTCTCTGTTTCAACACAATGCATTGGATTTATAAAGAATTCAATGTTCTGCGCCATCTATGTTTGTGCCTCCTTTGTTTTCTGTGGAAACTTGTTTTGAAAGCATGACTCAGGATTCGGGCAGAAATATCTCCTAACCTCACTCGCTTTACTCAGATCCGACGGAGCGCTCTGTCTGGCTTTCAATTTTCAGGCATATATTTGTATGCACACACAAAAACACACTCGCACACTCACAGAGTCAAACAGACAGACTAACCAGCTGCCCAGAGGCCTTTTGGCTTGTGAAAAGAACTCTATTGTTTTCTCTGTGATTCAGTTATTACACAGAGATTAACACAGTGGAACTCTTCTGTGACACCCAAGGGCTTAGGACCCAGAGAGAGAAAGAGAGGGAGAGAAACAGACAGAGCACTGAATGCCTTTATCCTCCTCACCCTTTCTCGCTCCCTCGCTCGCCCTATCTCCCTCTATTTCACTGTCTCTCTGACAGATACACACATACTTGCAAATGATGTTATGCACTTATTCAGGCATTGCCAAACAAACGGCCGCAATTATGGCTAAACATGGTGCGTTCGCCCGCGCACACACACACACACACGCACACACAGTCACAGAGCACCAATGCATTTATCTGGAGGAATGTGTTTAGTGGCTGATAAGGAGAATGGGACAATAACATCGAAACAGAAATGCCAGCACAGCGACATTCTTTTTCCACACAGATCTGCCCCACACATTTGAACACAGAATAAACACACACACACACACACACACACACACACACACACACACCTATACGTATACACCTGTCAGACATATAGACTCCAGTTATATTACTGGTAATAATCGGACACATTTTGAATGAATAGTGCAGCAGCAAAGAAAAGGATGTGGCAGAGCTACAAAGTAAATTATAACTTTGGTGCACAATGATTTACATTACAAAACAGCAGAAAGGAGTTTGAATACCACATTTGCAGCAGAACAGTCTTCCATACACAGAAGATGATTGTCTGCAAATACAACACATGACAGCCCCATATTAAAGAATTAAACGATGAGAGGAGAGAAGAAAGGCAGAGGAGTGATGCAGGCTGGTGAATGCAAAGAGAAAAGCGAGTGAGTGAGTGTGAGGATGACATCATGCAGATAGGACTGAGGCAGCAGGGTCCCAGTGGGATCTCCCTTCCTCTGACAGACTGTATGGCATCTCAGTGGGATCAAACGCAACCAGCAGGAAGACCTTCAGCTTCCAGCAGCTGGAAGAGCATGGGAATAACATCCAAGCCTTTTGTGCACGCCTTCTCTTGCATGTGCCATGTGTGCATGGGTGTCAGCTTCACTTGCTTGTGTCGCATGTGAGAAGGTGGCAGTACGTGTTAATACCATGTAACATAAAGTTTCGGGGACTGTGCTGGTCTTTCATCGTTTGAATCCACTGTCTTATTCTGTTCTTGTAGGGTTTTCAGTCATTAACTTGCTGTTGCATGAACCCCTGATTTCCTTTGTTGATTGCCTTTTTCTCAACATGTTTGAAATACACAGTACTACTTCCTGCAGTGTAGTACTGTGCAAATAATACTTCAGATGGTGCAGCAGCACAGACTGTGCCGACACTGCCTTTGTACAGACATCTGTTGAACAACATTAAAGGTTTTCACTGGATATTTCAATAAAAGCTATAATGATGGTGTTCTCAAACCGTAACCCTAACCCTTTGAGTTCATGGCTTGGTGTTTCTCAGTCTCTGTAGACCTCGGCAATACAATTGTAGTTGAGCATAGATTAGGACAAGAGAATACATACATTTCTAAAGCATTTAGTTTTGCTGGGAGAACAGTGGCCTCAGTGATTGTGAAATTTAAAGACTGTTTTTATAGAGTTGACCATCCAGCAAAAAGGTCCTTGGTCATGGAGGTGACAAATAACCCAAAGTTCACTCTAACAGCTTCAGAAGTCCTCAACAGAGATGGCTGAAGGACAATCATCTCAGCAGCACCCCATCAATCAGATTAGTAAAAGGTATTGAAAGCCTGCCTGGATTTTGACATGTGGCATGTTAAGGAGAGTATGAAGAAAATAATTATCTAGTCTGATTTGACAAAAATATCAACCCTTTGCACAACCCCTTAAAGCAGGGTGTCATGGTGGTGCTTCTAAGAGGGAGAGACAAGGAGGCTGGTCAGAACTGAAAGAAGGATAAATGCAGCCAATACTTAGACTGAATGTCAATGTCCCCCCTAAGGACTCAAGCCGTGAACTCTCACAGACTTAATTGACATCAACTGGTAAGTGATTGAGTGTGAGAGGCAGCAAGGGCTCAAAAGTGTTTAAATAGGAATGGGACACTCACGACTCTCTCTTACTTTACTCTGACGACACAGAAACATGTGGCTTTTACTTTGCGTTGTTTTCTTTCTTCTTTTGTTGTCTTACAGAGTGAATGAGAGGTAATTTTTAAACAATTAATTTCCTTTTTTTGGCAAAATGGCATCATTATGCAAAAATTAATAGGACAAGCAAATGCAAAAATCCTTGCTGTTAATCAGCACAGAGCGATGTGCTTTTACATACATGAAAACGTTTGGGGTTTGATCTGTTGTTCCGTCCATGTGTGATTGTTTATTGACGGGTTGCATATTGGTTTGCTTACCCATCTCACAACGCTATGAAATGGGACTCATGGGCTGAGTACTTGAGGGTGGATATCGGGACTTGGGCCACAGAGTTACAGAAAACCTGCATGTGACCTGAGGCTGAGGTGATGGTTCATCTCACAAGTTGCCCAAGCTCAGAGTTAAACCCCATGAACACCTGGAGATGACAATTCACAGACACTTCCCATCCAATCGGATTGAGCTGCGGAGGATCTGCATGGGATAAACTGCTTATATCCATGTGTGCAGAGCTTAGAGACTTACCCAAGAAGCCAGGTAGATGTTCCAAATATATTGGGAGCCAGTGATTTCGCTTGACTAATCTTTACGTTCAGGTTGTTTCATAGCGCTTGTAATGTAACTATTTTCTGGAACATGCAGTGATGATGGCAGCATGTGTGTGGTGTGTCTGTGTGTGTGCATGTTAGTGCAGGATCACTGTCGCCTCATGTAAATTGTGTTTGTATTAAATGTCAAAGGTGTGAGTGATAGGATGTGTGTTGATATAGCCATGTTGCAGACAGCTCCCGGCCCCTCTTATCCAACTCTCAGGGGTATATTACTCCTCTGAAGCCACAGCACAGCCTCTATACTGCGGCTTTATGGGTTTCATACTGTGGTGAGCTCTGCTGCCATCAAAGGCCTCTGCTATGGATGCAAATAATAAAATGTGATATTGTGGTGAGCTACATTATGAAGAGGAAGTTGCTGCTGTGGATGGAGTGGAGTAGCAATCTTCTTCTGAGTCACTTAAGTAAAGAGTTTAATGTGTTGTTGTAGCTTCACATGAATAAAAAAAATAGTTTTCTGTATCTGAAATTTAATTGAGCTGCTTTCAAATTTGCACTGAACTCCGGGAGGAGCTGTATTCGAGAATGCAAACGTTTGAGTGAGAAGCTCCCGACCAGAAATACTCTGGATGGTCTTTCTGTGTTGTTGATGAGTCTGACCGGAGAGTCTCCTGCTGTGTTGTCTGGAAAAAAAGGACAAGTAAATGTAGCTTTAAGGAGGAGAGATCTGAATTCACTGTCCTATTAGCATAAATTAGTAAATATGACAGGTTTACGGAAGCACCTTATTTGGTGTGTTACAATTTCTGCTTTTATCCAAATTTGATAAAATGAACACTTTGTAAAACTAAGAATTTAAATCTGCCACAAGTGAAACGGACACCTTTTTTGGTCTGTGCGCTTAGTACATCTCATTTTCCCCTTTTGCTTCTATCAAAGAGGAACGCTGTCTTTCATTAGATCAGACTCGGGCCTGCTCTGTCAGAGATAAAACCCAGTTAAATGTTGGCCTCTATCCCCTTTGATTCTCAATCATATCTTCATGTTCAAACCGGCACGTGATGACATTCATGGTCAAGGTTATCAACTGAACCTACTATATTCTCATTGCTGTCTGCCTGTGTAACATCATTTTTCTCATTCACGCACTCTCTGACTTTTCCTCTCTGTGTCTCCATTTTCCAGTAAACTCATAAAAGATCAGTAACAGGTTAATATTTTAAATTGGGAGATTTTTAATAGCTGTAATTTCATTATTTGTCTGAAACCCTACTTTGCTGCAGCAGCTTTTTTCACCCTCGGTCTTAAAGTCTCTCAGCTCTTGACCCACCTTCCAAATAGACTGGTCTGCTCTGATTGGTCAGCTGGCTCACTCTTTTTTTGATTGGTCAACTGTTCAAAGAGTGTGTCAGACATGTAATGTCCACCACTGTAGCCGTGGTGTCAGTTCCACCTTACATATATGAGCCAAACTAGCCAGTAGACTGGCAGGTTAAGTGGAAAAAAGGCAGTAATGCAAACAAGGTCTTTCAGAAGGAATGATATCCAATTTTCCATGGTCTTTCGTCTTTGGTACTCAGCAGACCTTTTTGCATGCATGAAAAGGCTATATGACACGCTAAAGGAAGGAAAAAATCCAGAAAGCACAACCTGCACTTAAATATTGGATATGGTGGTGCTGCTCTAAAAGCACATCTTTTAGTACAAACACGCTATTTGTCCACCTGTCAAAAGTGCTGGGAACACGTCATCTCCAGCATTAACAGACTGATGCTCTATAAAAACCAGTGGCTCTGATGATTGCTTGTGACGCATGTTGGCATTTTCCTAGCGTTCCAAGCACTTTCGAGCGATGACATGCTCATACAGTGTGCATGTATTTGAACACAATTTTGCAAATTTAGATGACATGACATCCAAGCTTTAAATTGGGAGAGATCGAGGGAACTGTGGGTTAGATTGTTTCACTTTTCTAAGTTAATAGAAAAAACAGATATGATGTATTATCACGAATGACCTGCCGCTCTGTGTTTATGTACGCTAAGTTTTTTATTTGCAAAGATTAAAGATCCTTTTCACTCTAACCACTCTGAGCATATTGGGGTAGAGGGGTCTTTCAATACCAGATAGCTTCAGGATGTGCCTTCATAGCAAAATAAATGGTATCTTATTTGGAGCTTTCATGTTCAGAATTAACTATCACCAGACTGATTTTCACTTCCGGGTCTCAAATGGCCAACCGAAGCTTGTTCATTGTTAATATCAGTCAATTTTCCATATTGTAAAATTACCAAGGTTCATATTGAAACTACAGTTGCCCACAGCAGTCAAACCGAACCTTCCTTTCAATCATTAATTAATTAATGAATAATTTTGAACTGCTCAAGATGGCCTCAGTCTGAACCAGCTGTGTTTTCAGGCAAGGGAGTAATGATGCTTCATTTTCCCCAGCAGGACCAGCTGGATGGTGCTGGATCTGTGGCATAAGAACTGTTGAAAAAAAGAGAGTAAAACACTATTACATTACTCAGATATCATCATCTCATATCATAAAGCGAAAAGGAAGGTGACGATTGTTGCACTGGAAATGTACTCTGGCTAAATGGCTTAACATTCACCATGGTGGGACAAGGAAAAACATTTACTTTGATAATGTTTTTTAAGATAAAGGCATAACAATATATACACTAACACGCCCCAGGTTTTTCTTGCATTTGGCCCAAAGTCAGTCCATTAAAGGCAGATACATACTGTAGTATTCTGTACTTAGGTAAATCTGTCAAAGTTTGAAAACACTCCGAAATGCTCATTGCCTTGTGTTTCCTGTGGTCACAGGATTTGTTTAAGTCAAGGACAGAGCTTCTGAGATATAACGGAAGCTTTCAACAATTGCAAAGAAACTGTGAGAGCCACGAACAGCCTTCCCTCAGGCAACTGCTAGCCGTTAGCCTTTATCACCGTTTTTCTCACAAAGACAGCGGACAGTATATTTTCACTGCTATAAATGGATTTGGGAATATTGCACATCATCACATGGATTTCTTTGTGTGCTTCAGAGAATGCATATGGCTTCTCTCGCCATATGAAATGGGTTTTTTGCTCATTCAATATATCATTGCAAATGCTGTGTCTCCTGTAAGGCTCATATAACATAAAACAGTGGGAATTCTCCACACAAACACACTGTGTACAATAGGTCTGGATTCAAGAAATAAATGAGAAGTTGAAACAGGAAAATGCTCCAATGCCTGGTCTACTGACTGAGGGACGTTGAATAAATGATTGTTGCTGATGGTCGAACTCTCAGCTGATCCACTGCACTTTAGAAGTTGTCAACTACGACTAAAAAGTAGTTTGCAACCCTTGTCAATGTGTGGGAGAGAGACAGGAACTTAGGTGGTTGGTGATAGGACGAATTCTCTGACTGTCGTCTGCCCTCCTTCTGCACTTCTTCTCGCTAACATTGCTGCTGCCAGCTTTAGTCGTAAGTGGGAAGGTTATGCATAGCCCTGGTTTTGTTGTGCTCTAGGTCAGCCATACATATGTTGCAGCTGACGACGTCATCTGCTCTGACGAAGTATTTCCACGCTGTTGATCATCTGTGGTCGCGTGGCCATGTTTCTCTCCGGCTCTTGCTGTCGCTGCATGTCTGCTGCTTTAGCGCCCACACCCGGGTTTCCCGCCCCCGCTGCTGATAAAAATTCAGAGGGGAAACCCTGCACACTGCTTTCTTAAAGTCATGCATGACAGCTATGACTTGTCAGTAACAACAGCGCATCCTGCTGCATATTTGCTCAGAATGCCACTGCCTCTGTTAGTGACGAGGTATGTCATACAGCTTTGCCACTTACGTTTGACAGTGTTTGTCAGTATTTTGACAAAGGCATTTTTGCTTCATCACTTGCTTCTCCTCTGCATGCAAGATTTCCACTTCATTGATCAAATCCGTCGGCTTAATATCAGACTGTAAAGGAAGGAGAAGGTGTTTGCATTCCTGTGTGTATAGTTGGCATTATGCCGATTATGAGGAGATTATCAGGTGGTTATTGTTCTGACAAGTGTGAAGGAAGCGAGAGGGAGGTGCGAGACAAAGAAGAGAAAATTGAGATTCAGACGAGGAAATGGCTGATTTCTTCCCCTCCTACCCTCTCTTTTGTCTTTGTCTCTCATCTTCTATCCCATCTTTTTTAGTCCTTAAACCTTTTACTGCTTATCGTCTTGATTACTTGGTGTCTTTTGCTAATACGCTACTTTCTCTACATTGTGATGGTCTCCATCTTTGCTGCAGTGAGGTGTGACTTGCTGTGACTTCCTGTCTGTCTCGCGTGTCTGGTTTCTTAGGTGACAGTGGAATTTGTGGCACGCTGCCTTCGTGCTGACAGCTCTGGCTTTCGAAGGTGACAGTATTTTTTCAAACGTGTTAATGAGCCACAGTACCCATTAGTCTGCCAGTCAAGGTGATAAAACCTGCTTATGGGCCGTCATTGTTTTCAGGCACTAGGCACAATCTTGCATTGGTAATCCATATTTTTCTTTCACCATTTATTGTTAAATCGCATATTAGATACAGGCTACATCCACACAACTTCATCTTAGTTGTAAAATCACCATCACAGTTGCTACGTTTACACTTGGTTTCCACAAACGCCAGAGTTTTCAAGCACCTAAAATCCTCTCTTATTTTATAATCCCTTCTCCTTCATTTTTCTGTAGCAAATGTAAATTTTGTGGGTCATACCACTGCTGTCGGAACAAAAAGTCTAGGTTACATTTATTCATGTGCTATTGTGTAAGGGCATTATAGAGGCTAGCTCAATGTACCTCTTTTTTATCCAAATCCAACGTCATTTGATATATGATATGTTTTCAATTCATTTACATGTCAAGGGAATTGTCATTATTTTGATCAATATTTCTACATCATATATAATGTGTCAGATCCTATTTGTCCAAATGTGATGAAGATTGAGAGATTCTCTCAAGAACTGGAGAATTTAAGGAGAAATGCGTTCTTCACAATTTGGCAGTAAAAGCAAATTCCAGATCGACAGTCTTATTTTTGTCACATCAATTTAATTTAAAACTAAAACTAATAAGTTGCACTCGTGGACATGTATGATATAGTGAGTCTAGAATCAAATGGCACCACGTAGGGCTACTCTGTCTGCCTACAATGCTGCTTCCTGTCTCTTGTCTGTCGTCCTCATGTCAAAATAAGGAAAAAACAGACCACAGGGAGAAACCTGCATTCTGTATAGCCGGAAAAAAGTTAGCATTATTTCTACCTGTCTTCCCTGGTTTCTCATGCTGGGGTAGAGATCTCTAACTTTGTATGCAGATGGCTTCCCCTGCATGTCTTCAAACCCGGCACCCAATCTAGGTCACCCATCTCAGTGCCTCCCAGCTGCCTGACTGAGCTGTGAGCATATATGGTGGTGTGCCTATGTGTGCTTGTGTGTATCTGTGTGCCGCACTTCAGCGCAACAGGCAAAAACAACAACAACAATAGATAATATATTTGCTTTGGCTCCTTTAAGAGAAACCCGTGAAGTATAACTTTTTGCAATAAAGTACCAAATAATTGGTTTACTTTTGAGTAACAGGGTAGAGTTTATCATAGAAATGCCACAGTTGCAGTAGCTGGGGATATTGACTGAAATAATCAATGATGCTGTCTCTGTTGACTGCTTGCACTGGTGCTTTTGATTGTGAGCAAAACAGGCCTCAGGCATCAGATCCCAGATGCCTGTGACCAGCCTCTGGAATCACTGAGGCCCAGGCACCGTGAGCCCCACCCGCCTCTCGTCTCACACGGTGGTCTTTTAAGGCTTCCTCTAGTGTCACCTGAGCTCGTGCTTATCTCAGTTTGACAGACCACCGGCGCTCATTTTCCAAATTTGCATATGGACGTTGACACTTTTATTCCCTTTAACATATTATGACATTTTATTACATTTTGCACTTTTGATGTTATTTGGAGCCAGAGTCGGCGCAGTATGATCGTCCTGTGGTATCAAGGTCCAGCCAACACACATTTTTCACAAAATGCATTGGCTTCACTTTTGTGGAGCTGTCATGTCGTCCACCCTTTATACAGCCTATGTAATAATCAAATATTTCCCTCTGCCTATTATTATCTGAGGTCTTATTATTCTGTATGAAACTGAAAAGTACTGTTGCAAATAATATTCATGGTGTAAAATAGCTGCCAAACATAAAATTAAAGTTGTTGTATCCCACTTTATTTAGCCTGTTCTGGTTCTTTTCATTTCATAAAAACTCCCCATAAGAGAACACTATCTATTTATAGTTGTGTGTGTCTGCATAATTAAAAATGTTTACTCTCTGCTTGACGCACAGGTGTACATTTTGAGTTGACACGTGGTGTGCATCAGTGTGTGTGCATTTGTCTACACACATGTACCGTGCACCCTCTCCATGAATTATGCATCATTCTGAGTTTAATATTAGATTTAACATGGAGGCAAAATGGAACTATCAATCATCCAAGAAATCATGGTAATAATCATGGAAATTCTGATTAAAGTTCTCTTCATTTCTCACAGCTCTGCCTCCATTCTGTGGGAGATGATTGTTCAAGCTCTTGTGGATGCTTGTCAAGTGCACACAGCTTATGAGCAACACGATATTTAAAACTTTCCATATTTCGGTCTATTTTATCCATTATTTTATATAGACCTCATTTTTTTAAATATAAATAGTAGAACGGGAATAAACAGGTTTGATACGAATCAGATTGTATTTGAAATTCAAATGAAATGAAAAGGTTGATGTGAGTCAGTTTTAATAAATGCTTCATATGCACAGCAATAGATAAACTGAGCTTTGACCTGACGGAATATGACATTAACAGGTGTGTGTGTGTGTGTGTGTGTGTGTGTGTGTGTGTGTGTGTGTGTGTGTGTGTGTGTGTGTGTGTGTGTGTGTGTGTGTGTGTGTGTGTGTGTGTGTGTGTGTGTGTGTGTGTGTGTGTGTGTGTGTGTGTGTGTGATCTTTGAAATATTATGCAGCTCATATAAGGTCAATTTAACCCTGTCAAAGAAAGCAGTTGAAAACTCTCTGAATCCAGTGCAGAAGATATTTTTCTTAGTAAAACTGGTTCACAGGAAAACAAAGTAATCAGCATTGGTAGCATTTCCCACAGAATAAGTTCAATCTATGGCGGCAATGGGGTGCGTGTACATGCACAAGAACATTGCTCTCACATGCAACAGATTCTGAGTGACAGGTACAGAGAAGAAAGAGTGAAAGAGAAGTGAAATGCATGCCACAACTGCAGCTGAATTAACGAGGTCTGACTGTCTATGTGGATGGTAAAAAACATTATGAACAGTAGAGCAGGCAGTGTGCAAGCACATGGTAGAGCAACAGCGTGAGCGAGCACGTGGCAAATAGTGTTACAAACACCAAGTTAGAGATCTCAAATGTTATTAGGAGAAGTGTAACACCGTTTTGGTTCATTATGAAACTGTGAAACCTTAATTGGATTAAGGTGTGTCGCCACAGTCCAGATAATTAATGGGAAACACTGAGGAAGGACTCAAGAACCAGCCTTGAATGGAAACTGGCTCACATCTTTTGGGAAATTTAATTTAGATTTACACTTACTAACGCCTGGAAGTAAAGCTTTGCCTGCCGCACTTCAGTCAACTTTTATGCACATACACAAATATCTAGTGTTTTTATGGCAACAAAAGCTCGTAAACTATTATTGCTGTGCAAGAGAGGAAGTCCAGGAAGGGGGGATACTTGTGTGTGTGTGGCAGGACAGACAACATTTATAGTTTTCTTTATTTTACATTTTGATGCTCATGTTCAGGCTGCCATAAAGAGTGGTTTAATGATAAATCACTTTTTAAGGCAGCCTGTAACTGCCAAAAAATATCCTCTGTTCTCGATTCGTTGCCCCTTTTCTACAAAATCATTGCTACATTTCTGTGTGTTTGCACCAATGGACAACTTATTTTATTCCATCTGGATCTGAACCAGAGCTAAATAATATTATGACACTGTTAAAACTCAACATCTCTTGCCTCAACATTTTAATGCATTTTAATTATGGTAAAATCATTTCAAAGATAGGCCATCAAGTCCATAGGTGGCATCTATGAATGATGCAGATGGAGCATATCATTACAATGAGGATTAAAAGAGTATTGAACTCTGATTATTATCAGATCAAGATGATCGTGTCAAGCATCTGAATGACGGTGATATTCTTTGAGGCCCTGTTTAGAAACGGTGGGTTCATGATGCTTAAATCTGTTGTATCACACTTCACAAAACAGTGTGCTGAGTGGGATTAAACACTGCAAGAGACAGTTTCAATGATTTTATCAAGAAAACCTTAAACTCTTACTTCTGCCGGCCTAGCTTTGCTGTTAAGTGAAATATTATTTTGTGTGTGTGTCTGTGTGTAATTGTGCCCAACGCTTGCGATGTATGGAGGGATTTAGTTCAGTTGTTGATTTAAGTTGCGTCAGTGGTGCTGTGGAAAGACCTGTGTGTTCTTTGGTCAAAAAGGGTATTGTGGGTTGTTTCCTGCTCTGTTGTTTGTAAGGTACATTTGTAGAAAGAGTGGTTTACGTAAAATACTCCTCAAAGTATATGAATGTGACCTGAGTCTCAGTTCGCTTTGCACAGATACAACTGGTAGAAATGGCCTTCAGAGAAGTACTTTTTACTTCTATACTTTGAGTGGATTTTAGAGCCTGAACTTATATACTTTTACTTGAGTAAAGAGGCTGAATCGGTACCTTGACGCGAGTCTTTTTTAACACAAGCGCCTCTGCCCGAGTAAAGACTGTGTGTATTGTTGCCACCTCTGTGTAATTGGCCCTGTGTGCATGCAGGCGGGAGACAAATTTCTGTGAATATGACAGGAATGTTGTATTTTGAGTTGTGCTGAGTGAGTGTTTGCTTGTACTTTGTGTTACATATACAGTTACAGATGCAAAGTCGGGAGTTTAGAGATTGTTCTTCACAGCAGCCATTTTGACATCAAAGGCGAACTCAGGTCTCTTGTATTCAGCCACAGAGCCTTCGTTAATGTGATTAGTAACACCTGTGGTTACCGACTAGTTCATCTCAAAATGGCTGCTGTGAAAAACAACTGTTGGGTGATTTTAATTTCTATCTTCTTCACCAGGTAAGGGCTACTGCCACACCCAGTCATATTTCATGTATTTTGGTTGAATTGTAACATGTTGTATTTATTATTTGAAGGAGCAGGAGTGAAAGTAAGGACATATGGTGGTGGAAATTCAAAGTTAAAGTTGTGGGAAAAAAAGCAGTATTTGCTAACTACTCCTTGATCCATCATGTTGCCCAGTCTGTGTATTCCTTGATAGGGAAAACCACAGGTATCAATAGCATTAGCTCGGGCTCTACAGTCAATGTGACACTGTGCCTGCACCCACAGCTCTAAAACCCTGAAACTGAAAAAGCAAAATGCAATTCAGCCATTATAAATTTGATTACTTACATCTGCACCTCTCCTACTGTGCCATGTCAAAATGTCTTCCATGATAAAAAACACTTGTGTGTTAAGGCAGACCTGCAGGAGGATTCAAATCCCCAAAGGAACCTCCTCCTCTTCAACTCAGGCTGCATGTCAAGGCTTTTTAAATATTTCATCAGTGTCATTTCATGTGAAGGGGAAAAGGCACGCTTTTGATTGTGTTCCTTAGAAGAGGAGCCACCCACTCACACACACACACTGAGGAAAGTAGCTTCCTCAACACGCAATACCTGGGACCTGCCCTAGAAGAAATAAGAATAATCAACCACTAGCCTGACATTTTGAAGTGGTCACTACATTTTTCAGCCGACACTTAAGATTTTAGCATTTGTTCTGTAGTTTTTTGTGAAATAGTACATCATCATTAATGCTTAATCCTTCTGTGGTGTTTATGGCAAGGACGGTAGCAGTTGCTGCAAACTGCTGGCCAGGCAGTCAGACCAATTAAATTTAGAAAAGGAAAGTTCTTCTCTTAGAATCGTGTGTGTGTGTGTGTGTGTGTGTGTGTGTGTGTGTGTGTGTGTGTGTGTGTGTGTGTGTGTGTGTGTGTGTGTGTGTGTGTGTGTGTGTGTGTGTGTGTGTGTGTGTGTGTGTGTGTGTGTGTGTGTCGCACGCACGCTAAAATGTCTATGTAAGGTGTGTTCCGCCTGAGGAGAGCAGGTGTGAAGGCCTGTCCGGTCACGGTGTGAGCATGGGTCAGAGGTGTCCATCCGGCTAAATCCCACTCATGGTGTGAGAAACCCCTGAGGTTGTGCATGTACGAATGTGTGGAGCAAAAGTAGATTTTTCAGTTGTAGGCAGACAGGGACGACTAAGCAGATGCCTACATTTAATATGAACGAATATTTAAAATTTAATGGATGGGATTATTTAATTGGATGGTGAGATTTAAGTGTTTAAATTTACTTACACTACGGTTTGTCTCTCCAACCCCCTTGACCACAATCCCTACATTTAACCAAATCAATAGACTGATTAGATTGTGCATTTGTTTAACTAAAATTAAATTCACAAACAAATAGTCAACATATTTTATTAGGATCTCAGTCGGACGATTTGTCTGAGTATGAAAACCAGAGGAAATGCTTAATCTGACCCCTAACCCCATACCTGTGAGATGAACTGGTGTTCTCTAGCCGAAGGAATTCCATAGAGCTGGAATACATGTTCCACCCGGAGATCTGCAGTTTCGACAGCAAAACGCACAACTATGGGAAATTGATCTGTGGTGATAGAATGACAGTTACCTTGGGATTGAGGCAAGTCTGTAACAAAATACAACGCAATATTAGACTCATATTGGGAATGGGTGGAGATCGTAATAGACCAGTCGCAAGCTTTCCCTCGGGCACAGGCTGAGCAGGCTGCCACCAATGCTCAAATGTCGGTCTCCATCGAAGGCCAACAAACACTCCTCTGAAGCAGGGAGAGAGTGTGATTGTTTCCAGGGTTAGAAAGGAAACAGTTGTGGACCCACATGCAGGACCTGTGAGCAAACAGCACCTGGGACAAAAAGACAGTTAGGTGGAACATTACCATTACAATCGAGTTGATACAGCTGTACATCTGTAGCCAGCTTAGATCTCCCAGATCTCTTCTACTACCAGACAGGAAGAAGGTGTCCTGGGTTTGTACCATTGTACCACCGAGAAAACTTTTTGTTTCATTTAAACTGTCTAGTATGTGTTGAATATCCTTAGCAATTATGGGTTGAGCCTAAATAGCAGACATCTTGTAAACGCTACGTCGTCTGCCATGCTGACAAAAACAGGAGTTTGAAATTGTCATGTCTCCCCCAGGCCTGAGCAAACTGAAGTGACAGGCCATCATACCTTCTCAGTTCAAGAGGAAACCTCACACCCGGATGTGCTACAATTAAATGGGTCCCCCGAGCTACAAAAGCCCCCTCTAAGCTGAGGATCCCATTACATTGTACCCTGCTGCACGTAACACGTCTATTCAATAGCAGCTCAACTGGGCCTGCTGACAATAGCCTTAGAGGAATATTGGGCTGGTGGAGGATTGTGACATTCGATGGTGAATGTTTTGGTACGAGGATTACCTCCGCAGCAGCCAATATACAGTGAGCCAACTTTGCAATTTTCTAAACACAGCACCTGCCTGGACACTAATCACAAAGGGTTTGCGCCCTCTCAATACACGAGCTCTGGGTTCCTCAGAAAACAAATGGTGCACGCTGTACGCAGAGGCCCAAAACTACATTTTAGCTGGGTTTTGGATTAACATTTAGTTTTGCTTTTTCTAATTCAGATGATTGCGTCTTATCAGAATCATTCAATTTTGTTTCATATGCAGAATGCAGTCGTATTTGTTTGCTTTTTATTTGTCAGTTCATTGTTCGTCAAGTATTGTGTCAGACAGCTTTTGGGTAATCTGATGCGCCAGTGCCACTAAACTCAGTTCGTCAATATCAGTAAATGCAAAACAGCAATTTGGAATGCCATAATGAATTTGGATTTTGTCCATATGTTAATAATTCAGACTCAAGCAAAAACGTACCTCCTAACTTGACTTGTTTTATTGAAGAGAAATAGTCAGACCAGATGGTGCAATATGGTTTTTGCTGGAGTTGCTCAGGATCTAAACTCTGGTGACTCATCTCCACTCAGGAGGGGAGATGCCAGACACAGAAGTGGTGTTTGTCAGTGAAAATAACAGTATGCAGGCCATCTTGCGAGCATCTTTTATTTACCAACACCACCCTGTCTTGCCTGCAGTCTGTCTGCTGGCTAGCTGACTGGCTGATAGACTTTACTGGATGTTTGATTTCCAGGCTGTCTGCATCCTTACTGGCTTGTTTACTGTCTGTGTGAGCTGGATGGCTTGCCTGGTGCTAATGGTCCATCACCGTCTGATTAGCTCTCTCAATGACATTAACATAAAAACTGCTTAAATCTGTAAAACACTCAAGACGGTAAGTGCACATACACCAGTGAGTGTATAGACAGTGTGAGATTTGGATCTTTTCATCAAATGTTAATACTGAAGGGCTCAGAATAGGCACATTGTGAAGTAAGAGTCTTCATTATGAAATCCCAGTCTCAATCAGGTCATTATTTTATCTTTTACTGAAGTCGGGTTCATTGTATTGACAAAATCCTGTCCCTTTGTCTGTTTACTAAAACTCACAGACCAATTTCCTGATTCATCTCGCTCCCTGTTTGTTCTTAGACAGGAAAGAGACACATGGTGATTTAAAACTATTCCAATTAATGTTACAGAAGTATTCCTATGCAATTTCACCCACTATTTCTAAATCATTAGAAGCAACTTTTTGTATGACTTCCTAACAATGTGCGGTTTGAAACAGTGAGAGTAAAACAATGCAGGAGAAAAAAAAACACATGGTTTCTCTCTCAACCTTCAGTCACCACAGAACTATGGCTTCAAATTGTAAAAACTATTTTTAACTAACTTGAGTGTGAAGTGGTCTTTCAGTGCAACGGAACTTCCCCTCTTCCTCCAAATTAGTTTCCCTCTTGAACTACGAACAATGACTTTAAAGGCTAATTAGGTTAATGAGGTTTCTGGAACTGTTGTGACCTCAGACCTGCAGTGTCTCTGTCATAATCTACAGGCAGTTCAGAGAGTGACAGAGTGAGTTCAGCCCCATAATAAACTGTAAAAACACATATTTACTGACAGAAACGTCTCAGAGGTTCCAAAAGTGCCTGGAGCTCAGTTGCGGGCTTCATATCTATTTTACCAGTCTGCACAGCAACTAGTATTACCTTTTAGTTATTTGCTGTCGTTATTTTGTGGTGCCTGGTTGTGTGATTGTATTTGTTTTGATTTGAGGTGTTGGTAGTTGGTGTGACATTGACACAGTGATAATCCAGTATATAACCTTGAAAACATCAGTGCCTGCAGTGCATCATATTACAGATGAAGTGCACCAAACAGAAAAGGCCAATCTATCCATGCAGGACTGATTTACATTTTTTATAGTTGATGAGGTGGTTGATGATGAAGGTGGAGACCTCAGACATTACTGAATTATTGTGACTCATCTCTTTGAAATGACCTGTCAATTAGAGACACGCTCCTCAAGTAATTAAAATCTTCATAAGTGAGGCATCACATTTTTAATGAGACTACAAGGGTCCCTATTTGTGAGGTGACATACTGTAATGGCAGTGACAGAGGTGTGATTGTGCATGCGTGTGTGGAAGTGTGTTTCATCAGAATTGTCGACTTAGGGTACACGTGTAAAGCTTTGGTTTCACCTGCAGATTAAATGTAATTTTCTACTCCCTCTCTACTTAGTCAGAACAAAATAGGCCCTATGCTGCTTTATTTGTTTTCTACCATGAAAGTGTGAGAAAATAGCTCCTGCATCAGACTGCTTTGGTAAATTTTTTTGATGAGAAATGATAAGCTGATATCAGCTTTTGTGGTCGTCTGCTCCAATCACAGCTCATTCTCCTGAATACTTAAATAATATCAGTCATTAAATGTACACTTAGCAGTGGTAACGGTTTAGTATGGACTTGTGTGCCTGTTTGAGTCTGCAGCTCAATTGAGGGGCTGCATAACAGGCTGTTTGAGATACGTTTTGTCAATATAATACATTTTTGTGGCGTGTGAATCATGCAAAGCTATTCTAGTGGATTCCCAGAATAAAAATATAGAGCTGCAGATGAGTAAGTTATTCAAAAGAATAAAGTATGACACTGTGGGCCTCCTCAGACCAAAAAGCACCCTCCCTTCACCTTTTATTGCATATGCATGCCAAATGATCAGTTCCTATTTACAATGTAGCCATGATGTAGGTTTGCATGATTGTTGTTACTTTGATTTTTGAAATGCACAGGTATCAAAAAGACATTTCTTTCCAATTCACATCAGATATGACATAATCTTGAAGTGTTATTCACACAGTCTAAAAAATAATGAAAACTGAATCCTGTCTGCGTTCAGATTTACAGATCCTTTTGAAGAATAGAAAACCGGATGCCTGATGACTTTAAAGTACTTTAAGTACTTTGCTTTTAGAATGTGATGATCTTCCAACAAAAGTAATACTGTATTTGAGAAATAGACCATTTAACAGATGCAGTCTTTAAAGAAGTCCTGCTTCTCCTAATCAAAGTGTAATTGATTGGATAGTCTGACGTAGATGCCGGGTGGCAGCATAGGTCTCATCCCTTATACAGGAGATTGCTATACAGCTTTATAAGTGGATCGACATTGATATGACCCATTTGTACCCTACTCTTTTTTTCTGCATAACTGTTGTTTTAAAACTGCTGGCTAGACAATAACTCTTCCTCTTTGTGTGTGTTAAATTAGCAATGCCGGTGCCAGATCAGCCTGCAGAGCAGGAGAAGGGGGCCATGGTTCCCCCTGTGATGCCATCGTCCAACGGCGACAGATCTGAGCCGGAGACGACCTCTTCAATCCTCGCCTCTGTCAAAGAGCAGGTAGGAACTCTCCCATGTACACATGTCAACCCTGTGTGGTGTTTACTTTGTGGAGAAAGGCACAATCTTGCTCTTGGTTGCTTCTCTCTCTCTTGCTCTTCTCATCTTCTCCCCTCTAATAGCACTTGAACAGCTCTGCTGCAGGGGGGGGGGGTCAGGAGGTTGTCACTGTTGTTCAGGGAAAGAGCTGCTGCACTGTTTTAAAGTGTTTAAAAGAAACCAAAGATTGATTGGTGCCAAGGGAATGCAAGAGTGTAATGGATGGAAATGATGGAGATTACAGGGTGAGAGCTGTAGCCAAGAAGGCATAATTGAAACAGTCATTCAAATCAAGGCAATTACTTGATGGGAAGTGTGTGAAGGTAGCTGCAGCCGTGCAGGAGGACAAACAGTGGGACGTGACGCTGCCTCGTTTCATGGTTTACATGAAGAAGGGGAAAGAGGATGTGGAGATGGGAGAGGCAAACGGATGATGCATGTCAGGGGTAGGTGAGGAGGAAGCTGGATGAAAGGCAATAATAATTTTCATGTTTTCCATTGGAAGTTACAGAGATTACATGTTGGACTGAGAGGAGAAGGAAGAGAAAACAGAAAGGAATAGAGACAGAAAAAGGGAATGATGGGAGGAGAAGTGGCTTTGCAGGCCTGATTGAATGTATGTGTGCAAGTGAGAATAGCTTGCAAAATTAAATCACTCAAAGTAGTATACAGTAAAATAATGAATCTCACAGTCAAATGTGCAGCTCTCTGTCCCCCTGAAAAACTCTAAAGCAATACAGAAAAGGTTAATCACGTTGCCTACATACATTGATGCTGAAGCTCTTTATCATTTAATACCATGATGTATATGTCATTTAACCTTATTGAATGAAGGACAAGCGCTGTTGGCAATTTTAGCTTTTTCTTCCCTTGTAAATAGATTTTTTTTTTCTTCCACCAGAGAACCACTCAGTGCTCTCACATTACTGAACCAGTGAAGCAAACTGGGTTTAGTCAGGTCCAAGCACTGGAGCACATTTGTACAGTGGCTGAGATGTCTAACACAAGCGCATTTACTGAAAACACAAATGTGAAAGCCACAACACGAATGCAAAAATGACAACTAACTACAAATGCAACACAACGGAAACACCATCACATCAGAAGTGAGCGACAATGGATGTTGACAATGAAAAGAGCCGAGTTACTTACTGCAGTCCAGTGAGTCGTCTTCTGTGAAAACCTCGTCAAAACAGCCGCAACTTGAAATTTGATACAAACAAACAATTTGAGCTCCCTTGACTGCATAGTAACTCTGCACGTTTCATTGTCAAGATCCGTTGTTGCTTACTGTTGGGGGAGCAAATACAGTACATACATTTCCCAAAAGGAAATTAATCATAGACTACAGCCATTGTTTAAGTCTTCTGCAGAGATCAGCTCTAAAAATCCCTAAAATTACCTTGAAGAAAATGTTCCTATGGCAGTCAGATGGAAACAGGAATGCATTTCCAGTCAGAATTTCAACTCACATGATTTTTATGATACAATAACTTCAAATAGCAGCACAGTGGAAGAAAAAGGCTGCGATGACCGTGGGAATGTATTTTACCCCGTCAGAAAAAAACTGAACTGATTCAGTCAAATCCATGCAGCTTTACTGATGTAACATTAATTCAACATGGTAGGTTTTAAAAAACAACCACCACTGTTTACATTACTCTTTTGCTCTGGGTGTTTTCATCCTTCTCCTTCAGCCTTCAAAATTTTTGCATACTGTTTAAAGAAATGTACTCGACGGTCTGTTCTCCTTTTTTTTTCTCTGAGGCACATTAGGTATCAAGAGGAATAAACCTGAATCTGCTGTTACAGAGCACCTCGTTATCTGGAACTGGGGAAATAAATAAGACATGTTTGCTGACGTATCCTTGAGCACCGGATTTGTCCTCCATGTGCTCCATTGCAGCTTATTTGTGGCCAGTAGTGGAAGACAGTAGCTGCACTGGATAGTTGGCAAATCTGATTGGGTCAACAGTAAATACCTCAAGTTTCAGAAACGCTCATTTGAAATTGACAGGATCAGATTAGATGCTGCAATTTCTCCACAAATAGTATTTCCACCAAAATACATTTATCACATTGATTTTGTTTCTGAAATTTACTCTAAAATCAATAGTTGCAAAGATGAATGCACTTGATATAATCCTTCCTCTGTTTGTGGTCCTACACCACTAGTTGTAGATCAGGTCGTGTGTATATGATACACTTACCTTCAGTAGGTCAGTTTGCACAACACCATCATATTTCATAACATTTATACACCAGACGCCTATTGATGTCTGCAGATAAGGGATGGTGTGGTTTTATGTGATAGCTGAAGTCCACTGTCAGACCTGGCGGTCGTAAAAGGATTTCAAGAATGAAACACAATTACACAGTGGAAGTAGTTTTTGATGTCACTCATGACGGGATGTTTTAAGATTTTGAGATTACTTACTAAATTGCCAGGTTTATTGAGCCAGAACATTTCTTTGAAACAGGATGGATCTTCAGTATTATTAGTCATGTTGGAACTAGGAAATTCCACAGACTCCTTCCCTTAAACCTGCAGGTTTTAAGCCTTTGTGCCAAGGACAGCCAGTGGCCGGAGGCATTATGTTTTTGTGTTGTCCAGACGCCTGTCCGTCCCATTCTTGTGAACATGATATCTCAGGAACCAAATTTGGCACAAATGTTCACTTATACTTACAGATTATGTGATTAGATTTGGGTGGTCAAAGGTCACAAAGGCTCCAAAAATGTTTCATAACGACATTCGTTTTACAAAATATTTACAACCAGACTAGAACACACAAAAAACTACAACTACTCAAACAAGCATGCTGGGCCAGTAAGTGGCAATAAAGTCAACATCAATACTTAAAAACAAGAGAAGACTGTGTGGTCAAAGAAATATTGGAAGGGGTAACCAAATGCAGGTAATATGCTGCAGTGATGCTAAATGTAGCTGCTAACTTGTAATTAGACCTAGCAGTAATCCCCAAACATAGAGAAACTGCTACAAAGCTGCCATTTTTGTTGTTGTTAGTTGCTGGGCATGCTGATTACATAGAGCACAACTTAGCCATGTGCTAAGTTAGCTGTGACGTTATTGTTTACCAAATGCTCAGTTTTAAGTGAAAACACGGATTCAGCAAAATTAGAGTTTTTTGAAAATCGGAACCTTGGAAGGAGTTTGTAAAAATGTCAGTCTTGGTGACACAAAACGTTTCACAAATTTTCCACATTAGCTTGAACAGGGTTTAAAAAGCCTTAAAAGTGTTGTGTTATATTTACTATGCACCGGTGTCAGAAAGCTGGTGTCCCATGTTTGGCTAGCACAGAAGAAATTAATTAACGATGAGGGAAATCTAATTTGATTCATATTTTTAACAATAGGAATAAACCAGGGGGCAAAAACATCTGTCAAACATCCAACAATTACAGTTGTCACAGATGATGAGCAAAAAAGACAGCCTTAAAAATGTCAACTGTCAGAAAAAAAAATGATTCGCAGAGAGCAATCGATTCGCTACAGCAACTCAGTCTGCTGAATAGTGGCCACTGGGAAAGTGAGCTGTCTGCACACGTCCAACGGAACAAAGATTTTGGTGAGCCGCCAGAGGTTGGTACATTGTCAGATGGCTGTGGGAGGATGAGAGGATTTCAGTTCAAATCCATTCACCTGTTTCATCAATGTTATTCTGTCTGGTTATAAATATTCTAATGATAATGATCCATATGCGGCTCTTTGATGTGTAAGAAGTATTAAATATACTCAATATATTTGCTTGTTTGCTTCACGTCAGTGTTTGAATTGATTAACGTATCAGAATTCCTGTTTGCGTTGTGATGAGTCATTCTGTACGTGCGTAAGTGTCTGGCTCCTTTTGAGCCGATTAGAAGATTGAAACTCCGTGTCATCACCAGGTATATTTTCAGGGTCACTGTTGGAGAGGTAGTTGTGGCCGTCGCTGTTGTCATCACCTTTTGTCGAATACATCCTCTCTCACATCTACAAACCCCACTGCTCTTGCTGCATGCCGCTGAATTACACCATGTTCATCTCACTTTGAGTTTGTTGCATGCAAGTGTAAAGTGTCCTTAAACCACTTGAGTTATCAAGGGTTCACAACTATTGGCGGCTTTCAGTACAGACTATTTGAAAGGAACAAGGTCTCGCTCAGAGCTGAGAGGGTAATGTATTTATCCTCTAGACTGCCAGTAGTTACAAGTGCACTTCATTGGCCTTTAGAGTGAGCTGAAAACTTTCCTCCTGCTGAGATGCTCGACTACCACTGTGATTATTGACCATGCCTATTCTTGACACTTTTAAACTCTTCCACAAGTTTCTTTTTGCATTGTTTTGTGTAGGTGTCTGTGTGTTAATTACAACTTAATCCAAGAGTTTGTGTGTATCCCAAAAGGCTTCTCTCCCTCACTGTCTGTCTCTGCCTCTCCGATTATCTCCCCTTTATCGATACCCTGTCTGCTGCTGGGGTTGACAGCTGTGTTTTATAGCCGGTATGAATTAATTCTGTCTCAGAGGCAGGAGGATCGTGGAGAAATGAAGCCTCTCACACACACACACATACAAAAAAAGCTCTCTTGAAAGGCATTTTTCTGGTTTTTAATTCGGGTTTGAATTTTTTTTTAAAGTTTGTGTGACCCTAAACAAACAGAAGTCCATGTAAGCATTCGATTTATTTTATAATCGTAGGTTTTCCCTATCACAATATTGAGTAAACCCTGCTTTTAAAATGCATGATGCAAACTTCTTTGGGCTGTGACAGTGGCAGTCATACCACCTTACAGTTCGAACTTTGATGGCACATGAAAAAGTGGATGTGCTGGTTCAAAGCGGTTTGTGCTTTGAACGGAAACAGGTGGTTCTTGGCTGAAAATTGAGGTGTGTGTGTGTGTGTGTGTGTGTGTGCGTCCGTCCGTCCGTCCGTCCGTCCTTCAACATTTGTATCTTTAACTGTGCCACTGTGAGAACAGATCATTTAGCTTGGGGCCATACAATTGCACATATGTACTCTATGGTCATCTGTGCATTCAGTATGGCTGTGGATGGGTTTTAGCCAGCCTTTTGTGAGTGTGTAAGTCATGTGGATATACTGTAATGTTGGAAATGCTTGTCTTTTAGATCAGAATAAATCACTCAGCAGCTCAGAGGAAATCGCTCAACTCTGCCAGGAAAGAATGGGAAACATGGCAGCTTTTTGCACCCACTACACCACACACAGAGATATCTGATTACACTGTGAAGACAAACCTGTCGTTCTGCAGTGAAGCAGTGGCCTTTTCAGTCATTCATTCAGTAGAGAACCGTGTGGTATGTGCTATCTAGTCTGACAGTGCAATTCTGCAGCCCTCAAAACACAAGTCACTCAAAATTTAGAGGTGTAGTTTTAATGTAAGCTGCCAAGGTGATGATTTGAGTGGGAGGTGTGTCCCAACAGCAGTATCCACTTGCCGTTTACACTGTTAGAGAGCATCTGAGGGACACTGGGGCAGAGAAGGGTGGTGTGCAGCTACCTCACCCTGGCTCAGAAGTGTTCTGGCAAAGGAAGAATCCTTAGTCGGCCCAACGGCTATGTTTTGCTTGTGTGTGTGTGTGTGTGTGTGTGTGTGTGTGCCTGTGTGCCTGTGTGCACGCTGGAGTTTGTGTGTGCCTGTGTGCACGCTGGAGTTTGTCTGCCAGTGGTGCTACCGTGTTCCATTTAGTCAACATCATCCAGCCAGCACCCCCACTGCACTGTCACCATCATCATAACTGGCAGCTGGCAGGCTACATGCTACTGCAGCTGTCATCCTTTGGGCCAAAGAGAGAGAAAACAAGAAGAGAGAGAGAGAGAGAGAACGGATTAAACATAAAAGTGTGTGTGAGAAAGGGAGAAAGACCGAGGGTATTGTGCAAAGGGCACAGCAGAAGGTGCAGGAATTTGTAGAATTGTATTGCTCGGTAGATAAATTAAAGGAGAAAGAAGGGAATTAAAAAGTGTAAGAGCGCATGAAAAGAGTGAAAAGAGAAAGAGAGCTGATTTTCAGTGGCAGCCATCCAATACCCAGCACTCTGAGACAACTACCAAACAAGATTCGCCAATTACTGCTTGAAGGTCAATCAGTGAAAGTGGAATCACAGAACAATGCTGTTTGTACACTCTCTGCGGCAGAGATAAATGATCAAGTGCAAACATTCTCAAACTGCTGAAAAGCTCATAAAAACAGAGGAAAAACAACAACTCTGGGATAAGCAACCACAAAGTGAAAACTTTTTCATCACAGCTGACAGAGGATAAGGGTGTGCTTTGCTTAGACCCCTGTGTCCTGCCCCATGGGAATTATGCCGCCATCAGAGCCTCCTTCCTCTGACATTGGAATCATAGACTGCATATAAAGATGGATGAAGTGTCTCCACCTGCTTCCCTGGTCCAGAAATGAAACTGAAATATTCCGGATACAAACGCTGCCATCTTGCGCTAATGATGTAATTTGGAGCCACACTCTGCAGTAGCGTTCAGGGGCTGATGCATGCGCTCAACCATTGCCCCCCCCCCGTTTTTATGTCATGAAATAACTCATTAATACCAAATTTTCCAGAAGTGTAATAAGATATATCAAAAATGACCATCTTCCAAATACATTTACTTGATGTTTAGTTTGACTTTTTACTTTGACTGATACCACGAATACGGAATAGACAGGTTTCTATGGCATATTCTGCAGCCAACCACCAGGGGGCGATTAAGATGCTTAGGTATCACTTTCAGGGAGCCATGTCGTCAATCTTTATATACAGTCTGTGGTTGGTGGTCCTTCCACTGTCCATTGGTTCAGACTCATTCACACTTTGCACCATCTGCTTACTTATAGTCCATTAAATGTTGCCATAAATTCCAATGTGAACACATGTATGCATTTAAAATGTCGTTTAAATATAGAAATATGCGACTTGAGACAACATATGTTCGGCCTGGACCTGGAACAGTACGTCGATAGCAACTGCAATAAACTGAAAACTGGGTCAAAAGTCTGCAGCCTGCCAAGGTTTCCCCCATCACTCTCCAACAAGGCCAGACTCGCTATTAATGTGTTCATTTGTTATGTGTCCACCTTTCCCTCCCAGAATTATATCTGGTCATTTCTGAACGATGCAGTATTCTGTAGAACCAGGAAGAACAATGATATTGTTAGACAGGAAGTCTAATGAGGCATGAAATCAATATGTACAATCCTGCCTCACCCGGAGCATGCTGGGTAATGGAGTGTCAGGAGTGCTTTGGAGCTGTTTTAATCACAAGGACCTTGGAATATCCACTCGTAAACAAGCTGGGTACTGCCAAAATACTGCAACCCCCCCGAGATGTGTGTGTGTGTGTGTGTGGTCCTGTGTGTATCTGTGATTACTTTCACATAATTAGAGTAAACTGTGTCCATACACCCGTACCTGCATGAAATGAAAACAGAGCAATGTGAATTACTGCATGAATTGAGTATGAGTTGGACTGTGAGACCCACATCATGAGTGTGTGATCATGGCGCCACTGGAAGGATCACAATGAACTCCTTTGTGCTCCTTCCTCCCCTCATGCGTATTCCTTCTCTTCCACCTGCGCTCTGTTTCATTAGCCTTTAACACGGCGACAGAGCCTCATACTGATCCTGCATGTGAAGTAAGAGCTCTTCCTGCTAATCACTTAGCAGCCTACTCCCTCTTCCATCCCCACCACAGGCCCACTTCCATCTGCATGCTAATGCTGCCTGAGCCCCGAAATGCAGCCCCGGCTCGCGTTCGCCCGCATGCTGATGAACTTGTTAGCAAAATCTTGAATGCTAATATTGCAACAGCCCGAGGGCTAATGTGTATCCTGAATGCTAATAATGTATTGAATTGGAATAGCAGCAGGTAACTTTAATGCTAATGGCAACATTTTGCAGATAGCTTTTCTCAACCCCCATTCCTTGAGCAATAATGATCTGTTGGATACCTGCCAGCAGGAGGACATAACTTTTCTCAGGATGGCTCTGTAAAAACTATAACCTCAGCTAATGTAGTGACTAGTAAGATGGACTTAAATTTAGTTTTACTGTGGCAATTTACATTAATTCTTTGTCAAGTGTCAAAGGTGCCATCCAGGCCTCAGCAGGTCTAAAGTAGTAGATTCTGCACTCTGCAGGAGTGTATTAAGTACTTAAACATTCACATCAGTCAGAATACAAATAAATACACATTTTCTACAGTGAAGGTATCATATTAACTTTTATACCTGAGTAAAAGTAAGTAAGAAGTTGGTTTTAAATATTTAAAGTATTAAAAGTAATTGCTAGAGTGTTGTCTATTCCCTAATGCAACGGTCTACTATAATATTAACTGTGCCTACTGTATATTTTATTTAATACAAGAATAATACAAACTGTCATATTAATTAAAAATGCTGCAGATGATGCTACTGTAAACACTTGAATTATCATGTTAAAAATCGATTTCAGGGGTTTCTGTAGTGAAAGTATTACCTGCCAACTCTGATTGGATCAATAGCCCAGTTCCCCTCTCGTTATTGATTACTTTAAATCTATAAAAGCAATGTGAAGATGTAACACAATGCCTTGTAAAAATACTGCGGCGTAGAAAGTGCAGGCATTTGCTGTCATGCAGTAACGTAAAAGGAAAAAATTACCCCCCAAAAATCTACTATAGTTAATTTCACTCAAGTACAGTAACAAAGTAAAAGTACTTTGTTAAATCCTACCACTGACACATTAATGATAATGTTGCAGTGAGTTAGTAACCTAGGGCTACGAATAAGAAAAAACTACATGGTGAGAGAATAGCATTGATTAATTGAACGTATCTGTCGGGCCCTCTCTTCACAGGCAAAGCTAAGCGTTTGGGTCAGGCACCAGGGGAGATATTCCTGTTGGAGAGATGTGGAGAAACGTTGTTGCTAAATCCAACAGTTGCTCCATCATCCTCAGTCCCTCGTGACACAAAACCACCGCAGACACGGCAGATGGTGTTGAGTGGGTGTTTTGAAGGGTACCTTTTCCCACACAGACTCCACACTGCTTCCACTTTTCCAGCCCCATTGTTTTCGGCCGTTTGTGTGGGTTACTACTTCACTGGCTGTCTCTCTCACTCTGCTTTTAAAGTTGCACTGTATGATGTTATTTATATCGACTGAACAATATGGCTTCTTTTTTCCGGCAGCCCGGAATCACCATAACTTTAGTGTGTGTACTATAATTTAAAGGTTGACTTCTTCCTTACACTCGGTGCCTCTTCATCTGGTCCTGCAGTCTTGCTGACATGATTAGAAAACATGAGATGTCCCAGTGTGGTTCAGCTTTATCCCTGTTTGAGAGGAAATAGACCTTTCATTCTCCTTGAGTCTCTATTGATCTGAAAATGAGAAAATGGAAAGATTACTCTGTGATGGAAAGAGCTATTTAAGAGCTGGGGAGTCAAAGAGCTCTGAAAACGCCAAAGTATTTATCAGTTAACGGACACTTTTAATCTTATTTATCCAGGGGAATGCTCGCTGATTGTGAAAACACTTTTGAATGGGGATCCACTGGATAGTTACTGTTTAACAATGTAGGAACTGGATCATTCAAAGCCTGCGGTTTTATGGCCCACATCTGTCAATTGCAGAGCCGCTAACACTGAGAAGTTTATAAATGCTGCTGGCCCAATTTTAGTTTGACAACTCTGGGGCTGGGTTTTCATCCGGATGGGCAGAAACTGAGATGTTTGGAAACAGCCGCTCACTGATTGGGTCGTTTCAGTCACAGCGTAGCTTTTAATGATTTGTCAGGCACCCATCACATGACCCTCTTCTGGAAGTAAACAGCCGCAGAGTGGGTAATCCGTTACAAGCGTTGTCCAACAGCTGTTCCTTTTACAATGATACAACTTCTTACATGCTTAGTCAAACTATCTGCTTACACCAGCATTCACATGCTCAGTGTACGTCAGGGTTCATGTGATATGTGTTGCAGGTGTGTTAGTATTGATGGGAATTAAAACTGATACCGAGTCAAAACTTTGTGTTGACAGAGATCTTAGTAGTGGGATAACACTGTTTTCAAATGGAAACATAGTATGGATGAAGCTTGTATTTAAAAATCTATTGTGCATTAGTCAGTTGCCGTCTTGTGTAGTTGGGGAAACGGCAGAACTGTCAGATTGTTATCAGTAACTGGTAAATATGGAATGGAAGTTACATAATATCCACAATAACCTTCACCTTGCTGTTTGTCACAATACGTCAAAATGGAACAGTGTAACTAATATTGTAATCAGGTGTACTATTGGTTTTGCCCCACTTTCCAAGTATTATTGACACTTTATTTGTCCATGTACGGTTATTGTCACTACATAGACTGGGACATGTTTGACTTGACGAGAGGGCAAGAGGTGCCTGGATGCACCTTGGGGTTTATGTTCCGTATCAGGTAGAGACCAACTTATTAGGTAAGCCGCCATTCAGTCTGTTGTTTAGGTCTAATGAAGGACCTGGTTTGTGGGCCATGTCCTTCAGTGAAATCCAGCCAATGAATTAGGACACAGTCACTCGTGGGAACTCTACAGCACAAATAGTCCTCCACTGTTGGACACTGAGCAGCTCCACTGGGGTAGATGGAGATCAAGTGTGTTGCTTAAGGCCACTTCTGTGATAATTGTTAAGGGAGCATATAAAGTGTTACTCATTTGCTTTCCCCCATCAAACATTGTTTTGCTAACCCTTGGTTGACTACTGTGCTGCCGTCAGACTGACTGCATTTACTCGATCATACTTTGCCCCCCAAGGCGACACTTGAGGGAATGTATGATCCTGTCTGTGTTTCTGCTCTAAAACGGGACTGACTGTAATCCCACTCTAAAAAGAGTTATCTTGCTCCACAGCCTATAGGAGATGTCAGAGTACTGTCTACTCAGTTACTGCTGCATAACATGCTACAGCTTGCTGCCTGCGCAGTCTTGTAGCGATCAGCTTGATTCCTCTTTCATCAACTGTTGAAGCTAGTGTAACCGGTCGAGTCTAGCGATGTCTACATTGATTTATATGATGAAAAGAAGCGGACCATCAACGTCTTTGGAGGCGATCTCTGTTTATTCTGACAAAACGAGCCAAAGCACAAAATCCTCTGGTCAATTTTGTACTTGTATGGAGCCCCTACACAAATTGAACAACACAAACAAGTCGGCTTTATGTAGGCTGTATGGCTTTGTGCCTGTATGCAACATTACATCCCCATATCCCGCTCCTGCGAAGTTTATTTTTGACTTCAGTTATCTCCATCGTCACATTCGCTGTAATATGCCAAAGCCCCTATACTGCACGGCGCAGCACGAATGCTCAGCTAACAGCTTCGCGCGGCGCCTTAGCCTTCTCCCCTAGGCATTCAAAATAGATAAATTATGATCGCACTCCTCTGCAGTTGTCTGGCCGCCAGGGTTGACATATACAGTGTAAAGGGACTGGCTAATGAAGAATGGCTCTGTCATTGGAGTTGTCTTGGAAATAAGGCGGATCGCTCCATCTCTCTTTCTCCCTCCCTCACTCCCAGCCTTTCCTGTTGTTCTCTCACTCTTTCTTCCTGTTAGTCCCTTATTGCTCCATCGCCCCTCCACTCATCATTCATTCCCTGCGTTTCACTCTGTCACCGGATTCTGCCTCTATGGAATAAATGAGATTTTGGTGTTGCAAATGCATCACACCCCCATTCGCCCAGCCCACCCCTCCACCCATAGTGCTTTGCGGCAGCTGGAGATGTGCATCTAACCATCTCTAATGAGTTTGCTCGTGTTCTGCGCTGTTGTTGTTGCTGTTTACGGTGAAGTGATTTGCGGTTGCCATAGAGATTGTCTCTGCTAAATGTGCCCGTCATTAGTTTGTGCTTAAAACTATCATAGCCGGTGGCTTGGAAGCTGGAAGGCAAATGAAATGTGATTAATATGATTTGATATCATTTCTCCGTTATCGTACTGCGGAAACCCTGTTTGTCTGTTAATATACAGATAGTTTTTTTTATTTTTGAATTCACATTCAATGGCCTGTGATGACAGAAGATATGCAAAGATTTTAATACCAGTACCACCAAGCATACGTTTACTCAACTTTGGAAATGAACTGACCTTCTTTCTTATGCTCTACATTTATTAAAAAAGATTAATAGTGCCTTTTCCAAAACTGGTTTATTTCTGTATTCCTCTCCTCTGTGATCAACATAGTTTTGACAAGCCGTCTCATCATAACGGAATTTCCTTTAAAACTGTTTCTGGACCTTAAATATTTTAGTGGTGGTGGGGGGTGAAAACTCATTTGCTATTTTCCCCACCACTTTGGGGTAGAAATGTCATATTGTCAGTGGGATATGCCCATGGAAGCAGCGGTGTGGCCTACATATAAATGTCAGTAGAGATGTTCTAAAAAAGATTGTGCTTTTCTGTCTATTTCACTCATTTCCTTTCTTCTTCCCTTCTTCTTTCTCCCCGCCTCATCGCTCCATCCCAACTCTCTTCATTCCACACCCCCTCACTACCTCTATTTGTTTCTTCCCCTCATCTCTCCACTGTTGTCCACCCTCTATTTTTCCTTACTCTCCATTCTATTTCATTCACTTCCCCTTTCTCTCTTTAAATTTTAAGCCTCTCTACTTTAATCTCTTGTTCCATTATCTATTATCTCTCAACTGTTCCCTTGTTGCTGTCCATCTCTCTCTAAAGTCTCTGTCGTACAACTCTCTGTGTCAGTCTGTCATCTTTCTTTCTTTTAGCTTTTCTCTGAATTTAAGCTCATTTCAATTTCATTAGCTTTACATGCTTAATTATTCCCCGTGATATGTGTTTTTAAAAATGCTCTGTACTTGCTTCCATGATCTTATCACACTCTGCATTCTTAACCATCACGCATGCCTGCACACACACACACACCTTTCTATTCTCCTCATTCCCACACAATTCCCTCTTCCTATTCTTCCTTCATCTGTCTCCATAAACAATCATCAGTCTCTTTTTCTGTTGTATCCATCTCCCAATCTCTCCACCTACCACAGAGCTCTCATTTTATACCTTCCCATGTTGCTGTGCAATCCCTCCCTCGGGCGGCCCAGCTCAGATCAACTTTGCCCTTTCACCTCCATTGCAATATGGGGTGCAAAGGCCAACACGACCTTTCTGTCAGGGGAGATTTATTCCCTCACCTTTTGCAGCTCTTGATCAGGGTCTGTGTGCATCTGTAATCTGCCTTTTGAAAGGTGAGGCATTCACTCTGCACCAGCCTGCCTCGGCCCTCCCAGATAGATGGCTGGGGACCGGGTCTGTCAACGTGGCATTAAACATTTAAAAACTCGGTCTGAATATCACTTGAAGCATAGCAATGGAGCCAGCAGTCTGGAAATCCACAGAGGGACGTAGATGAGAACAAGAGAGAGAGAGACTGTCAGAAGACTCTGATAAAGAGAGAGAAAGATGGAAATCTCTTCCTGTCATTTTCTGGTAAACGTAGAGACACAGTAGCTACATGCGCACAGACGATAACCTTTTGCCACTCTGGGCCCGCCGACACATTACAAACAGGTGGGACCCCATATTGTGGTAATACTTTCATTTCAATTTCAATAACTTGAGTAGAAAAGAGTGCAATATGTCAGTAACAAAATTCTTCCAGGTGGTACTTGTTGCTTTGATGTCCCCTGTGTTTTCATGGATAAAGACCAAAATCTGTCCTTAAATGAACAGTGTGCAGTCTAATAATCGTACTTTAATCTAATGGGCCAGTAGACTCAATCCAGTTGACAGAAATGTGCCAACGTGCAGCTTTGCCAATGCTGAGGCAGAGACGCTTGATAATGCTGCCAGAGTCGATCACAGCACAGCTTCATTTGAAAGAAATTTGTCATTTGCAGTTAAATGCACGACATAAAGGGAGACCTGCACAACTAAGTCACACTGGGTCTGGGAATGTCTGTGGCAGTCATTGGTCGTGATGGTTTCTTGTTTGCTAAGGGGGCTTTCACTTTTAGTTTGTTTGATCCGAACCTTCTGACTTTATAGTTCGAACCAAAATAACAGGTGTGCCTCAGACCCCGGTACGGAACAACAAACCTAAATTTAGTCTGACCAAAAGAGGTGGCCTCTCTCCCCATCAAACTGAACCAAAGTGTGGTTCATTTGCAGTGTGCAATTACTTTTTATACAAAGGAACAAAACGAATCAGAAGCAGCTTGCAGGATTGTGCATAGTCTTCCCCTCAGAAGATATAATGTCCCAAGGAAGAGGGCGTACGTGTGTCATACAAAATTCTTAAGTGCGCTCTTTAAGTTACAACATGAAACCTAAACTAACAGGATCAAATTTAAAACAATACGACAAAGACCTAAACCTTGGTTTGAATCATGGTTTCGACTTTAAATTGTGAAAATGTAGAACAGAAATGTGTCGTTTTCATCCATAAGAATCCTCAACTAGGTTGGTTTCAACATGTGTCCACAGCTGTGATATCCATACAACTGCTCCTTCAGGACAAGGAGCTTTTAAATGTTTCTGCCGTCACTGCTGATTGCAACAAGCTGTTAAAACTACAGCTGTACTATCACGCAGCTGGTTCTCAGGTCAAACAGTCCACATTAACAGGTGGGAGTGTGCATCAAGCATTTTCTCACATTTTTTCCGCCACTTTGCAAATGAGTTATTTTTTTCCCTTTTTAGTGTGATCACATATTTCGCTGATGAAGCAGCTGCAATTAGAGGTCTGTCACCAATCAGTCCATGATAATTAACTGCAACCTAGACATTTGTGCATCGAAACACTCAATTAGGCCTCGTTGAGAGGGTAGAGGAATCAATGGCTGACACATTCCCTGACCACATGTGCTCACACACAAAAAAAGTGCAGGACTTTGAACTGCGTCACCAGTTGGACAAATATAGGCTTGATCCTGAAATGAGTTGAGTTCCGATAGAGGTGCACTAACAGGACTGTAACACCTGAGCTCGGAGTCGGCACCTTCCTTCGCCTCACCTGTTCTCACCTCTCCTCACCTGTCATTGCCAACCTTTTGTTCCACTTTACTTCCCTCATTCTCCTCTTCCCTGTCATAATTTCCTTCGTTATCTGCCCCCCTCTATTTTTGACAGTTTCTCTGTGCCTCTTTTAAGTCACTCCCAAACGACAACGCCATCTTGTTACACGCCAGAAATACAGGCAAGGTCTTATGGCGTTTATGTAGAAAATTACAAACAGAGAGTGAATGCTGGAGGAGCAATTAAAGGGACTCAGCCACAGACACAAAAGTAAAGGACCTTATGAGAATAAAAGCAAGAGATAACAAAATAAGTTTGAATAAAACATATATAGAATAGAATGTACGAGGCCATGAGAAAGTTGAGCGAGGGACATGGTAGAGCATGTTGTGATAACTCTGACGTAAGGAGGGATGGCAGGGCGAGGTAGATTGGATAAAGAAGGAGAGAGTGAACAGCTGAGAAGGAGGAAACAGGAGAAGAATGACAGCGTGTGACTCAGAGACAGAAGCAGAGAGATGGGGCTGAGGTGCAGACTGAGTGTTTGCCCCGCAGGCCCGGCTGGCCAAAGGTAAAGCCAGCACATAGCACAACGTGTCACTCTACATTTTATCAACAACATACCAAGTTATTTCTGGAGGACGGGAGCTTCTACCTTAGTGACCTGGGCCAAGGTTTTTTTTCTTTGATTTCTGTAGCATGTACGTGTGTGTTAGTCAAGAGCGAATGATGCACTCGGCTACCAACAGTATTCTGCTAAAACACACGTGTCTCCCTGATGGCCTTTTGACATTTCCTTCATTCCACAGTGTCGGGGTTTCTGCGTGAGGGTTCCATATATATGTGCATTTGCTGTATGCCATCTTCTCTTTCCCTTGCTGTTGCACCCTAATGAAGCCTCTGACTTTTGCAGCTCATGAACTCTCCTGAGAGTCCCAGACTCATGCCCGGGCCACACTGGATGTGTGAGTGGTGTGTGTGTGTGTGCGTCGCGGAATGTCTTGTTTTTCATTTCAGCACCAATGTTATCAGGAGGCATTTCTAGAGTCGGGGTCTCGCCTATATTCTCCACATAACCCTAAAATTATTTTTCACCACAAACATGAATATTTGCAACATTTACTGCATCTGTTCTAAAGTTAAAGCATTTATGTTGACTGTGTCAGTTCATTTTAACAAAGTGTTTATTGGGAAATATTTGCAGAACTACAAGATGCACGGCTTCATAGCTCATCCTGGCATTTAATCAGGGCTACTTTTATTAGAGGAAATACAGTAGTCATCCTAGAAAGGTCAACCAATCAATCAATCAGAGACACATGTGAGGGATCCCTCTCCCAGCACAGACAGAATTGCAATATATGCTGCGTGTAAATGAGAACATTAACAAAGTAACAGTATTTAAAAACTGAATTTTAAGAAACAGTTTGTAACATAATAGAATAATGTGTCAAGTATTTATACATAAGAAAATGTCTGATAAAGATGAAGGGAGCAGCAATGAAAAATGAATTTGGGAGTTATTGAGTGTGAGTATGTGAGTTGAGTAAAGTAGCAGCTCCGCAGCAGATCAGCACCTGCACCCAGTGTGGCCCAGGGATAATGAGTGCACACTCCTGAGACTCCTGGCTAACATGCAAGCTTACAACAAATTACACAGAACGAATATATGCCCACATGTTTCACTCTATCTCGCCCTCAAAATCCAATCGAGTGGAGTGAAATACAGCATTGTCAGAGCAGACTGCTCGAGGCAGTATCAACGGGGAAGAAAGTACCTTTTAAAGTATTTAAAACAAAAATTGTAAAATGCACAGTACAACAATATCCAAAAGCAAATCTCTTTTCATTGTGTGAAAGCACTAACAACAGCCATGGCTGGAGGCTTTATGTGTTTGGCTTGTCTGCCTACCCGTCCTCACTCTTGTGAATGCGATATCTCAGCAACGCCCTGGGGGGATTTTCTTAAATGTGGCACAAATATTCACTTGGACTTGAGGATGAACTAATTATATTTTGCCAGGAATGTGTCGAAAATTTCAATAAAAACAATATCTTATACATGATGGAACAATTTTACTTTGCAGCTCAACTAGGTCCTCCATCACAGTTTCAACTTCTTACCTGTTAACTTACGTGCCACCACAACTTGCCAGTACATCACAGTCACTGTCAGAATGTGGTCTTGTGAAAGCTGCTTGTTGGGAAGCCAAACAGAAGAGCACCAGCTTTGTCCAAGTGCATTTGTCCTTGCAGTTCGCCTGGTGACGTCTTTTTCATCAACAAACACTTTTGGGAAGCACAACATTCCACATCTGCTTTTCTTGACAGTGGCCATGATGCTTTTCAGCAATGGCAGCTGCAGCAACAAGTGGGTGTCTGCGTTTTCCCTGACAGGCATGCAGCCAGAATGGGTCACCATGAAAAACATGTTTACTATTTTACATTGTTTTCTTTTGTAATGTTTTTGGAGGTGATTCGTCTATCCTTAAACTAACTGCATAGCTTTTGTCTAACCTGAAATTTATGGTCTTAGGCTGCAATTTGTGACAGAAACAGACACACACACACACACACACACACACACACACACACACTCTGTCTACAAGGCTTAGGCCCATTGTTTGCATATGGATAATCCCCAACACAAACTCTACGAGGAAAACATTTCAGGAACTGTAGCTCATCTACTGCACCAAAGCTACATCTGGAATCAAACATACTTACCTTCCCCAAGGAGGTTATGTTTTTTTATCATCTGTCGGTTTGTTTGTTGATTTGTTTGCAGGATTAGGAAAAAATAGCCAATATGATGCCAGTGCAGAACGCATTAAATGTATGTGTGGATCCAGTTAAAGGGTTGGTTCCAAGATTTTTCTATCATCATTCTCCTTATGAAAGAGTGAATTATGTGAACTTGAAAACATTTTCAGGTTCTCAGAAGATAATTTGTATTGTCATGAAATCATGCATTTGTGTTGAGTTTGTACAATTCTTTACTTCTTTAAATGTACCTATTATAAGTGAGGATTGTTTGGATTCCTGTTATCGTCGAACCCAGTAAACAGCAGGTTAGAATTGAAGATTCAACAGGGGAACAGTTCAGTGGAATGACGAGAGAAGGAAACGGGTTGAGATGGAGATCGAAAGTGTGAAACAGTTTGATGATCCTCTTCCTTCTATCATGGATGGAAGGAAATTAGGGTGGTCAGAAGGAAAGGTGGCATGAAGGAACTCAAGACTTAGGTGTGACAAAAGTGGAAGGGGTAAACGATGAATGACAGAGGAAAGGATGTAGGAAAAGTAAAGGTGGGATAAATACCAAACACACAGAGAAAAGTGTGGAGCTACCGTATAAACCTTGAAAGGCAAAGACTTTGGTTAGAATTACAGTTTTTGTTTTCGTTGCATTTATTATAGAAATACACATTCTGCATCTGCACATTCCACATTGCACATTGCAAGACAAATGTATCTTCTTTCAAATGGTGACAATCAGTATTATGAAGAAATATTAATGGCAAATGGAATATGACACTTTGAGGCAGAATAAATAAAAGGACAAACTGCAGGCCGTGGCACCAGGTGGAAACTTGCCATAAATCAGAGTTGGTGAGGTTGTCTGACAGATCAGTGCTCATGTGTGACATGCATTTGCATGGCGACGCAGATGGATGCTTGGGAGAATTAGGGGGGGGGGTCGGAGAATGAATGGATAAGAGAAGAATACAAGTAAGGACTTGAAGGAAGTAGAACAAAAAGAAAAAAACACACTAACAGCATGTCGAAGGAGTGTAAATGAATTTCACCTGGCCAATCGCTCCTCTGTATAACCTGCAAATAAACATTCAAACACACAGACACACATATATGTGCTTGCCCTTTCATACGTCTCCAGCGCTTATCGTCTTCTCTCGTGGCGTCTCCCTTCATGAAGCTAATGCTAAACACTAAAAGTGCTTTCCAACCAGCCCTCAATTAGATAACGGGGGTCCTAAAAGGCTGCTCTTTGCACCAGCTAGTATGAAATCAGGAGCACAGCGGTGGAGAAGGGAGTTTGTGGGTAATCACATCATCCAGCTCCTTAAACATGTTCTGCTCTCAGACCTGTCAACTGGGAACCTTGCATGTTTTTGATCCACACCCCCCTCACTAATGGCCACTTGCAATATAGAAATGCCACCAAGAAATGTTATCATATATATATATATATATATGTTATATGTATTATAATTTGAAATAGATTGTTAGAAATGGAGTAATACACTTGTTAGATATACTAATTCCAGAAATCTGTCTGTCTGTGTTACACATATCTTCAGTTCATTTTATCAACTTCACTCTTGGGATGTGTATTGTAAAGGGCCTAAGGAAGTGCAGTGTTGAATTTGATGTTATTTGGACGCGCCATACGGTCAATATTAATGAAATCTGAATAAACAGGCCACCAGCGCTCTGTAGCAGCAGCAGCTGGGACTCATTAGCTGTGTCTCAATTCAGGGGCTGCATCCTTCAGGGGACGGCGTCTACACGGCATGAAGGAGGCGATCGGCTATGAAGACGGCATAGGCTGAACCGAAATGAGACAAATCTACAGAGGGTTTCCATGATCTGCGTCACCAGCTTGTCCTGCCCTTATGGCTGTCGCCAAGCAACAGAGCTGTAGTTGGACATGACAAGAAAGTTTTAATACCGTGAAGCATCGGACGCCTTGTCGCTTGGTGGCGTCATTACCTCTTTGAAAAATGGTTTCACTGATATGCAATACATTTTGGGATAGTTTGGCCTGGGAAAGATCAACAGGATGCACCATTAGTGTCTCAGGAATGAAATGGGACATTCAACTCGCGTTGCTATGATGCAATCAGTCCTCAAATGTAGACGGTAAAGGATGCAGCCCCTGAATTGAGACACAGCTAAAATACATATATACAATTTACATGACATTGCTGATCACGACAATAGGGACATTCACAACAACAATGTACTGAGTCAAGCTTCACCGAATGTTAAATAAACGGCTGAACAGCTCTTTGTTCAGCAGCGGTGGCGCAGCTTCAGGGTTCTACGGACTGAGTCATTGAGCATTCGGTCGTTACTCGCCGCAGCTCAGTCACTGCAGGTCACTTGTGCAGTTTCAGAAAGAAAGCTGCAACCAGCATCACCACAGGCCAAGACAACATCCCATTCCAAAGACAAGTTCATCCAGAACGGTTAGAAGTGTTCACACCAGCACAGTACCTCCTTGATGGTGTGGCGTAGACTGAACCTGTATCACACTGATGAGTGTAGAAAAGTGCAGCAGGAGAATAATTATATGGCACTGTTAGTTTATTTAGACTAACAGCTTAAAAAGGGGTTTTGCTTTCCTCACATTTACAGCACTGCTATCACTGTGTGCATCTGAATGTACCCAAACAAGACTGAGTAAATGTAACTTTTTAATCACTTAAGTAAACAAAACCACAGGCGAGAGACGGTAATAATGGAAACACATTTTTGTGTAGTAAGTTATTATAATTGTAGCCTAGAAGCACAGGCACTTTTGTCTTCTTAAATAACTTGTACACAGCATGAGGGAGTTATAACGTCTCCTTCATTTCAAGAAGGGACATAAGTTGCTGATTCAAGCATATTTGGAAAGCAAATATTTTAGGTGATCAACTAGATCAGTTTCCTCTGTTTCTTGCTGCTCTAGCTCCTTTTTTAAACAGAGAGGAAGAAGTGATGTGATTGGCTTCAGCAGATGTGAATGTATTGTGCAGTCATACATCTAACGATACATTCATCCTGCTGTGACCGCTTGTGCTGCCACATGTTCAAACTTTCACTTTAGCTTCCATTTTTTTAACAAACAAAACCAACACTCAAAGACTGAAGAACATGTACTCATAAGTTTGTCTACAGTAAGCATGAGTGCTCAAGGATTTGTGCAGTAAAACATTGTATCAGTCACAAGTACATTCACCTTGGTAGGTGCCATGTAGTTGTGTTGAGATATAAAGTTTATCTCCAGAGAAAAGTAATTCCAGGCCGACCCTGGTTCAGTCTCACCACCAGGAGAAGGAAACGAAGATGCTTCTCCACAGGGCAGCATAAAATGTTATTGTTTTAAACCAGTCACACAGTCATAGATCAGGGTGCAAGTCTGCGCCATAAATACAGTTGCCTGATTCACAAATTTTCTCTTAGTTGTTTTCTTTTTATTTCCGTTAACCCATCACTCCGACTATCTCCACTTATCGGCAGCGTGTGTTTGCAAAGCAATAACCAGAACTGCAAAACTGTACGATTCCATTACTTTGTTTCTTCTCTTGGATGTTAGACTGCATTTATAGAGCTTTAGAAAAGTGAAGTGAAAAATATCCTTAAAGAGCCTCACCTACAGTGTCCATCTATCTACACTATACATACCCTATGTGTCTATTTATGCAGGCATTGTACCTCATTTCTAGGTATAAATCCTTGTGTATAAGTATGCATATTTCATATGCCCTTGCACTGTATTAATTGGTGTGTGTGCAGTAGAGTGTTTCTATCTGTGCACTGTATGCTTTTAGGCTACTCTGTGTATAAAATGGACTGTTGTCTTAATTTTGCAATATTATTTACATTTTCCAAAGCCCACTTCTGCCTCTGATCACAGCAGGATTAACTTGCTTCCGTCAATATACCCACGCCTTCACGTTTTAATTTCCGGAGGATTTATGAAATCATATTTCTTCTCCTCACAGGCTGAACTGTTTGAACAAACTAGATTGCAAAGAGACCGCTGCAGAAAACCACAGTGTGTGTTTTGCCGCTCACCTTCCCACAAGGGCTCGGTGGCTGAGTAAATGTTCAAACTGTAATTTTCCTGTAGCCTTCTGACAGCTTTGATCAATAATGCCATAATCACTAACAGCCAGTCACTAGACATATAAGAAGTCATAAAACACAGTGATTAGATGACAGTTTGTTCAGACACTGTGATACTGTTCCTCTCTGCTCGCTCAATCTCTTTGGGGAGCAAACTGTCACCTAGAAATGTTGATTCCACTGAATTGCAACAGCGAATTTGTTTTCTAGGAACCATCATCGCACTGCTGGCCATTGTTTTTTTTGATGAATGGAAGTGCTACAGTTATTAATGGCAACAGAGCCACCAGGTTCAATCCAAATTAAAAATACACAATCTTGAATTCCATCCATCCTTTGGTGATGCTTTTATTGGAACCCCTCCATTTCACTGACGAAACAGATGTCAGAGTGGATGATTTTGTCATGAACCTGCTCTGTATAGCTGCTTCCAGACTTGCACTGAGCTCAGGATAATCTCCTGAAATTCTCCGGAGGGGCTGCAAATTTATTTTGCTCCTGCTCAAAACTTTTCCTGTGCTGAAATATACGGTAACTGCTCAAGTGTCCCGTGCTTGACCAACGACAACATCACACCCTCATTGCGGGAGGGTTCACTTTACTTATTTTACTTGGAGGTACTGTGATCACTCACCAGCATGGATGGTATCAGTAAAGTCCTATTTGAGCATTGGAACACATCCGTGATAATATGGTCTGAGTGCTGACAAACAGCAGAGGCAGAGTTTTGATGGACAGCAATACAAAATGCACATGCAATCAAGAAATGGCCCAAAAATGAAAGAAAGTCCATAGCTCTGCCTTTCTTACACCCAGCTAAACACGCCAGGGGGCACGGCTAGAATCATGTTCTCTGATTTCTCCAATGCCTTTAACACCATTCATCCTGCCCTGCTGGGGAAGAAGACGACTGCCGTGCAAGTTAATGCTCCTCTGGTGTCCTGGATCACAGAATATCTTACCTGCAGTGCTTAGCATGTGTGCCTCAGAGCTATGTGTCAGATCCAGCGGTGAGTATCACTGGAGCTCCACAGGGGATTGTCCTGTCCCCTTATCTCTTTATCTCCTGTACGCCTCTGACATTAGGTGCAAGGTGTGCAGACCTGCCCCCTGCAGAAGTTCTCCAACGAATCTGCAGTTGTTGGATGCATCAGGAGGGAGGATGGTCCAAGCACCAGAGGGTGGTGGGCAGTTAGTGGACTGGTGTGAGTCACCTGCAGCTCGACATCAGCAGAACAAATGAGCTGGTGGTGAACTTCAGGAGATCCAGGACTCCTGCGACTCAACCTCCAATAGGGCAGACATGGTGCAAAAGGTTCTTGAGTACAAATACCTGGGTGTCCACTTGGAAATAAAACTGGACTGGACCAGGAACTCTGCGGTTCTCTACAGGAAGTTGCACAGTCTGCACTTTTTCCTGCAGGGTGCTCCGTTCCTTCAACGTCTTTGGCACCATGCTGCAGATGTTTTTCTGAGGGCCGAGGCCTGAGAGTAGCCGACACCAACAGAGTGAATCAGAGGTCTGGCTCAGTCGTGGGGGTGGAGCTGGACCCACTGGATGTAGTCGGGAGTGGAGGATGTTGTCAAACCTCCTCTCCATCATGGACAATGTCTCCCACCCTCCACACAGTGTTGTGGTAAGTCAGAGGAGCAGGTTCAGCCAGAGACTCAGAGAATGACTAAGTGCTCCACTGAACGCTACAGGAGGTCATTCCTTCCTGTGACCATCCAGAAATACAATTCATCCTCTTTCTGCTCATCTCCATCAGTACTCTGCTGTTAAACTACTGTCAATTTACGATTGACCCACATTAGCCTTTTGATTAATTTACCTTTGCAGATTGCAACTACTTTACTGCTAAATTGCTGCTAATCTTCTTTTTTGCACTCTTGTTCCTGTTTGAGATTCTATATCACACCTTACTTTTTACTTTGTGCACATTTATATTTGTACATGTCTATTTACTGTCTGTTTATTTATTAAAAATACTAAGTTTTTACTTATTTAGTTTGTTTTTCTCAACCGAGTGTTGAGCAACTGTAATAAAGCAATTTCCCCGTGGGGAATACGAATAGCTTTTCTGATTCCAGAAGAAGAAAGTCTGGCAAACACACAGTGATGCAGAGTCTCTCCCCCACCTCTCCAGGCAAAGCACACACATTCTCTCTCCACTAAAAGTGCTGAGTGTGAGGGATAGTGTCCGATGACAAATCTAAGGGACAAACTGCATTTAAAGCAGACATACTTTATAGTGCCCCCCCTCTTCAGCCAATCTTACCGTAATTCTTTGTGCACGGTGAGGAGTGAAATGTAGAGCGTTTTTATAGCACTACTCTGTTCTCGTCTCTCTTCAATTGTCTCCTCTTGTATATCAATCTATTAACTTTTTTTTCAGAGTAATAGAAAGACCAAAGCATTGTGAAGCTGTGCATCAAAGAGATGGCAGTGAGTCATCAACACCCTCTCCCACATTATTTGTGTGACTTAGAATAGAATGAAAAAATTCCCCTCGGAGCAATAATATGCTCAGACATACTCTAATACATAGTCTGTTTATTCAGTTGTTTCAACTTGAAAAGTGCATGTCAGCTCGAGCAAACTATTTATTTGGAAATCAGCGCTCGGGTAACTGACAAGTCAAATTCATATAAAGAATAAGTTCTTTGAAAAATAAAAAAATGAAGCGATCTAATTCATCAGTTTTTCTTTCTCTCTACTTCTTTTTCTTCCATCACTCCCTCGTCCTTTTTCTATGGATCCCTGACAAAATCACTATTCTTTGTATCTTGCTTTCTTGAACACAACCCCCTGCTGTCTTACACTGCTGTTTTTCACAGACTTGTCAGATATAGACAACAATATAATACAGTCATGCTCTGCTTGGTGAGGCAGCAAAGTCGTGTATATGTCAGGCTGCAAATCCCCCATTCTAAGGTTTTCTATTGGATTCCGATGAGGTAATGGGGAGACTATTGAAGTCAATGTGGTCAACAACGATGGGCTGTGACATTTACACAATGATTAAGTGGTCAACGAGGGGCCCAAAAAGAAAACATTCTCGACACTGATGCACCACCAGCCGCCTGGGCTGTTTGCTGAAGGCAGGTTGGATTCAAGCTGTTGATGCCAAAATTTGACCCAACCATCTGCAGCCTCAGCAGAAATCATGATTAAGCAGACCAGGCTTCGTTTTTTTCAGTCTTTAACTGTCGGGCTTCGGTGAGCCTGCGAACATATATTTATGTTCTTGGCTGACAGCAGTGGAACCTCATGGCTCCTGTGCTGTTGAAGCCCAAACGCCTCAATGTTGGACATGTTTTGCACTGTGCTTTTTAATATGCTTCTCTTCTCACCACAGTTGTAAAGACTGGGTATCTTAATTATTGTGTAGACTTTTGTATCGTAGATTGATGTCTCTATCACAATCGTTTCACCGCATACCCTGATCCATTGGGCTTGGGCCCTCTAATAAGATCCCTGTGATGATTAGCAAAAGAATTGCCAGGAAAACAGAAATAGCTCATCTTTACTGAGCCTTTTGTAGATCAACATGCTCACACTTGTGATCATCCACGAGATTGTACACTTAAAATGTCTCTTTAACGCAAGATCAACACGAAAACAAGACCCTTTTCATCCAAAGTATGATTACTGAATGCAATTCTTATTTTATATCTTTGACTGAGACCTCGTTGTCCCCTGCTTACTCTGCCAGTCATATTGAAGCTTCCCTGTGATTTTAGTTTTTTCACTCCCCAAGGTCAAGTAAGCGAGGGGGTGGTGATTTGCTCCTGTGCCTTTTTTTTTTTTTCCCAAAATCATTTTCTGTTCTCAAAGGCCATTTTCCTTCTTTTGAATATGTACTTGCATAACTCTGAAGGCCAAATACTCCACAACTTCCTGTGACGATCTATCTCCCTCTCGACTGAATGAAAACCCCCAAAAAAGAACCCATAAAATGTTTACACAGATTCTGACAAAGAGGCAGATCCAGGAATTTTCTTAAACATTATTTGATTGTACAGTTTTTGACATTTTAACCAGTTTGCAAGGGAATAATTCATGAACCTAGATGGATGGAAGTATGCTTCAGGGAAAAATCTGCCAAATTTTTGTGCAAATCCAGATCAGGGAGCAGATCCAGGAATTTATTTTTCACTTTCTTTAATATTGAATTTTCACCATTTTCCAAGGGAATTATTAATGGATCTTGATGAAACTCAATTCAGGTGCAGCTTCATTGAATTTAAGAGGACTTTAGAGCCTTGACTGAGGAAGGCAGTTTAATGACTGCCATTCCAGTTTATTTATACTTTCCTGTCATTTATATACAAAGCAAACAATGAATACTCTTTGCCCATCCTTTAATTTCCAAACCTAGTCTCAATAATTGTATCCCCTTTCTCAATGTGTAGGTTTAACCTTATATTTAAAAGAGTGGATTTTAATTAAACAATTTTAGTTTACACTGTGACACGGTAACTATTTGTTTCACACTCAGAGATAGCAGGTATTAGCATTGTCAATGTCACCATAACTGAATGTTAGCATAGCTCAAATTGCTGGCAGATGATTCTAATGTTGAACTACCTGCAATATGAAATAATATATATTTTGTGTGTCTCCACAAATCTGGAATTCTCTGGGTTCATTTGTGTAAAGACCAACTTGCAGGAGCTGAAATAATTAGAGATGGTATTTCATTATCAGTTTTGTTATTTAACCTGACTTAAGGTGGAATGATTTTATATTTTTAATGACAAACGCATCCTTCTCTGTAGTAAAAAGCATGTTGTAGTATAGTGAAGGCAGTGGGGTAGAAAAAGAACACTTGCCAGTCGTGGCTGTTAGATGTTTTATACTTTGATTGACTAAGATTCATGCAAATGCAATTTACACACTAATTATAATTTTATACGCTCGGCTTCGATGCATATGTGTGCACATATTTACACACGTGGGATTGTTTGTTTGCTGTTAATTTGCTTGCAGATTTTCCCAGCTTTTATTTTAGCTTAACCCCCTCACTTCCCACGCTATCCCTCTCGCTCAACACTCCTTTTCTCAGTTTTCTCTCTGTCTCTCTCTCCCTCTCTCTTTCTATTGAGATGACATGGCTCCAGTGCCTCTTGTGACGAGATGTTCTTCTTACGCTCAGTGACAGCCTCTCTGTTGCCAATTAGTGGTGGAGTCGCCAGCTCTGAGTTTGCCTTCAGAGATTACATCTCTGTCTGTTTACAACCCACAAATGAGACGATCCACTCAAAGGCTGGAAATGTTACGTGATGCGTGTTTGTGTGTGTGTATGTGTGTGTTAAACAGAGTTATAAGACTTGAGCATATACATTAAATCATACATCATACATGTATAGGTGTGTATTTATATGCATCAAATACTTAAGATACATTCTGTGCATATTTTCTATTTCTATATGTTATATGTTAATAAACACCTGAAGACTTCCTTTGGTTTTCTTTTTATGTAGATCGGAGCATTGTTGTGTGTGAATCCCTTTTTTGTGTGTTTGTTCTGTCATCCACAATGATAGTAGTGTTTACATCAAAAGAGGAGGAAATGGGACCGAAATACAAGTCCTAAAATCTGAAATTACTTCATGACACTCAGCATTCAAACTGTCTTGTGGAAAATTGTGCCACGGTTTAAGTGGAGCACACCTTTCCGTTACTTTGATCGCACTTGTTAAAGAAGTCCAGCGTCCCTGAAAAGGACAAGTATCACTGTATGTCAGCACATCTGAGTATAGAGATGAGACGACACTTCATTTGATACACTCGCCACTGTGTTAAAAGTGTGTTAACACAAACACACGCACAGTCAGGTCTTGTGAGGAGTGATCCTGATGTACCATTTCAATTGAATAATATTCCTTTAATGTAGCTGTAAATTACTTGCCCCACTGCAGAGCAGTACAAAGCTGTATAAAGGGCCTCAGACCCATGATGAATTAGAGTTAAATTACACAGGGCTCACATGTGTATAAAAGACATATTGAGAAAATATTATTCAACTGAAAATCAAAGGTTATTCCCCCTTTGTTAGACACACTATGCATTAGTGACTTTTGCTCTAATTGAACAGTCAGGGGGTAAATTAAATTCAGTATAACTCAGTAAGAGTGCTACAGCGTCACACATGACCATGATGAAGTGGCGTTCAGAAACAGGAACACACCGAGAAACTGCTGAATTTACTGCTTTCTTATACTTGTGTATTCCAAGCAGTCCAAGGATCAGCACCACGGACAGCGGCAGTGACACATTTTGGTTCATATTTTAATGATCCATCTCAGCCCAGTGGGAAAGCTGAAGAGAGACTGTAGATTCGCTCTGTTTTCTTTTTTTTACATCCAGTCAAAAAGATAAAGGTTTAGGATACTGTTGTCATTTTGTGCAGGATGAGCTTAACTCATGCTACAGTGATATATGTAAGATACGATAAGAAGTCCTTTATTAGTCCCGCAATGTGGAAATTTGCAATGTTACAGCAGCAGCAAAGACATCACATAAGTAGCATGCAGTACTTGGGTGAAGGAATATAAAGAAATAGAAATATACCACAATATATAGAAAAAATATAAATGTGATTAAACCGGTATATACAGTGTCAAGAAATATATTGTGTCAGAATATGTACAGTAAATGTATTGCACATAACGGTTTATATTGCACAGTGATAGATGTATGTAATGATATATAGATGATGCACCAAGACATGTAAATTATTTCACTATATTTCCATATGAACTCACTTGGTGTATGTCAGTGGTGGAGCAAAGTGGTTCCCAAACAGGATTCAGTGGACCCCCGGGGGTCCATGGCTAACTGACAGGGGGTCGGTAAACAGTTTCCACATTCATCCATTTAAATGATTGTGATATAGTCTGTGTTGATATGCTGAAATAATTTTTAATATATGTCCAATATCTTTCTCAGACATTTCTTTTGTGTTGTTTTTTTAAATACCTAAGTATAAAAAGAATAGATAATGTCAAATCATTCCAAGCAACTTAATTTTTCTTTAATTGAACACAATTTTTATGTAAAAGGATTTTACAAAATCCTGCTGTATACTCATACCATATAATATTGTGGTTCTTGCGATACCTAGAATTGTGGCGGTTACATCTTATGAATTATTCAATCCTAAGATTAATAGGTTAATTGCTTTTGAAAATTGTTTGTTTCTTTATAATAGGGGAAATTGTGATTGATATTTACGTCTAATCCGTTATTGTGTATAATATAATCCAAAAGCACGCCTTCCAAACAGAACAGTATCATCACCAAAAGTAGCAGTCAGACAGTAGCATCCTTTTTTCCTCACACCCACCACCATACTCGGGGCATCACAAGGCCCCAAACACCGCCCGTCACCGCCTGCTCATAAACTCATCTGAGTTTGTTTAAAAACAACAATAAATCTCCTGATATATTTAATTTGTTTGATTTAGGGACGTGTTAAGGCAGCAGCAGCCAGTTAGAGATTTATGAGAGCCTGCTCACGTGCTGGCAAATGGCAATCTGTTCAGCGCTGCGTCCCAGCAGAAAAATAACGCCTCTCATCGCAGTGAATCATCACACCTTCCGATTCACTGAAAACAAGCAGTTAATCTGATTCCCTGCTCAGTTTTTATAAAATTCCATGGTAGCACAGATATTGTGAAGGCGCCAGGCGAACACTGAGGATATTTGGGACTACTTATTCAAAACTGAGACACAAACGCTATTAGAGCAAGAATAAGAATGATTGAAACGCCTGCAGAAACTTCTCAGGGTTATTTGAGGATAAAGGAGGATTTACACATGATAATGCAAATATGTGATACATGCATATTATATAACCGCTTTAAATGCAGTTAAATAGATCTAATGTTAAATGTCCTGTTTCAAATGTAGCTCAAATAAAAAAAAAACTGAATCCAAGATCGTGAGACGTCGACCAGTCAGTGTCGTTGAAAAACTGAGATAACCGATGAAACTGCTCATCGGGAGGATGCCAGTGTGATATAAGTGACATTTTTGTTGATCTGCTGTTACCTCTAAATGAATGTGCGCACTTGACATTTCGCTGTGACGATCAGCAACCCTTGTAGTCATCATGTTATCTGCACAACAAGTGGGGAGGTTTGGGGGGGGGGGAAGCAGTGAGGGATTTATCCAAAGTACCACAACAGCCCAGTTTACAGCATCTGCTGGCTGTGTATCTCTTACACACAATTGCACGCAGTACTCGGTGTACATACCTACACAGGCTGTCTGTGTTTGCATGCGGGATTGTGTTTGTGTCGATTCACTTCACGTTAAATTGGCCACACACTTCCGCTTTGTTGGAATTGTGAATGATTTATTTTAATGGCGTAAATGTTCTCCAAAGAAAGGAGCTGGCTGGGAAGCTTGTTAAGCCCTTTACCCATCATGGAGAAACTATGCCGAAGGGCCTGTCTATGATTTTATCATTGTCATGCCTGTCGTTCTGGTTTAGGCTTAGGGACTGTCTCTCTCACTCACACACACACACACACACACACACACACACACACACACACATAGCTACACACACTCAAATGCTCACATGTACCTGCTTCTACACACGCTCATGCACATTGCAGATATGCAGACAATTTGGCCAGATAAAGGAAACTGTACAGTCGCCCTCACACACATATTGCAGCTACAGACACACATGCACTTGATGCCTCTAGACATTGTTTACTGGCTAGTGACCTGCTTTCGTTTCTCTCTTTTTCAGTGCCAATAACACTACAGTGGTGTAGGATCAACTGTTCTTAAACTCATTTACTGTGTTTGTGTGTGTAAACAGTCTTTAAGGGGACAGAGTAAAACATGTTTCTTTGTTCCATTTATGTGCTGATAAAAACCTTATCTTTGACAACAGCCAAAACCCTTTAACGTTGTTTCTCCCTTTCATTTCTTCAAATCCATTAAAAAGAAAAGTGGCCAACTGCTGTCGTTTATACGGGCGAGCAGTGAATATGTAAGGCCTCAACTTCATGATGTGGAGCTGCACTGTTGTCCGTATTATTGCCAGGGGCGGCTGTGGTTCAGGAGTTACAGTGGGTTGTCTAATAAAGGTTAACGGTTCGATCCCTGGCTTCTCCGGTTTGCAGGTCGAAATGGGCAAGATGCTGAAACCCCAACCATGTGTATTAGTGTGTATTAGCTTTATGAATGTGTGAGTGAAGGGGAGAATGAGACCCAATGTGTAAGGAAGGATTGGGTATTGAAATCAGCTGCTCTGACAAGTTCTTACACGGCCAGTGCCTACCGGACCGAATCACCACGCAGATTTCAGAGCTCTGCACTTAAATAGTTGCCCTGTTTACAGGCCACATAAACATCACATTAAAAACATTACAACTAACTCTGGTGGCAACACACTCTCTACATGGCTGTGGCATAACGTCAGCCTACAGTTTAACCATCCGTATGTGCACACAAGGGTGTGTGAGTGTGTGTATTGTTGCAGCAAGCCCTTCCGTCTGTGTCTGCATGTTTTATCCTTTGTCTGTGGGAGCATGCAGGCGCTTGCACCGGCTAATCTATCAAAACAAGTGTTTGTGATTACCAGTGGATGGATGACCTTTGGGGTCTCTGTGGAGTCCCCTGTCACATTGTGTGGTGGAGATAGAGGACAGGAGGGGAAAGAGCTGAAGGTAGAAAAGACACTTCCTTAGTGAATAAGTGTGTTTTTTTTCATACTTGCTTTTTATGCTATGTTTTTGCTGACGATATATATATATATATATATATATATATATATATATATATATATATATATATATATACACACACACATCCCCCTGCTTCATATTCATGCACTTGCACACAGTTTCAACTGGCAGCTGCCCAGTACAGCCACGGTTTACAGCTATACTTTATATCACTGAGCTGCTCCACTGGAGCCAAAACCGAGAGCGACTGCCCTGCTCAAGGGCAAACTGCCAGCAAATGTTGAGAGAAGACACGGTGTTTACACATTCACTTTACTCGCCCAGAATTTCCCAGGTGGTCTGAGAAAATTCAAAATGGCAGCTTTCAGGTTAAGAGTCATTTCTCTAATCTGAATCTGAATAACATTTATCTTGAATATCAAATGGCATATATATACTTTACGCACTCAGACACTGCCAGCATGTCTTTTCTGATTGATTTTTTAGAGAATTGCATACTTACATAATTTAGTAATTATGTAATTTACCTTGTTTTCTAATGAAACATTTCAGAGTGTGTGCTGTAACTATAATCTCATATGCAAGCAAGCTCCTTAAAGATGGACAACAACTGAACAGGTCTGCTGTACGTTATGTTAACACACAAATGCGCGCGCGCGCACACACAAAGATAGTGAGAGTCTGGTTTTCTTATATCTGTAACTTCAGATGACATATCGACTTCCATTTATTTCAGAGTTATTCTAATCTTAGCTATAACTTCTTCTTGTCTCAACCTTGTCCTAAACCTTATCCTAACTTTAAACATGTCTTAACCCTAAAATTGAATGATTGTCCCCATAAGAAAGAAATGTTATCATGTTGTGACTGTGTAAACATAGGGACACAAACACACAGGCGCGCGCACACACAAACACGCACGCACGCACACACAGGCACTCACACACACCCTCTCACACACACACACACACACACACACTCACACACAGACACGTGCACACACAGGCACGAAAAGATGTGATGGCATTTAGGCAGTGACATTTTCCAAGTGACATTTTGTCTATGGCCAAACCCATAGTCACTGAGTGTGAATCCAATCATGCTATCTGCTTCACTGTCATGGAGCCAACACTTAACGCATGGATGTGACCTGGCACACAAATGCCTACACACAACTCTCCAACCTCTTTTTATAATAATATTCTTTTGTGTTGTTCTTGCACATAACTAAGTATAAAAACAAAATTTGTACCCTCCAAACTGTCTTGACCTTGACATCCTTGACTTCCTTTCCCTAGCATTGTCCACATGCAGATATCATTTAAATGCTTTTTTGGCTATAAACCCCTACACATAGACAGAGACCATCATTTTCATGGAATCTCCACACATTGTTCTAATTTACGTCTTTCTTCTGTTCGTTTTACATCAGCAACTACATCTCACACTTTATTAATGGTTTAAGATATTTTGGGAATTATAATGCATCAAGTATGAAATAAGGTCTGTATCAAGTAGTACTTTTCTAGTTAGATCAACTGCTTACCTGGTGTAAAACTTGTTAATATGAACACTCCTCGTATTAATTATTCGTTCACATTTTTGGCTAAAGCTGTCTATTGATGTGGAGGCTAAGCAATGAAAAATAAATGACATGAAAACTGCTTTGGGCTACTGGAACAGCTGTTTTCAGTCTGTGGTCTCGATGAATTCCACAGAAACGAAATAAGCAGATTCTTCGTTTTTCTTTTAAATCAATGTATTTTACCGTCAATCGTGGCACCAGCAGAAATGAGGTTTCATCATAACATTTTTTGTCAATATGTTGCTCGACAACCAAACTGAATTGTAAATGTAATGTTTTGCCTTGAAGTGTTAGCTCACGGTAGAGACCAAATGGTGTTTGCTTCCTTCTTCCATCATTCTGTTGTATAGGGTGTATTTGTGTATACCAACTGCATGTGCATATACAGCATTAAGGGACTAGAATGTGTTTGTCTGTGGCTGCTCGCCTGTGTGGTTGTTATTGAATTTACCAGCAAACAGAGAGTCGGGGAAAGAGAGATGAGCGATGAGAGTATTTACAGTTGGATCGGTAGTGGTTAGCCCTCCTTATATAATGCCCTCTAATTAGACAATAAATCACAAGTTAAATACAGTAGAACTTTCAACACAGTATTCAAAGAGTGGCAGAGTTGGAGATTAGTTTGCGTTACTCATATGAAAACTAAACAGTCTGCTACACCACACAGTTCATCACAAACAAGTTAATCAATGTTACACTTCACCGACAAGTTCACGCACATTCAATCAAACACACACAGACGTTAAAGAGATGCAGCTGAAAGAAAAAATAAACAGAATTAACAAATGCTGCCACCCACGTGTGGTTTTTCAAGGAGCACATTTTTGTTCCTACAGAGGTTTGGAAGTGAACATTTCAGCGTATGGGAGTTTTTATAAAAGTTTCTATGTGAACAACATTTTCACTCAGCTGAGAGAGGAAACAATATTTTACTGACATAGTCCTTAAATGTGCTGATATCTCCACCAAGGCTAATGCCCCATCTCACCATGTGAAAGCAGTGTTTCCCATTAATTAGCTCTAGACATTGGCGGCCCGCCATATTCTAATGAACATTTCTCATCATAACATGAGAGATCTTCATACTTGGTGTTTCCCCCTGTTGTAGCATTGTGCTGTGTCCTGCACTATTTGCTGCATGTTTGCTCGCACGCTAATGCTATTGTCCATAAAGTTTTTACTGTCCAAGCAGACAGTCAGTCAGTTGTGCACATACCCACAAGTGGCATGCACTGCAGTTCCCGCTTTTACCTGAAAACGTGTCTTTGTCTGTGTACCTGTCATCTGTTGCAAAGATTGAATGAATTTTGTGGGAAATGCTGCAGGGAAAGCGAAACAAAATTCCTGGATCCGACCATTTTCTCCAATCCAGGATGAACTTGAATTCCTGACCCATATCGAATCCTTCCACCAAGTTTCATCCAGTATTTTTTGCGTAATCCTTATACTAGCTGAGAGACAAATAAAGCTGACTCATAACCTCCTTGGGAGAGATAATAAGGTCAGCAAAGAGGACATTTAGTGTTTAGTGCATATGTATGAATGCCCTAACCCTTACATTAAGCCTGACATTAAACTAAACAAACAGTGCATGTGTGCAGCCACACAAGCAAACACTGCCACTTTGTACATGCCTCCATTTGACAATCATGTAATGAGAACACAGAATGCTCTTTGCCCATCCTTCAATTTTCAAACCTACTCTGCCTTTTTCCCCATTCTCAATGTGTCATTTTATGTTATTCTGAATTTTGAAAGACCAAATCAATGCTAATATGCACCCATAATTAGGACAGAGAGAGCTGTTTTGGGTCTTCATGTGTGTGCCTGCATGTATGTTTAACCAGGATGACATCCCACATACCCACGACACTATTCGTGGGCTGCACAGGGCTTTGTGTTTGCAGCTCATGAGCTCTAGTTGACAGAGACGGTGAAACAGAAAGAGACGTCCTGAAACAAGGAGCAGAGAAAGTGACAGTGTGACAGAGTGAGCACGGGAGTGAGATCGGAGGCTGGGAGATGATTTTTTTTTTTTGCACACTGAGCCCTTAAATAATTTAATGAGGGAAAGATCTGTATTGCTGTGTTTGTGTGTTGAATATTTATAATGCATATAAAACTGGTAAGGGCCAGCTGTTGGCAGTCATGTGGCTCAGGCTTGTGCTGTTATTTTCAAAAGGAACCAAAATTCAAACACAAATGGCTTCTGGTGCATTACTAGTGGTTTTACCAGTTTATAAGTATGAAGGGTTTGGAAATTTACCTTAAGAATTCACTGTGAATATTTTCAGTGTTGTTAGAATAGTGACACACCATTAGCCTGGATGCAGCCTCATCTTATTTCCATCTGTTTAATGATGTGGCTCTTTGATTTGGCTGTCTTTGAAGCTGTTTTCCTGAATTCCTCTTTGCTAAATTACACTGAATCACTCCTAGGACTCAAAGTGAAAGTTTGAGTTGAGCTAAAAATAGTTCAAATCCAGAGCAGAGCATATACTGTATAGTTGCAAAACATCCCCAGAATGGGTTTGTCCTGTAACCTCTTTTTCTCTTCCTTATGTCCTATTGTTTCACCAGTTTGTCAGACTCAGACATGTACAAATGAATCCAAGGAGCATTCAGGTTCACTCTTGCTTATAATTTATTGCACAACAAATATAAGAAAATGCAGTATCTTAAAGAATGGTTAAAGAATAGAACAGTTTTCATTCATCTGCTTTTGAGATTGAAGCTTGTCACCCGCCTTCCCTCTTACACGCCATGTACACCAGACTTAAACACTACCTGCCCTCACCACCTGAGGAGGGAGGAGGGTGCATGCTTACAAGCACAAAAAACTAAAATAAATAATATCAATATAAATACAACTTGATGTGACTCCTACACCATTTATATGTAAAATTAATGAATGGGAGAATTAATTGAATCACAATTATACAACATATTTGTCGTATTTCACAAATCCTCCCTCTCGTCCACGATGCAAAAACTCGAGAAAACTGATTCAACACGTTTCATATCCGAGAGCAGTGTCCTAATGATTGCCTGTAGTCGCTGATTGATCGAGTGATCAATGAGATCAATGACATAATGAGATTTGTACCTTCTTTCCCATCAGACCAGCTTTGAGTATTTGTTTTTTTTACCCTATTTGTGATTGTTACTATTATTGGCAGTATTATTGTCATTAATTGTGTGTATTTTATGGGCCATAAATCCCTCAAGACAAGTGTTCACTGCTATGATCAGTACCCATGTGCTGTCCATTGCATTACTGTTATACCCATTATCACATTAAAGAACTCCCCTCAGGTATTGCTGCTAATGTAAATTATATTTTGTTAGACACAGGCTGGTGTGGTAAGTGCCAGTCATCACTGTAATAGGAAAGAGCAACATCCCTGTGTACAACAATAACAAAACGTGTCTTATGGAAAAAAATATGTGTTATTAATCAAACAGACAGAATGAAGCCAGAGCTGAGAAATATCCACTTTCCATCGATTCCTAACTCTAATATTAACCCCAACCAAGTACGGGATCAAATCTCAGCTCTCACCTTATACAACAATTGAAGTTGGATCGTATCTTTTTGTTCGGGTGTGGTGCCTCCACAGCACCATTATCTATACTGCTTATCCTTTGAGGACTGGAGCCAATCCCAGCTGACATTGGGCCAGAGGCCAGGGCCGACTTATAGAAACAAACAATCATTCACACTGACATTAAATGAGTTTCAAACTGTAACAGAGAAAACCCATGCAGTCTTAGCAAAAACATGGAAATGCCCCTGGGTTTTAAACTTGTGAGGTTTAAATCCAAAAACCTTCTTGCTTGAGGCGACATTGTTTACCACTGCATTAAGGTGCCACCTCCCTTGGTCCTTGTTATTACAATAATAATCAAATAATAGATAAATCTCATACTTTAGTTTGATTAGGTCAATGTGGTGACCAGTCGTCCTTTCTTTCCATTTTTCTTGTCCTCTCTTTCTTGCAAACACATGCAGAGGCAGCGGATCAGGTCTCCCTCCCTCAGCCATCGTCTCATATGACTTTCATCAACCGAGTCATCAAAGTCTCATCTGTCTTTTCTGTCCTCCAGTATTTGTCCCCCTTCATCCTCCCCTACTACTTCCCTCCTGACTCATGGTTGACCTGTCACACTCATTAAAGTGACAGACAAGTAGTAGGGGGAGAAATGAATCTCGGCTAAAGTTGAACCATACGTAGAGTACACACGAACGCAAAGCTATGATTTTAGAAAGGAGGAACAGGGGTTGTTGCTGTCGGGAAGTTTAATATGCAAAGGAGTGATGGAGGAGAGGAGAGTGACCTTTTTACCAGCGACCAATCGCACTTCTCTTTCCCACTCCTTCATCCCACTCATCTCATCCAGGTTTTTTCTTTCCTTTTGAGCTGATTGAGGAAGGCGAGAGAAAGAAAGACGGAGCGAGAGAGAGAGAGAGAGAGTGTTACTTCCCATCTAGAAGGTCGAAGCTCTTTTTGAAAGCCTTTTGTTTCTCATCAAAAAACAGCAGTGTTAATAGTTGCCCATAGGCCACTTTATAATGATTGGACTTTATCTGTAGAAACACACAGACGGCACACGCTCGCTTTATGGTGATAATACAAGAAACTTAACTTAAATTGTAAAATAACTATATTGATGCTTGTTGTTACACCAACAGTGGTGAAGCAATATGAGGACATGATGGCTATTTATCCCATTAAAGCTCTAATACACAGACCACAGCTACGTTATCCTGCATTCTGTCCCAATGTGTTAGCTCCATTTTTATTGCTTTAAAATGCTGTCTGTGTTTCTGTTCTATTGTCTTTGGGCAAACCCCCAAAACACTTTATAATGAGAATATACTCTTTGTCAAGCTGGAAAAGACACACACTCCTGCAGACACACAAATACAAATATAAATCCCAAGGAGCACTGCACAAGGTTGCATCCTGGAAATCAACCTGGTTTACAATTGGTCCATTATTTTCTGTCTTGCAGGAGCCATTTTTTTTACAGAGTCACATTATGAAAAGCCGCAAATGGCAATTTCAGTACTTGGTTGTAAAAGAATTCACTTTTTATGTTGTATTTATTAACCCGGTCATGTTTCTATTCTAAAGAGAGCTGTCTCAGTTGGTTTTCCATCGTATAATGTAATGCTGTCTGGATCCCTGTAGCACTGTCTCCTTTTCTCTTGCCCTCCCCCACAGGGAGGTCAGATATCATCTTGTATTGTGCCTTAAATGCCTCACTGAAGGCCCAAAGTGGAAGTTTTATGTTCACATATACCTGTGTATACAAGGGTGCTAGTTCATATCTGTATGGGCTTGAATTTGCACATGACCTTCGCCCTTGGGATTGATTTAGCAAGCCACTGCATATATATATACATATACTCTTATACCTCTTCAACGCCATGTTTATACATGATATACTGTCAGCTAGTCGGCTACTCACTGACACTGCCATGCTAGCTCTGACTGTATCGTAGATGTATAACTGAAATGAGCCGGTCTGGTCTATGGAGGATTTGTGTGATATGTGTCACCAGCTCATCCCGCCCTTGCAGCTGTCTCCTATTGCAACAGAGCTGATGAGACATGATGAGAACGTTTTAATGCCCAGCAAAGTGTAAGCATCGGACGTCTTATTGCTTGCCGGCACCAATGTGTCTTTGAAAAATGGTTGAATCTTGGAATAGGTTGGCATGAGAATGATCCACCTGTTGGAGCCTTAGTTTCTCTGGGATGAAAGGACGCATTTGGAGGAGGTTTTCAAATAAGACCAACGCCACTGTGACGCAATTGGCCTTGAAATGTCGATGGCTCCTGAATTGGGAGCCAGCTCATAGATGTAATGTACATGCGTTCACTCTAAAAGCTCTTGGGATCTGTCCCTGAGTCCATACCTGCTTTGTTTTCATGGAAAAAAGACTCAAACAGAGTACGCAGATCAACTCTGTGAGAGTAGTGCAGGTGTGTGAAGGAGCAAGGGGCGGAGGAGGAGTCAGGACCTCATTTGTTATGCTGACTGGTGGATGGGGGTTCTGCCGTTACCATAGACACCATTGTTGCTGCATGTGGCTGCTGCGCTTTGTTTCCTGTTCATTCCTGAGAGGGAAGCCGCGACGCATGGACACAGCACATGCACAACACAGTGGAATCCCACACCTAGTGCAATCTGATAGAAACGCACTAAGAGCACAAAGAGCTGAAACTCCCAACTCATCATTGTTCGCATCATTTGGGATGTGATCCACGCACATATTGAGGTAAAAATATACTGTATACAAAAGAAAATGTTTGTGAGGGATTTTGTAAAATGCACATGCAGAATAAATGAAGTTAAAGAGATAACATTGTAAAGTTGATGATGCTACTAAACACTGATCCAACAGTTGCTGTTCTAAGAGGGATCACACTCATAATTGAAAACATAGCGAATGGAATGTAGAGAAGATAAATACATGTGACACAGTCTTACTTTACTCCTTAAAACGTATCGCACAAAACAAGTATTTTGTCTATAAATGTATTTCTTTAAGCATCATCTCAAAAAAGTAAATTTTTCATATACGCTGAAAGGCACTTCTGTCACCAGTGTAGCACTGACACACATAGCAGGACACCAGATGTCAGTTTATCACTGGCTTTATCAACGTGCTCTTTCACAAAAGCTCATGGGTAAAGGCAAGCTCCCTCAGGCAGATCCCAACAACAAACCAGAGCCCGTCCCAACTCCCTCGGCTCAACCAACCCGCATGCATACTGACTTAAATGAACCCTCCTGATTGGCTAAGAGCACAGAAGCTGCTACGCTGACTGAACAGGGTCGCAACACAGTACTTCCTTAACCAAAGGGATTGTATAAAGAAAAGATGTGACAAAGGTTTATGCATAATTTAACAAATTTCACCTCAACACAGACTTGACGTAACAGATTTTCCATCTGCTTTGGCATTCAGGCATTTACCCTGGTACTGTAGAAGGTTTCATACTGTTCAGGTATTATATATACACCTCTAATTAGCATAATGCTACTTAGGGTGCAGGGATTTACATTTTTACACCTTAAGGATTTAATATAGTTGCAGCTGTGGCAAGGTGACAAAGCAGTCTGCAGTGGGGGAGCGGAGCAGGGCTTTGAGAGGAGGCAACTCACTGTAAAACAAAGCGGTAATTTATAATTATGGGTCCACAGAGTTTAGTAGACCCTGCTCACATTCCCAGCGTCACCTCGCTTCGTTAATCAAAGGGGTGGCTGAACCAGCTAGTTTGTTGTTTAAGTGTATATAATTTCTATGTGAGCTTACAGTATATGAGAGAACCATACAGTACGTGATGAATGGTGCCATTTGAGGGGCTAACCCTAACATGAAAAAGGGCTGCGTCAGCGTTAGACTGCGAAAAACAACGAAGAAGATGAAATTAGCACATTGACTCAGGTGTCATGCTTGACACTGCAGATTGGACCTGGAGCCGATTTAAAAACCTGTGTCTACTGCAGAGTGATTTGACCCGGGAGCGAATGCTGATTATGTCCATTCCCATTGCAGACAAAAAACTGATGTTATTGGGTGTTAGCGCATTTTTTGACCAGTGTGAAAATGGCTATATGGTACCTTGAAGAACACAGTGACTCTGTCTGCAGCATCAGTCTTTTTCTTTATCTCACCCCTCAATAAAAATTCTCTCACACTCTCATATGTACTTGCCTCCTTCACTCTCTGGTCGGGAGCCTTGTGGTGGGACCACATCCCAAATTAAATTATTAGAATCAGAAATAAGAATACCATTGTCTGCAGCATTTTCTCTTCAAAACTGCTGGGCCGTGAAAGAGCTACTATTTTGAAATAGCAAGTACATCATATGCACTTTACCGGTTCAACAATTCAGATAATTTCAATTGTGAATGTCCAACTGAATCATCAACTTTCATCTCTATTTTCATAAAAATGAAAAGACAAATAAACATTGTTGCGTAGTCAGCTGAATTTTCAGGGATGTGATGCCGACAGTGGCTCGACATGATGATTCCTTGTGAGTGCCAGGAAGTAGACTGCAAAGATTTGTATATAAAAATATACAGGAATAAATAATAAATATATTTTCCTGTCCTTGTCAACCAATTTTCCATGGTTTGCACAGGTTTGCAACACATGCTGAACGTGAGCATTTGGGGTTTCGCCTCTGACAGAAAAGCACTATATTATATTATATTTCTCTAATATTATGTCAAAGATGAAACTCAGTCACAACACTGTGCATAACTGTAATGTGCTATAAATTCAAATTTTGCTTGTGCACATTGTGGTAATACTTCAAAGATAAGTAAGATAAAAGATCTACCTCCACTAGTACTACATATGTACTGTATATGTCAGGGGTTTCCTTCTGTACTTTGTGTGTGTGTATGAGAGGGAGACAGGGAGAGAGACTGTAAAGATGAGTAAATTGCTGTAAGCATGTGTGAAAAGGGGGGAGATGAATTGCATTGTGCTCTGTAGTGTTTTGGGAGGAGAGGGGATTGAAGTGGGAGACTTGAGATAGACTAGGGATCAACTCATTCAGAGCTTCAAATGGCTTTGAGAAAACCAATCAAACCAGCGCACCCTCTCCCTACTTATTCGCTCACACACTCTCTCTTGGTCCCACATACACACACACTCAGTCGCACGTACACAGTGTCCTCAGTGGGCTTGAATTCGCTGCACTATTGATATGCTTCCATGCGGTAACATGCATAAGCACGGTTCTGCTTCCCACAAGAATCCCATCATTTTCTCTCGCTCTGTCTCACGCACACTTTGTTCCTCTTTATCTCTTCAGGAGCTTCAGTTTGAACGGCTGACCAGGGAACTTGAGGCTGAGCGTCAGATCGTTGCCACCCAGCTGGAGAGGTGCAAACTTGGATCAGAGGCAGGCAGCATGAGCAGCATCAGGTAACATGCAACCCCCTACTCTCTCTTTATCCATCTTCCTTTGTGTGTGTGGTGAGGTGGAAAGTGGGTATCAGGTAACACATACTGCCCCCCTCTTGTGTGTGTGCTGGTTAGGTTTTGCATGGAGAGGATGTCTTTGTGTGCGTGTGTAAAGTTAGAGCATAACAGAACCATGTCCCTCATGACGCCAACACTGACCTCACTATTATACACCTTCACCCTACCCTCGTGTACTGTACTGCACACTCAAACACACCACGGATACTGAGGAGAATACCCTCAGTGTGTGTATGTAGCTGCAATACACCCAGGGCGTGTGTGTGTTCTCCTGAGAACCCCTGCTGTGGGGTGCAATCAACAGCTGGACGGATTTAGATTAAACTGGGGTTGTAGACAAAATCACACACACACACACTCAGACGCTCATACAACACAAAAATGTTTTAAAATAACACCAAGCTTATGGGGAGTTTAAAATACATAATTTAAGACAAACGCATGACTTAACAATGATGTGAGTATGATCACACACTGCACAAACACACAAATATGCCCACAAACACAGTTTCCGAGGACCATACATCACGAATGCATCACAACCATTGGCAGTGTTGCAGAGTCGCAGGAACACAAACGACTTTGCTTTGCAACAGAAAGTCTGGTCAGGTCATAGTATCACACTTCCTGGAACCCCTCTCCACATATTCCAAGAATAATTAGCATATCAGCCACAGCCCCGAGACCCTTGAAAATATTTCATTAGGTTTCCCAATTAAGTCTGACCTTTCTGCTGCTCAAACAGTTTTCAGATGAGAGAAAGAGGGCTCTGAACAGAGAGAGACAGTCGAGATGAAGCAGTGAGGGGAGAGATATATGTGAGCATGCAAATTTAGAATTTTATGCTCAAACAGCTCAAACCTTTAGCTTATTATCCTCCCCTTTCTTACTAAATTACTCTTTTCTCATATTTTATTTCGTAGAGGCTTTGCCTTCCTCGAGTAAAAAAAACAGCGTAAATAAAGTAAAAGATTGTGGTTATAAATTATTTACTTTGTGACATTTTGTTTTGTGTGTGTGTGTGTGTGTCTACATTTGTGTCTATGTTTTTGTATTTGTATGAATTATTTCTGTCATGTCAAAGAGTGAAGTTCATAAATTCAGCATCCCTCTGGCTCCCTGAGGCAGCTTATTGCATAAGTACACAACCCTGGGGCAGCGAAACAGAGCACACTGAGAACAAAAAGACACTTTTGAACTTTCCCAATTCATTCTGTTTGCTGCAGCTAAGTCTTAGAAGAGCTGTTTTTGTAAAAGTTTGGAGGCTTCCTTCCACGGTTTGTGCCAGTTCTGTAATTTGTTAATGTACCTTGGTTGTGGTATAAAAGTAACCAAAGTACCACTGTCACTTATATATTACATCATTTACTGTGGTATGTTTGTGTTGTAAATAATCCATGTATTGATTCCACTGTGTAACACATAAAACACAACAAATAATCCTGAATATCTTAATGAAATCACTTATGTAAATATAAGTTTAACTTCACATTGATTTGAACAATTGATTTATTCTCGATGTCCCACTTAAACACATTCTGTCAATATGTCAACACAGTGTGCTCAAAAAAATATCCAGACCCCCTTTACTTTCTTTCACACTTTTGCTCTAGACTGTCATCTTCACTCGATAATCAATGATGACAAAGCAAAAACTGAATTTTTGCAATTGTATTACAAAGGAAAGACTAAAACATCACATTGACATAAACCTTCAGATCTTTTAAGTCCTTTGTTGAAGCCCCTTTAGTAGTTTTCTTGGGTATGACTAGACAAGCCTCGCTCATCTGGATTTGGGGATTTGCTGCCATTCTTCGCTGGAGATCCTCACATTCTGACAGGTTGGATGGACACTGTTTGTGTGATGGCCACTTTCAGCTCCCTCCAGAGATGTTTGATTGGGGTCAGGTCAGGACTCTGTTTGGGACACTCAAGGACATTTACCAAGTCACTCCTGTTGTCTTGGCTGTGTGCTCAGGGTCATTGTCCTGTTGGAAGGTCAACTTGATAGGCCCAGTTTGAGCTCTCTGGTTTTCATTAAGGAAATCTCTGTACTATGCTTTGTTCTGCTCTCCGTCAACACTGACCAATGTCTCTGTCCCTGCCGGCGAAAAACACCCCCACAGCATGATGCTAGATGCCATCAGCATCATGCTGTCGGGCCAGAATTGCATTCGGCAGGTGATGTGGGGCGCCTGGTTTCCTCCAGACATGACGTGTAGAATTGAGGCCAAACTGCTCAATTTTTGTTTCACCAGAACAGACTGTGCTCTTGGGAATCTTCAGTTCAGCAGAATTCTTTACCTTTTCTCCAGATGTTTCTCAGAGCAGTTCCTTTGACCTCATGGTTTGAGTTTTAATCGGATATGTGTTATTATCAGTAAGACCTTATATTTGACCAGTCAAATTAATTTACCACGGATAGACTCCAAACAAGGTGTAGAAACAGCTCAAAGATGATCAAGAGGAAATGGAAGACACCAGTGCTAATTTAAATAGTATAACAAAGACTTCTTTTAATGCCATTTTTGAGTGTTTACTGAATAATTTCACACAAAAAAAAGATTAGGTCATTATGGTGTATTGATTGTAGATTGATGAGGGATTAAATTAAACCAATTTCATCTCAGCTTGTGTAATTGATTGAGTTCATTTGATGAAAGTGTTTTTGTGTCGGCAGTGTCCACTTTCTATGCAAGTACTATAAAGCTTCATCGTGCGCAATCTCCTTTGCTCAAAAATATCCTTAGCGTATATTGCGGCCTTCTCTGTCAAAACCATTTCAACTTTTGGGAAAACAACCAAGCTCGTCTATGTCACTTCCCTCTATGACCAATCAAACTTGATAAGGGGGTGAGACTAACAATATCAACTTACAATATCAACTATTCGGGTGCTAGAAGATGTTTTTTGTAACCCAGCAACAATTCATGCTGGAGAGAAGCGCTCTGAAAATGAGGTCATGGGCACTTCTAGTTAAAAAACGGCTGCATGTGTCTGTGCCAACTATTGAGTGTCTGCCGTCTTGCGGTTGCATCATTTCATGATTATCACATCAGATATGGAGGACTGACCTCGCAAATCTTTTGAGAGTCCACATCCATCCGTATGTGTGCTCAAATCGGTCACTGCATGCTAACTCAAATGTGTCCTGTACATTTGTCTTTCATTTATGTTTATGCATACACATAGGACACATGTTACAACCCACTTCTGAGTTTGCATATTTTGATCCATGTTGATGATGCAAATTGTAACAACAGGTTTTTTTTTCCTTCTCTAATATTTATTTTAATCCAAACCTAAGTATAGATATTAGAGTCTGCAGTATTACTGTGAATGATCAGAGAGTGTGTCTGATTCTATTCAAAGAGACAGCGCTAACCTTTCCCATGGTCTCCTACATCACCACTCATTTTCTTCTCCTTCATCAGGGCTTCAGTGACAGGCAGCAGCTAAATATAGAGTGCAGTGGCTGGATCTGAGTGAAAAGGTGTTATAATGGAGCAAAGGGTAAAAATGAAGGGAAACAGATGAGTCTTTGCCGGGGCAGACTGACGCAATAATTCAGCCTGAGAATTTGACTCCATCAAAGGCCACTCTATTGATTTGAGTGCTTATATTATAGGCCAATTATTTAGGTAACAGATTATTTATTAAAATGGCAACAAAGTTGATCAGGAAGAAGAGTCACCAAGATTACAAAATACCAAAATGTGACTATAAATGACTACTATTTATATATATAAATACACACTAAACAAGTTTATGTTGAATCCCGCCCTTCTGCCAAGGACAGTAACATCTTTATGGATGTGGGTAGGATTTTTCCGGGGGTAATCTGACTGTGATTGAGGGAGTGACAGTTCTTTTCTAAGCCATTTGGTGTCAACCCTTAAAAGGGGATTCCCCCTTACCCTACAAATTGCTTACCGATCTTTTTTTTTTGTGGCCGTAAAGCTGCTGCTTCTATAGACACTCAGTGCATCCATTACCCTGTTAGAAGCCTGTTGAGTTAATTGTGCCTCATGTTAACCTGTAGTTTTGTGTGTCTGTGTGTTATTTTCCAAATGTGTGGGGTTGTGTACCGTCTCTGTTTGTGGGTTTGTATTTCACATGCTTTGAGCGAGTGCTGTGTGTGCTCTTTGGCAGCTGCTGTGAGGCTGCGTGTCCTTAGTTGAGTTCCGGTCGAAAAAGCAATTCAGGCATCTCCACTGACTCCTTCTCAGAGCTGAGGACCCTGAAAAAAAAAAGCCTGACTGCGATGCAGAAACCCAGGGCATTACTGACTAACATCTGTTCACACTGTGAGCTGTTGGCATGCGACACAACACTTTACAAGAAGAAAACACACTCTGGCACACATATACACCCACATGCAAACACGTAGACTCCAAACACCATGCCGAGACTAATTCATCATTTTTCTAACATTAGTGGTAAGTGGCAGCCAGTGGGAAACGTTTGCTCCTGCTGTCTCCTCTGCCCGACTGGCTGTGCAGTGCAAGCGTTCAATGCTCTACTAAAGGGGAAGTTAAGGTTGATGTATTTTAATTTGATTACTTTTTTCACCATTAGGAGGATGCCCCAAAAAAATTATGTAAAGATAAGACTTGTGAATCACATTGTCTGTAATTTACTTAAAATGTACCACCTCGCTGTGTGCGCAGAATAAAGAATTATTTAAAAACTTGTACACCTTGCCTAGTAACACTTAACTTTAAGTCCCCTATTGATCATCATTAAGCAGTAATACTTTTAATTGTCAATGGAAAGAATAAGGAAAGAGACATGGGCAAAGATAGAATCCATTCAATTTTGGTATTGATCTGGATGAAGAGGCTAATCCAGGAATTTTTAATCACTTTTGTTAACATTGGGACATTGGGTATATTTCACCATATTTTGTTAGTTCCTCAGGGAAAAAAAGATTTAGATGAAAGAAATCAGGCATATTTAGGGCACTGACATCTTACACGGTGTGCATTCTGGTGCAGCTTGATTGAATTTGAGGTCACTGTTGTGGCCTTGGCAGAAGTACGCACTGAGTGCCATTCTAGTTTGTACATTTAACTGTTGGGAAAATAAACAGCTACTGTACCTACTAAGCGAACCGTGACTTGGGGTAGGAGAATATCAAGGCCATATATAAGGTGTTGCATAGGTTACAGATTTACTGGCTACAAGCATACATAGTACCATCTTGATGCATTGTTGGTAGTATTAGAAGTATTTATATATCATATGATAGATGATGGAATCTGGATATTCAGCAATCAATTATGCTTTAGAGCAAATAATCCACAGTGAGAACAAGACAGAATAATGGTGTTGTAAAGCTATGCCATTAATTAAAAAGGACATAGCACATGAAAGTCTATTATAATTTGCCAATTATTTTAAGGCGGAAAGGTCACGTCAGATAATAAGAAGCCAAGCCAAAGGAAGGCAGCCCATCCGTTGGTGTGTAGCTGACACAGGAAGCTGAGCGAAACAAATGTGGTCTCTAAGAGACTGTTTTGTTGTGCTTCATGGAATTATTAGCGTTTAGTGGAGAGAGATGAGACTATCAATGCTGAGGGTGCAGGGGGAAAAGCAATGCACATAGAGAGAGGGAAAGAGAGAGGAAGAAAGAGACGGAGAAAGAGAGAGATGGCAAATAAATAGCTTTCATTACCCCGTGGCAGCCACAGAATAGGTTCATTGATTTATTATCTTCCATTTTTTTCTGTTCTCTTGCTCTCCGTCTTATGCTCGTTCTCATTGTCTTATTGTCTCTCACATTTGTCATTCTCTTGCTGAACACATCTATCTCTCTCTCCTCTCTAATGTTCATCTGTGAGACAGATGTTATTTTTGCTTTACTGTATTATCACTGTGCGGATGAACTGAATTGATTATCCATGTGTTCTCTCAACTTATTATACAGTATGTTGTGGATATCAGGAAGTGCATGTGTTGGAGTGTTAATGACTGAGCTTTTTTGAAGAGATCTGTTGGCCATATATTCTATTTGTTCATGTATGTTTGCTGCTGTCATGTATTAGTGTTAGGGTGAGAAGCCGACGACACATCTCCCACTATCCAGAAATTAACCCAAAATATATCAGATAACTATGCTGCCATCTTGACTATTTGGAGCCAGACTGTATTAGCAGTTGCGATCGGGGGTGGAGCCGCAGTAGCTATGTCCCATCGATACATGTACTTGACGAATCATAAGCCTCAGCTGTCAATCATGACGTTTGATTCCGTTTTTATAGAATTAAATTAAAAATAATCTTATCAGTTTGATAGGAACTACAAGTAAAATGACAAATCATCTTTTCAAAATGTATTTAATGTGTACTTTGACTTTTTAGCCCTTTTTAGTTCCCATCTGTTAACAGGGAGGAGGTGGGATTTATGACCTATAACACAGCCAGCCATCAGGGGGCTTCACTTTTGGAGAGCAGTCATTTTGTCCATCTTTATTTACGTTCTATGGCTGAAACCTGTGGATTATGGCTTCATTCTGTTTTCTGCTGCTGTTGAGGGTTTATGTGCATAACATAGAATCACAAGGTAGAGAAAAGACTGATAACAATATGGTCTTATATGGGTGGATGCATGTTATATATATATTCAGACAGTGACAAGGAGGCAGTAACAATTATGGGTGGTCAGAAACTCTAATCCCTGATAAATTAATCTTGGCAGCACATGCATATTGTGCATTGATACGTGTGTGTGAAGGAGAGCATAAGAGAGAGGGAGTGTGAGGTGTAAAGTTCATGTCCTGAGGCAGTAACAGCTTTCTGATTGTGTTGTTCGAGCTCACACATCTGCCCAAAGACCCCTCGGGGAGGTCGGAGAAAGGTAAAGCCCAGGTATCCAAGAAACGTGTGTGTGTGTGTGTGAGAGAGAGCGAGTGTGTGTGTGTGTGTGTGTGTGTGTGTGTGTGTGTGTGTGTGTGTGTGTGTGTGTGTGTGTGGGTGTGTGGGTGGGTGGGTGGGTGTGTGGTGTGGTGAGAGAGTGAGTGCGTGTGTGTTTGTGGGGGACGGGTGAAGACAATCATGTCACCACACACAAACACTTCCCGGCTGTATGCGAGTGCCCAGTCTCAGAGCTTTTTTGGACTATTTATTCTAATCAATCTGTGACATTTAGTTACACACCAGCAGCGGCCAGCTCCACTGTTTGTGCCCCACACATGACCACACACACACACATGCGCACACATGCATGCGCACACATGTCCTCACACCGTGCCCAAGACTTTTCTCAGAGGCAAACAGACTTACTAGACTATAAAGTTGTCCCACCCTGAGGAGCAGACATTCACACCAGTAGTATGGGCTTAGTCTTCACACACTTGATCACAGCTACTAATAGACCCCAGGCACACAGAGAGTGCCAGAAACATTCAGAGAAAGCCCCTCGCTTGTCTGTCATTCAGTCATGTTTTTGTCCAACTTGCTGCAGCTTTTTTTTCTGTTTGCTCTTGTGTTCTCTTCTCTTCTGAGCCCATTTGGCATCTGTGTATTAACTCTCATCTCCAGCTACATGTCAGCGGCTCTGTGGTCCTGTTTAGACTTTTATTAACATCCGTCCTGAGCGATTCGATCACAAATGGACAGTTACAAGTTCGTCTGGTCACACATGGCCTTAGAATGCGTACTGAATGTGTTATCGAATAGGTCTTGGTACTAGGTACACTTGGCTTGATGATGACGCCAGATTTGTTACAATTCATCCTGTGGGGAGCACGAATGGCTGCGGCACATTTCACAGAATTCCAATCATTTCACAGTCTATGATGTCAAACCGTGAACAACAGTGCAACAGTCACTGAGATATTGAGGTCTGGAGTAATGTGGTGGACAGAGCGAACAAATGGAATTCACAGCACCCCACTGCACAGCTGTCAAAATGAAAAGAAAAATACAAGTTTAAAGTATAAAAGAATTCTTTGTTTTTATCTACCAATATAAATTTGTTTAGTTCTTTGAATTTACTGCTTTGTCCTTTTTAATGACCCAACCAGTGTGGTTCTCGACAATCAAATGCATGCTACCCAGTATGAACCTTGAATATTCGGATCATGTCTGCACTTGAATCTGAAACGGCTTCACACACACTGCACACATAGGTGATCAGGTCAGGTTTATCACATTCGAACAGCCCTTTGACTTCATCATGCACATATCATTTTATGGCTTTTTACGTGCTCTCTCCCTGTTCACCTTCCTGTTTTTCCCACAACTAAAATACTGCCCAATTACTTCCCTTTATCTGACTCTACCCCACTCTCTGCCCCTGCGTTGGGTGATAATAGAGGGATCCATCACACCATTAGCTGCAGGCGTTTTTACAAGCTCAGCAAAATGCTGCATAGAGAGAACTCAAATTATAGGCCCCTGCATTATATACCTTAAAATACACCTCGTGTGTGTGTGTGTGTGTGTGTGTGTGTGTGTGTGTGTGTGTGTGTGTGTGTGTGTGTGTGTGTGTGTGTGTGTGTGTGTGTGTGTGTGTGTGTGTGTGTGTGTGTGTGTGTGTGTGTGTGTGTGTGTGTGTGTGTGTGTGATGATGATACTACGAGTCATGCTACCGCCCTAATGACTGATGATGCATTTCTAAGAGGAGTTGAGAATAATGGTGGCCAGTGGCGACATCCCTCACATCGCTTATGTTCCCACTGTCTTTCTTTCTGTATGCCTCTCTGTGTTGTGTCTCTGCTCTAAAACTACTTCTTTGCATTTCAGTGAGTGCATCTTTTCACATTTCACTGTGTATGAAGAAACCCTTCATTTCACTTTGTACTTCCTAAAAAGGGCCTGACAGCACTGCTAGCAGCCAGGTTTACTCTTACTTAAATAAAAACCTATCCGTTATTTAGCACAAATAAGATTAGTAAATCAATACGTTACTAATATAAATTATGAATTTTCTCAGCATACTCAACAGTGAGGTCAAAGGTCAGAGTCTGCTACATACTCGATGTAACTAAACAGCTCTTTTCTGATGATTTATTGTGTAATAGTTTCTTATTTAATTGCCTTAAACCGTATTGCCTTTCGGGATTATTAGCGTTGTCTCTTATTGTATATGTGTCTCTTTTTAAATGTCTTGTTTCCAACTGCAGCGAACTTGCCATGCATCTAGTACAAATTGCTGTACACGGTGTATTGCCAAAGTGTTTATAAATACCAAAGTTAGAGTTTATGTATATATGTTTGCTTTTATTTAAACAGTTTACGCAAATGCAAACAATCACAAGAAAGGTTTGTGTTCTCTATTCAAGAATTCTGCTAATTTGTGATGTATTTTCTCCACATAGATATTGGATTATTTTGTCCTACAGTCTCTGTCAAGGATTCTGTTGCATCTCTGTCAACACGACTCCTCAAGTGTACAGCCACTTCACAAGTGTACTCGATTAAAGATCAAATACACATGATCAACTTATATCATTTTGTTCGTTTTTTTTAAAAATAATAAATTTAAATACTGTCCACTGCCTGTCGTTCCAGCTGTCAACGTGAAGGCAAGTAGGTCGGCCATGTTTATTCCTGTAGGAGTCAGCAGCTGGTGACTCCATGTCAGTTGCAAGGATACAGAAGCCTGCAGGGCCAACAGCAGCAGTAGCAACGTGTGTGTGTATGTTGCTTTCATAGCCCAATGGGGACTTCAACCTTAATGCAAACTGAAAACTTGAGGCCCCCACAGGTAGACACTTTTAAAGACTTATTAGGGTTAGAGTTCAATTTTGGTTCGGCATAAAGACATAGTTAAAGATAGACATCAAGGTTGGTAAAGGACTATTGAATGCATTATGTCAGTGAGTGTCCCCCACGGGAATAGTGAAACAGTTTTTGTGTGTGTGTGTCTGTGGGGAATTGGGGGTGTTTGGTTCATTAAACATGCAAATGCATGCTTATCTTCCCTCAGCACTAGATAGTGGGGAGAATAGATAAGAACCAGTGAAACCATGCCAGAGTGGCAGACAGGGGGAGAAAGACTGCCAGAAAGAAATGGAGAGACAACCTCTGAAACAACCTCTGAGACAACCTCTGAGACAAACACTGAGACAAACAATGAGACAACCTCTGAGACAAACACTGAGAGATTTATAAAATGACGCAGTAAGAAAGAGCCCAAAAATCAAGGTGAGAAGTTGGAACAGAGGGGAAAGAGGAAGAGGCACAAAGAGAAATTACAACCAATGTTGGGGAAGGCAATGTCTCCCCAGAGGTTATATAATAGGACACATAATGGGTATTCGGGAATGAGTAAGTGTTTTGTTTGTTTTGACAGAAAAAATAAAACGTTCTCTTAGCATTGAGCAATTGTTTGTCCAACTTAATGTATTGAATTTGAATCCATTTATTAAGGTTGATTCAACTTATTTGCTATGTCCAACTTAATTTAATAGTTGGTCGAACTAATTTAACAATGGTAGAATTACACTAGTACACAAATTTGATCCCTTGTCAACAAAAGCTGGCCTAACAGAATGGCTCAAAGCTGAAGGAAAGCGACTCAATCACATGGATTTACCATCCAGCCAATGCTCGTCATCACTGTCCTTGCCCACGGCGTTGTTTCAGCCGGTCGCACACCTCCTAACTTTTTTGACTTGCAGCATGTGTAGCACAGCATGGATTGAGCCGGGGGCAAGAGTCTGCAAACGGGTCCATCTCCACAGACATTTCTATACGGATTAATGTCAATAATGAGGGAGCATATCCTGGAGGGAGATTGCAGAGACTGATGGTAAAGACAAAGCATTCTGCAGGAAACTATGGATAAGCCTCTGCGAGTGGTTTGTCATGGTTAAGAAGTGCGCACAAGTCCAAAGTGGTGCTCCGGGAGGAAACAAGCCGGTGCCAAAACTGTTCCCTCACGATTCCACTTCTTCTTCTTTGCTTTTTTCCGGTGTGTGCTTGTATTTTTTTGTCAGCTGTGTCACGATTGTTTGGGACAAGACTGTGTTGAGGAATTTGAGGGGGAAAGACGATTCAGTAACATGTGTTACATGCATGCCACACATATTACATGTGTTACCTGTACAATACAGTAATACTTTTGGCATTGATGTAACACTTAAAATCTGAGCTGTAACAATTAGTTGATAACTCAATTGACAGAAAAGTGCTTTTGATGAGTCAAGCATTTTGAGCGTTTCAAAGCTAATATTCTTTGGTTTCTTAATTAAATGTATCATCTGGTTTCTTCAGTTCTCTATGAGGGTGAAACAAATATCTCTAGGTTGTTGATTGCTGGTGGGGAGATTGAGGTAGGAGATAAGATAAGAGAGTTGATGTGCCCCTGAGATTATCTTAAAGAGCAACTAGGGTAAATGACAAGCTAAAAGATAAATGCTGAAGCAGGAATGAAAATATTTGCCCCATTGAATATGTATATGACTGATGTGACGTGAGACTCAGAAACATGGCTCCTTTCAGTCAGTACTGGAAGTCCTCAGAAAGCTCTCACCTGCATATGTACAGTATCTCAGAAAGTTGTGAGAGAGCAGAATGTGAGTGAGGTCGTCCTCCTCAGGAACAACACCCTGAGGCCAGAGGAATCAATGCCTGGAGCAGTTTGATGAAAGGTTTTTTACTCGTGGAGTTGAGGTCATGTGGGCGATAGGTTGTGCATTTATTCCATCGACAGGTTGTGCTTGTGTCTATCCTTGTGCACACAATGGAGCCTGGCCTCTACACAAACTCAAGTTCTCCCACTTTATCTTTGCCAACACTTTGTCATTAATACGTAACGACAATCTAAAGGGGACAACAATCGACAAAAAAAAGACAAAGTGTCTGTTTCGACGCCAAGCCTTTATTCAGCCTCGTTACCTCTGCTGCCTGCATGAATACGAAAGCCTTCAGCAGTTTGATACCAAACAAAAAGACGGGACAAATGATTGATTTGATTCATTAACTGAGGCATAAAGCAGTACTGCTGTATACTGTGCTGCGCTGAACAAAGCATCATATTCCCACAAAGACTTCACAGAGGATTTAGATCACGAGAAGCAAGCAGGTTTTATTTCCTTTGGGCCAGGGGTTGGATGTGGGGGCAGAATCCTCCCAAGAGCCATAACTGGATTCTTTGATTACACTTTTCATTGTGACTTTTATCACCTGCTCTGGATGCTTCTACATCGATTTTTGTTTTTGCATTGTAACCCAGTGAGTCACACGGCATCTTCGGCGTTGAGAGTCAGACGATGATTCAAACCTGACATAATCTTGTACACATTTTGTCGAGAGTCATAGTTTTCAGGTTTCAGCTTGTATATGAGCTGTGCACAGAGGGGATCCCGAAATGTGAAATTCCCTGTGAATCTGCATTGTTTACATGTTAAGGAATTAAAGAAATATTAATTCTAACTTATTATTATGCATATATGTACATATTCCAACAGTGTTTCCAAAAACGTTTTTTCAAAACCTTGGAGTAACGTGCAGATCTTGTTCCGCAATGTTCGAAAAGGCAAAAAAGATAATGCTTTTTTTGGTATAATCGACAAATCCAGAAGTCTGTCTTGAGAGGCTAACCCTTTAATAACTTTTTTTTTTTTTTTAATTGAATAAACCGATTTGCATTAACCACAAACATTGTATATCCCAATTTGCATTAACAACAAAGGACATCCATTTATGGTCAGGGTGACTGCAAGTCCTTAAAACGTCTTAAAATGTCTCGCAATTCAATTTTACAAATATAAGGCCAGATAAAGTAAAATAAATTCTATTCAGATTGGATAGGTCTTATTTTTTAAAACACATTACCACCTAAGTACTCTACAAAGATTTCTCCACTCTGCAACACTCGAGAAGATGAATCATTAGTTCCAGTGTGCGCTGCGGCAAAAGTCTTTCATTGGGTAAGTTTATGGGTCAAACTAATGCCTTTCTAGACAGCCTACTTGCTATTCTAAGAACACGGTGTGTGTCGAAAGTCTTTCAAACTAGGAAAAACGAGGATAAAGGCAGTGGAATCTAACGGAGATTGATCATGAATTTGATTTCAAGTGATGTTAAAAAGGTCTTAAAAAAACTTAACTTGTTTATAGCTGTAGACACCCTGAGGCTTTTACGGTACCTGATAGTTCGCTTTGTGCTAATCTGTTTTTGTTTCTTCACGGCCCTGTCTCCTTTAACTGGTCTGGATTTCCAGTCCCATATAAAGCTAGCGGCTTTATATACTCAAACTTTCAATCATGTTGAACATTGCCCATGTATATCTACTGTGAAATGGTCTGTTTGGGTCTTACTCGGAAAACAACTTTTGCATGCGTTGAAGCCAGCTGTCTCTGTGCTTTAATGCGCTAAGGTTGACATCTGGTCTTATGTTCTAGTCCTCAGGTCACTCTCCTGGCTATTTTCCACACAAAATAAGTCTGATGACTTGAAACGAGCAAAAGGAAAGTGACTGTAGTATTTAATGATGAAGTACATTTCACAGAGGATGCAGTAAGGACCAAATTCCAGTTCTAGATTATTTGTTGTTTTGTTTCATAATGCAGTAATTCCAATATTGCACCAAATAGACAAAATGAGTAAATAGTGACATTGAACATGGAGGTTTTTAAATGGAGGCCCATACTCTTGGCATAGAAGTTCCCTGAGTAATGGTAACCTAGCGAAATAGGGACAGTGAACAGGTGGCTGTCTCTCTTTCTCTGCCTCTCTCTGGGGTTCAGGGCGTCCTCTTGAACAGTGGTCTAGTTCCACTCAGGGTTGCGGGACAGCCGAAGTAGTAATGGCTGCCGCTGGGCTGTCCTCCTCGCATTCTATATAGGATCATTGTTGTCATTATGCTCTTGAGATGATGGATTTTTGAAGTCCTTCTTTCTTTTGTCATTTAGCCCCACTGCTCCACCGTCAATGTTTGTAACTAACTTCAACATCTTATAGACAAATACCCACCGTCACTGTAACCACCTGACTCATCATCATCCTAATACAGATGCAGCCAGCCAACCAATTGCAGTTTTTTTCTTATTGTGTCCTCCACTACTACTGTCATTACTACATTTTTTCGTACTACTGTTATTCCCATTTTCTCAATGTCAGTAATTTCCAATGACAAAAAATACATCTGAGTGTGATTCAGAATAGGCTGAAATAACAGCAGGAGGTTTTTCGCGTTTGAAAAGGTTTTAGAGGCACCTCTATTTGTTTGCTGTTGTCCCCATGAAAGTGAGACGTGGACTGAATCAAAATCCTCTTCCTCAATGCAACAGCACAATCACAGATTTTTCTGCAATCAATATACTGATTGCAAGCTGCAGGCCTGTTATTCACCTGAAGTCGTTACCACAAACTGTTTATTTTCCTCTTCATGCATGCAGAAATTAAATCATCAATCATCAAAGGGATTCATGAAAATCAATACTGTTCGATGAAGAGAACAAACACCTAGGAAATATCCAAGAAAAAACCTGTACGTTTCATATTTGACCCATACAGTCTCTAAATTACATCTTGTCATCTGTTTTGTGTCTCTATTTTTTAAGATGTTATCCATTGTTGACTTCTACACATTTCGTGCCAGTTAATGACAGCCTGTAAAATGATGAGAATTAACAACTTTGTAATGCTAACAGGCACAGAGAGAGACCAGTTAGCTGCACCCCGCGCTGTAGCCAGATGGCTTTTGTGTGTGTGTGTGTGTGTGTGCGTGTGCGTGTGCGTGCGCGCGCGCTGTAGGAGTCACTGCAGACCAGACATGGTGATATATTGTGATAGCCAGACCAACCAGTTCCTCTCATACCACTTAATTAAAACCTCAGCTCCCTGGGCCCCCAGTTCATGTCGGGTTACATCATTCATCAATCAATCACACAAACTGTATGTAATGCACAAATTCCCATGCATACACTATATATAAATGCATCCACCTAAGCTATGTGAACGACTTTATCATCATTTACACCTACACACACACCTACACCATGTTATTTGTTTATTAAATCATGAATATTCACTTTCATTTTAAAGATACTATGTGGCCATTCAGTGGAACATAAGTCATTGTACACCATTAATCACAGCGGGGGAGTGAGTGATAGGTCCAGCAAGGCATTACTACACTATAATATACATGCCCACGTTGTTGATTACAGACACATCTTTTCTGACTATGTGGCAATGTGTTAAATGAGATGATAATGATTACAGCTCTCGCCGGAGCTTGCTACGCTAAGTGCAATGAGTTCAACTATATCGTCTTCTAATTCCACAAATGCCTGTCTGGCTTTCCATCCGTATGTAAATATCAAGAACTGTTCGTCTGACCTGCTTCACACTTGTGTATTGTAAATGGCCCAGGGGATGTGCAGTGTTGAATGTGGTGGGATTTGGGCACACGACACGTTTCAATCTGAGGACTGAGGTAAACAAGTCTTTTTCTATGACCTCAGATCAACTACAGCATTGGACAGCAACTGGCTGCCTGCTGCCAATAATATCTGTCATGCCGTCCAATATTTCACCATATCAGACTGACACAGACATTCACGGCTGTTGCAGGTGCTGATCTCCATCGTGGCAACAACATTTATAGAATCACTTCCTCTTTAGCAATTTGTTTTCAAAGGAAAAGCTCAACATTTGTTCTGTCAGCTTTATATCAAGCTGAATTACAGAGCTTAAATTTTGAATGAATTTTGAACATGGGTTTGAAGATTGTCAGTTGATTAACGGTCATAATAATATCAGCAGTGCAATATTATATTATGCAATATAATATGCAACAGTAATATTGTAAAAACTGATTCTATATTGTGAAAAATAAAAACATTCACTCTGCACAATAGTGTTTATAAAAACCTCTGCACACAACGTTCAGCACACAAACAATAAAAAGTGAGAGTATATTGTAGAACTGTTTGAGGAGGACTCACTAAATGACGAGGAATAATTCTGAAGAAGCTCCGGAGCATTAAAGGGGACATAGCATGCCCATTTTACCACAAGTTGATATGGTTCCTTGGGGTCTTAATGAAATGTCTGTAACATACTTTGGTCAAAATACCACAAGGATCATTTCAAACAGCACCCTTTTTACCCTGTATAAAACAGCCCTCCACAGAGTGACCTGTTTTGAGTGCCTGTTCCTTTAAATGCTAATGAGCCAGCTCCCCCCTCCCCCCTCTCCCCCCATGATTTTAAACGATATAAATTACATATTTTATATGATATAAATTATCAAATATGCATCCCATACTTTGTATTCCCCTTCTGTTGTCCTGGAGTTTTAATTTTCCCAATCACATAATTAAATGTCCCCCTCTGCCCATCCACTACAAGCACACAAGCAGACAGACAGAGAGAAAGAGAGGGGTGGGGGCTATGAAGACCATCATTTACCCGAACCCCGACATTCAACGGGTACAACAACAAGCGGAGAAAGCAGAATCGCGGGCTGACCCTTATATATACAGTCTATGGGGCTGACCAGCAGAGAAGTGCTCGTCCCCGTGTGAACAGCCAGGCGGCTGCATGCTGAGAACGGCGCTGCGCTGCCTCGCAGCGGCGCTTCCGCGTCGGTGTACCCGGCGTAACTACTGTAACCCGGCGTAACTACTGTACCCCGGCGTAACTACTGTAACCCGGCGTAACTACTGTAACCCGGCATACAGTAGAGCTGAACACTGCGGAAGTCTTCCACACAGCTGGCAGTGTGGAAGACCGCTGCGAGGCAGCGCAGCGGTCTTCTCAAGCGCGCAGCCGCCTGGCTGTTCACACGGGACGAGCATTTCTCCGCGCTGGTCAGCCCCATAGACTGTATATATAAGGTCAGCCCGCGATTCTGCTTTCTCCGCTTGTTGTTGTACCCGTTGAATGTTGGGGTTCGGGGGTTACAGTAGCAAGACCATGTAGGGAGACTTCCAGTTCCTTGTTACGACACAAAACCCAGGAAGCGCAATCGAGTCGCTCAAGCATGACGTTTCTGACTTAGAGGAACTATAACAAAACGCGCGAGTGTTTTTTCCCCAGAGTTGTTGGGTTGGTAGACATGCCAGATACCCACATTAACCTGTAGAAGCACTAACAAAGTGGAATTTGCATGCTATGTCCCCTTTAACACAGGACAAGAAACCAGCACATTCCAAACAGGCAGGTTTAGAACGGGAGCTGCACTAGTTCAAACAAATGACCTGTAGAGTAAATGAATCAGCCAGAGGTGTTTGTTCCTGATCAAAAGTGAACTGCTGAGCAAGTGGCCAGAAGGAACGCCAAGAGTTCATTAAGTTCAATACTGCAGGAGGATTGACAGCTCCCTGTACTCTGAGACAAGATCACTGTCCATTATAATGTAAATAACTAGACAAGAAGCAATCCTGAAAAGGTTTCTATACTATTTGCTCACACAGAATTAGTGTCATCAAGCACTTTCTCCACTATCATTTGTTGAATGTTGTGCAAATCTGAGTTAAGTCTTGTAAGTTTCACTGTGTGCTTGTGTTTTTTTATAGTAGTAAGTATCCCACACTTAAAGCTGTCTCCCCTGAATCATGAATATTGACAGTATAAGACTCATGTTGAGCATTTATACTGATCAAACTGTCAAGCAGTGTGGTGTAAGATTACATGGGCGTGTGTGTGTAACCACTGGGTATTGGTAATTGGTCTCATGGGGGCCTCAAAGAGAGAGACATGTAAGGCGAATAACCTCTCCCCATCACACACACACACACACACACACACACACACACACACACACACACACACACACACACACACACACACACACACACACACACACACACACACACACACACACACACACACGTTTGTCTTTTAGTAGATGTGAGGACATTCAATGACCTCATGCATATCTCCTCTGTCTAACATTATTCACCACAGGTAAATACCAAACCACCCTATAACCTAATTATACCCTAAAACTATGTGTCAACATTCAAACAGCCGTGTAAAGTTGTAAGGACGACAATGGTTTGAACTAGATTGTGTCTGCACAACTGTAGAAAGACGAACACACACACATTATATTATATTCCTCCACTGGAGTTGAAGCCGCTGAGAGTGACTGTGACTGATTTATATCGTTGCATGCTTCAGCCCACAAAGCTTTGCGGTGCCCTCTCCGCCCATGACATCACACTACTGCCCTTGTATGTGAGTTTGTGTGTCTGTGTCATATTAATATGTGCTTATGGGTTTTATAGGGTACAAGAGATTTATTTTTCAGCAGACAAGCTATAGACTGTTGTCCACTTAAAGAACAAGATACACCTCCTTTGGTTAATCTGAAGGAACAGGTTTTTGTCAATGTAAATGGGAGGATGGGAGTGATTGACATAAGAACATAAAAAGCTGTGAGAGTGTTCCATCTGTCCATGAAGATGGACAAACAATCTGTTCCTGTAGGCTATTCCCAGTGCAGACAATATGCCAAAGCAGAAGTAGCCGACATGTGGTTTGCTTCATCCAAGTCAGCATTTGTTTGTTCATCACAACACAGCAGATATTTGAGTATAAAATGGGTAATCAAAGTCAGGATCTGTTGCAGATTCATTTTCGAGACCACAATCCCCTTCTCTAAAATTACAACTAGTTTTAAAAATGTGTCCAGACCAAAGTTAGTAAGTTCAACATGTGGAATACTCTTACTGGGTGAGGCTAACTGTTTCTGACTGCGAGCCAGCAATGCAGTTGACAATCTGGCCAAGTGTTTTCACGATGGTCTCTGTAATCTCTGTTAATCCCTTGCTGTTTTGCCTCTGATTTTCTCTCTCAGTAATACAGTGGTGTGTGAACATACTTATTAGGGTCAACATCACATTGAATTTGAGCAGTTTCTCTTTCATCTACCCAGCTGGAAACATTTGAAAATGCCCTTTTCTGTGGACATACAGTTTTGTCACAACACAACTGAAACCTCAATAAACCGTGTGTGAACCTGTGATTTGTGTTACATCTGCTGTGCTATAGAATCACTGCTGACTGGTTCTCCGGGAGCCAACTGTTCTCTGAATTTCACCGCACTTTGTGGCCCAGCACTGTGCTGATACATCATCATCATCATCTTTTGACTTTTATTTGCTGCTGTACTTAGCAGTCTGTGGTATTATAATTGTATGTGTGAAATATATGCTAATATTATTGCACATGCTATTATGATTCAGTAAAGAAGGCCTTAAATGGAGCCAACACAATTTGTCCAATTAATATCGCTGATGCATGTTTTTAAATTTCTTATGTTACGTCTTTCTATGACTATTGAAGAAAAGTGTAGTACAGAAAAACAAAATTAAAAACCTGTCAACCAAGGCAACATACAGTCTACAAAGCCTATCCAAGTACTTTCAAGTAGAGGATTATACAGTAGATATAAGTGTATGTGAATGCAAAACTACTGAAACTAAATCTACACTTACTTTGAGAACATCGGCTACATCCACACTACTGTGTTAAAAATTATCTCTGTCCACACAAGCATTCATTTTGGCCCTGTATCAGTTTTAATCCCAGTCCATACAAACACACGGCAAAACGCATTTCACATGACCGCTCACGTACACCGGGAAGGTGCAGTGGTGTAAACAGGAATTGCTGGAATAAAAGCTAGTCTCCGACACATGTAGCCAGTTGTATCTTTGTAAAACCATAATATACCTCGACTACAGCTGATAGCAAAGACAACAAGGTCTGCAATGCGTTTAATTGATATCCATGCTGCGTTCTACTCTGGTCGCAGAGGCTAATGCCGGTTGTTGACTTCCAAAAGGGGGTCATGTGATATGAACCTGACGAATAAGCGATGCTGAAAGGACACAATTATCAAACAAGTGTTTGATAATTGTGTCTACATTATTGTTTCCAAACATATCAGTTTCTGCTCGTCCAGACTGAACTGCAGCCCTAGAGTAGTCAAACTAAAACAGCTCCAGCAGTGTTTTCAGACTTTTCCGTTTTCTGGGCTATAAAACTTTAGAGTAGTGTGGACGCCAGGTGATTCCGTACCAGAGTTGATGTGTTTTCAAACAAACATCGAAGTGGGATGTAGCCTCAGACAGTCTTCAGTCTATACCTGAATGCATAGTAGCAGCCTCCAGCCAGTAAATGCTTACATAACATAGTTTGTTCTCTATTTAATTGCTTTTAAACTGTCTGCTGTGCACACGCATGGTTTACATTTTATAAGGCTCCTATGTCCCTGCATGATCTACAGTATGATCTGTAAGTGCTCCAGTGAATGTGTATACAAATGTATTATGCACAAACAAATCCATAAACCAGCTCTTTTGCATCTCAATACATCATGAGGGAAAACGTATTTAATATACATTTTCAGGTTTTATGATCAAGCAAAATTTATAGTTGACTAATATGTAAAGATAAACTCAATCTGTAGCTCAAGCACAAGATCACACTTAAAATCTTTATTATACCATTCAATAATCCACCATTAGTGAAACTTTTATTATAACATTTCACATTGGGCGCAGTAGAGCTTTTAATCTCTAGTTCAATAACGTGTCGTAACAGTCCAGCCGCAGTGATCCTCGTTAGATGAGTGGAATGCTCACAGTCCCCCAGTGTGTGTGTATGTGTGTGTGGAGCACAATAACGCAGGGCACACCTGGTGTCAGGCCACCCGTCCCTGGTGAATTATGCATGGGGGTATTCTGTCATTATCTGTGCTGGTGCAAAACAGCGATAGCCCACCTATCATAATAACTATAATAGCTCAGTGATTTAGACACACACAGCAGATGTACCAAGCTGAAATAGTGCAACCAGCAGGTGCTGCTCACAGTGGTTCACCGCAATTGTGCATGTGTCTGCACACAAAAGTAATCAAATGAAAACACACAGACACACACACACACACACACACACACACACACGTATATACAGGGGTCTCAATCCAACCATGGAGTAACCAAGCAACCGGGGTAGGCCTGTCTCAGCCCCTCCAGGCTCTGCGTTCTAAAGACATTTTTGTATATTTGTATTGTATTTTGCATATTTTGTATATTTGTTTGGTTTTTGTATATTTGTTCAATAAACATGTTTAGAAACAGTAAAGCCCTATATAGATGAAATTGTAAAGACTTGCATGTGTGCGTATATGCATATAGATGCTGTGACAACTAAGAGCATCCCACGATGTGTGATTGCATTTGTTATTCATGCTGACCTTTTTATTTATTTATTTTTCATTATACAGACACAATTACAATCACTGTTTTGTATCTGCTTATGTACAACATGTGTTATATGTGTAAAGCTGTATGATCTCAGTCTACTTCTGCTCTGCATGTCTTACGTGCATAAATGCACATACACTATACCTATTAACACATAAATGCACACTTGTAGACTAAACATATGCATATGAATGTGAAGGGCCTAAAAGCAGGAGAAATCTGTAGATAGCTGAGATATCCCTATTGTTTTTTTGTTCTATAGGAATATTGTTTTTTTTGTTGCAGCTGTCAGTTGTCAGGAAATAGAAGTCATCTCAATGAATATTGTGACGAATCAATTCACCTCCAGCGCCACTGTCTTTCAGCTGTCATATCCACAAAAGTTTGTCCCCAGCCTTGTTATGAGAACAATAGACTGCTTTTTGTATAGAGTATCAGAGACTTCACACACAAGTGTACACACACTCACACACACAGAGGAGACAAAGTACACATCCCTTACAATCACTCACATAAACAAAAACACATTTTGCTTTTCAGCCTCAGTGTTTTCGCATTTTTTGTGTTAGTTTGAGTCGGACGTGTGATGAAGTTTTGCGGTGATTTTATCCTATTTATTCACATGGACATTTTGCGCACTATCAACACAAAGTCAATTTCGAATCTCTCTAAAGCATCTTTTGAAACAAAAAAGTCCCTGATCACGCATCCTGCAGGCAGCTGTCAGGTCACTTGATTGGTCCAAGGGCGTTAATTCATTAGACACATGTTCATTGCTACACAAATAACATACTGTATATATCCTTCACTTGACACAGAGGCCCCTTCATGGAATTTCCGACTAACACCCGAGACGAGAGGGTCTGTATCTGGAGATCATGATGAATACTTATAGTAAAATGATAACTAATATGTCAACTATTATTTCTACAAATGCATGTCAATTATATAAGAAACCGGAATGTATGTGAATATAGTGCATACCTCAACGAAGGCCATCTGACACAATGCATCAAACTGAACAAACTCATAGGTCTCAACACAGTAGGTCCATCAAGTACCATTGATCCATCCATTCATAATCCTTGAATCCACCTCCATTAATTGGATTCACACATGAATGTAATAAATTCTTCCGTGTCCTGTTCCCAATCCTTCCATTAAATTGGATTAAAATTGGTTTAGTACTCTTTTTCCTGGGGAGAAAAAACAAATAAACAGACAAACAGACAACCTCAAAGATCTCCTAAATGTCATTTAGATTTATGGTAAGTACTCGTGATTGTTTTACACGTTTGTTTTCTCATTTATATGACCTCTTCACTGCCTTGTCAATAGCCTTTTGCATGTAAATATAACAATATATCGTTTGGATGCTGATACAAAAATGCCCTAGTGTTCTGCAGCATTATAAATGAGAGAGGACAAAGGGATGCTAGTATAGTGCACATCAGAGTTGGTTGGGTTTTTAAATCAGTTTTCCTTTATATCTTTAAAAATGAAATGCAATTATTCAACTCGTAAGCATTCAAATGCTCTGAAAGTCCACGCGTGTCCTTTTTCCGCCGCCTCTCATGATTCAAAGATCTCAAACTTAATATTCAAGTTGAAGAGGACAGAGACGTCATCAACACCCCCACTCGCTCCTTGTGAAGACCTGCTCTATTCACACATGGGATCAATCAGACATTATCCGCTTCAACTGAGTCACACATTTGCGGTCAGACAGATCCACTGGTTAATGTCTAGATAATTCAATGGAGCAGTGAAAGGGTGACAGCAGCTTACAACAATGCAGTTTTTAATGGTTTTAGTGATTCTGGGGTTTTATCTAAATCCAACAAGATAAAACTGTACCAGTCTATCAGAGCTGATTGTAATGAAAGAAACATTTGATTATTTTCTCCTGGAACCATCATGCCATTCTTCTCTATATAATTTTGACTTAAATGGCCACATGGTTACATATACAGTACATTTTAGGGGGAGATGGATTAATTGAACCTCCGTTCAAGCTAATTAGTACTTTAGGTTTATTGTGTAATGAAAATGGCAAATTAAATAGACTGAGTTGCTTTGTAATGACCAATTTCTCCCTTGTTTGGTGTCAATGCTTCTCTTTTGTTCAGTTTTATTTCAATCCCAATGAACAGCAGTTATGAAAAGTGTATCTTACTGACAGTTCAATGGACTATTAAGTTAGCATTGAATTAGCATGATGTTGGATAAATAGATACTTTATTGACCCCAAGGGAAATGTAATGCTCAAATTAGAGAAGCCATGTATGTATAACTTAGCTCGCTACATTTTTGTGGGTGGTAGCTTCTGTCTAGTGAAGCTTCATCACTACACTTTCAAAGCAGCCTAACACTGATTTAGCTTGGTTATTTGTTATCCCTCTTATACATGACCACATACTTTATGTCTATCAGGCTCCTGTTTTAATACAGGCAGTAATGAAATAGCCGAACGGCACACCAAGCCTTACGTCTATTCCTCGCTCCAACTCAACAGGGTTGCAGTTATCAAAGATGTAAAGTGATTTAAGTTGAATTATTGCGTGAATTTGACACCCTTTATATAAGTGTGGGTAATCTGTGTGTCTGTGTACAAGAATTTTGCTCTGTGAACAACTTGCAGCTGAAAGTCTTACCAAGAGCGAGAGTATGTTTGTTTGCATATTCTATTTTATGTGAGAGCAAACTGTGGATGTGTGCACGTGTGTTGTTTGCTCGCAGACGCGCACACTCACGCTGACAGCCTTATCAGGACAGGGAGTGTTACTATCTGTGAAAGGAGGCAGCTGGAGCATTTGAGCAGAACCTTGTGTGACAGTATGTAACTCTCTCAGAGTAATGTCTTCCAAGCTGAGACCTAATAACTCATGAAGGATGTGGCTTCTGGGATTACCGTCTAGATGGCTTTATATTTTTAGCATAAACACATTGTCAGCATGTTTACCTGTTTTATTTCTTTTATTTGTGTGTTTAAAACTCAAAAGTGCACTTTCCCAGAACCTGACATCACCTATAGCAGCACGTATCTAATTTGTACATGAAGTGCAACAAATTAAAGGGAAAAACGACTCTATAATTTTCCATCCATGTATATTATGTTATTTCAATGTAAATACATCTAATTCATCTTTAATATCTACATTTTCAAAGTTTAGCTGTCTACCACCGCAACACATTGCTCATTTCTGTTTTAGCCTTGCTTTTGAATATGTTAGTTATACTTTTAGTAGCCTTTATGTTACCAGTCGACATTACACGCCAATGCACAAAGTAGGACTACAGGAGCAAACTGTGTTTTACATCCAGGCTATGTGTTTGTGACTGCTAAATAGTGTACGTGCGTATGAGTGCATGTGAATTTCATTGGGGACAGTAGAGGACACTGTCTGTTAATAGTCGAGAAGTGAGGGTAAAATGTCTCTGTAATACAGGCTCACTGTTAAAAGAGACACTGCCTGGCTGGATGTAGTGTTGAGGCATTGCAGGCGAGAGTGTGCAACGTTGTGGAATAATACTTATTAAATATCTCTGCCCTGTCTATCAGCTCTGTGTCTCATGCAAACCTCTCTCTCTCGGTCTTGCCCTAGTCTCTCTAACTAACTACAGTTTAACACAGTGACACTACTGTTACCCTGTTGGATTTCCTTCAGGCACGGTTCCCCATCGCCTGGTTTTCATTCTCATTAAGTACAGCGCTATTTCTCTGAATCCGCAAAATTTAGATTTTACCAATGCAATGCAATCACTCCACCTATAGTCAAGGTGAGTTATATTTCACTAAGGTTGAGATTTTGCTTGTGGGTGGCGGTGTGTCCCATGTGCATCAGTAGTTGCTCGCTAAGCTTCAATTAAACCTTGTATTTGCTGATGCCAGTGAAAATAAGACCCTATCAGAAATACTAACATATATTTCGCTGACATTTTTTCTAGCACCAAATACAACCACAGTAGAATTTTAAAGATTTGCCTAACGTAATCCTTATACACAGTATAGATAGGCAAATGGAATTTTAAATTTAAGGATTGAAAATTTCTCCGCTGGTCCAAGCATTTAATCGAAAGATCCTTTGATCACTGTCCCACATTACTGACCTTCAGGCTGTTGCTGCCACATAATGATGGTGTTTCATTAGCCTTGCAAGCATTTCTTTTAGCTTCCAACTGACCTTTACTTACATCATTCAGCCCCAGCTGGAGAGTAATTGTTGAGTTTAAAAGATTTATCTTGGACAAATCTGCAGATTTTGCCATTGAGCTTTATTGCACAAGTAGATGCTCATTCCTTCTTTAGTGCGGTTATGTAACTGTTAGTTTGAACTGAAGAAATTAAGGACATGCTGCATCCTCAGGGGCAAGATAAATGGGAATCCTGCAGATGATGTCAAAAATATCAGGCATGGTAAAGCATTGACTTAGCCTGTCGTCAACATTTAATTGAAACCATAAAAAGCAAGTGAATACTGATTATTCCTTCCTTCCTTCCTTCCTTCCTTCCTTCAACCAGTAACCAATAATTTTCAGTAGAGTGAAAGGGCAGACGCTCTCAACCATCTTCTCTCACTCTCTTGACTGTTCATAAACAGTTGCTGTTGTTGTGTATTGGGCGGAACCTAAACGTAATTGCCTTCTGAGTGCTTTTAAGAACAATGAGTTGTATTACTCTGCATGCCCTGTAATAGTCTCAACACGTTTCACTAATCAAGCAGGTATACATTTAGGTTACAGATGGCTATGGTTTGGTTTCAGCCATGGTTTTAGTGTGCCATTGTGTGCAGGCTAACTCATGTGAAACGTCAGCAGCGCACAAGCTCCTACTGGAGCATCATTTAATCAGTCCTCACAAACTCTGAACTCTGGTATGGTCATCGTGCTTCAGAATCAGCTGTTCTGTAAGCAGCATAGGTCCAGTGGTTTTTAAGGATAGCAACCTACTGTCATACTTTATTTAGATAAACTTGCATACAAAGATGGACGACGCGTCTCCACTTCCTCCCACTTTACAAAAATTATGTCAAAATATCCCAGATCCGAACGCTGCCATCATGGATCATATACAGTCAGAGTCAACACAGTAGTGATTGGCTATAATCATGATAGTTCACTCTTTTTGTATAGTACCAAATAACCTTTCACTTGAACATCAGCGTTTTAACAGCTACAATGTCAGACACCATCTTTGCGAAAAAGTTGACATGCATTTTGACTTTTTAGTTTGGCCCAAATACCATTCACTAACATGGAGGAGGTGGGGTTTATGACCTATACTGCAGCCAACCAGCAGGGGAGCGGGGTCAAGACACTTTTGCTTCACTTTTGAGGAGCTGTCATATCCTTCTTTATATACAGTCTATACATGATGACCTAAATTGCTGGGTACTTTATTGCAACCATATTGCCACACATGATTCCCTTTTGATGTAAGTCTCCCAGAAATAGGCTGTTGTGTCTAAAATCAAACTGCGTCAACCATTTAGAAGACGCTCAATCTCTGGGAGACCAATACCATCTCGGCTATAATCATCACCATCATGTCAAATAGACAAATAAACACATGTCAACATATTCACTCATTCTCATAGACCTCACATTTGTTCACACACGAGAGCTTACAGGCACTTTTAAACACAAATTGTGCAATGACACTCAAATCACACAAGCACACACACTGACAGGCATTCAATTAGAAAGAAGTCTGGGCGTGTGGAATACCAAACAGTCTTAATAGGACAGGCACAGAAACCAGCCAGACAGCCAGACTAATGGTGTAGATGAAGTCAGATGAAAGAGTCTATATGTATCATTTAGTGTGTCTGTGTCTGTATTGATCTCACAGCTGGTGGCTCAATACTCGCCTTCAACTTTCTTTTTCTGCCTCTTTTTTTCCCCCGTCTGCTTTCTCCTTCTACCTGGCTTCGTCTTTTTCTCTGCGCTCAATCCCCCTTCCCATCAATCCCAGATCAATTGACAGTGATCAAGAGAATGGAAATACATCTTGGTTATGTTTGCGTCCGTGAGCGTGAATGTGTGCGTGTGCTTTGTAGTTGCGTATGCGTCCATAACACCATCCATTTAAGAACAGAAAAGACTCGTCACGATTTCATGCTGTAAAAATCTACAGTAATTGGCCTGGGCTGACTAAAAACTGTATTGACATTAGAGTTTTGTTCCCATTATTTTGTTTCTAATTTGTTTTTCAAACTTCCTCAGAGTAAAACAAATGTAGCTCATTGGCAGGTGCTGTCAGTCCAGTAAATAATATTAAATGTAAATATTTAAACATATTTAAAATGTGGCTGCTATTGTACAACTTTATTTAACTTTATTGTCGTAATTCTCTTATCATTCTTAACATTGACCGCCTCTTTCTTTTGCAGTTCGACGGATGAGCAATTTCGCTGGAACGCTCAAGGTAAAGTTCACCGTTCGCACAAACCCATGCACTTGCTGCTCAGCCATGCATGTAAAGTTATTGTTGCATGAAGTGACTGCTCAAACCTGTTTTTTTAAAGATAACATACAGACTTACATACACACAAAGTCCCAAATCTCCTTACACAAACTTAACATTCAATCCACTACACTTTTCGAACAACTTCATTTACACTCAGGCAGCTCCCAGGGAAGACTTATCAGAGTCCTTTCCGGCATTTAATCAAAATGTCCTAGAGCTCATAACCAAGACATAATGTTTGGAGTTTTATGGACTGTGAGAGTAGAGAATCGAAGTGTACAGTGCAGGGAGATCTCTTCCATCTCTCATCGTCTCCTTCCCTCATTTCCCGTCTCTCACATCCTGTTTTTCCTCTTTCACAGCGGATGGACAGAAGGATATCGAGGATGAGTTAACCACGGGTTTGGAGTTGGTGGATTCCTGCATTCGCTCCCTTCAGGAATCAGGGATTCTGGACAGCGGAGAACGTAAGTGGACTTATCAACATCAATGAGTGTGTGCTTATGTCTTCAGACAGGATATTAAACCAATCTGCTTAGCAAATGTAAAGAGACTTATTGCTGCTTCAAAACAATCTCTCAAATTTCTTATATTCTTGCTCAGTCACTCTTGACAATGAGGTAAGAGAGTGACTAAGCATATCCGGAATTTTTTTTATAAAAAACATATCTATGGTTGGTTTAAATACAAGGTGGGTGTGTAATGTTTAATTATGTTGTTCTGCTGAAAGCCAAGGAGAAAATGTTATCTTATTAGTCCCATAGGCCATTAGATATCTGGCCTAAGTGCAGCAATTCCCTGTGTTAATATTGAGCTCTCACTCAGATTTCATTTCTACTTACAGTAAGCGAGTTGAGTCGAGGGAGGATTTTGTTCCAGACCAGACAGTATCTAAAAAGTTAGATTAAGTATAATATAAAATGTGAATATGTCCCTTAGACACAAAATGAGAAGTGTAGTTTGGTACTGAAAGTCCAAGTTGCAAACCCTATTGCAAACTAGATACAAATGTCTTTGCTCTTCTGATGTGTAGATGGACAGAGAAACGACACACACACACACACACACACACCATGTCCCTGTTAGGTTTGTACCAATAACTGCCCAGTGTCCTGCAGCTTTTCCACCCTGTGAGCTTTGGATTCTGATGAACAAATTCAGTCTGTGATTGAGAGGCCGGCTGCGTGAGAGGTCTCTAAATGTGCTTGGCATTTTCTTTGCAGCTCATTGGATGTGGAACACTGCGTTCCTATTTTACTTATTGTCTGCTGACCTTTTTGATATTGGTTAATATTGCTGTAATGGATGGCATTTTAAGAGCATGCACATATGTGGGGTCCAGCCCATTTATACTCATAGTTTAGCATAGGCTTTACCATGTGTAAATTTGGTTAGCCATAGTGGAGAACCTATAGCATTTCAAAGTCTGGAGTTGTGTAGGATGACACAAACACTGGACAGGTTTTTGGAATATTTGCCTAAAAATTGTTATGTGTGCTTGAAACTGCATCCTTCTTCTCATCAATGCAAAGCAGCAACAGCAGAGGGAAAAAACTAGTAATTAAATAAAATCAAATAATTAGACTCTTATTTGTAGGAAGACCATGAGTCCAAATTTCAAAGGTCAAATGGACAGCACTTTTCATTGTGAGCACTCTTATTGTAGCTGCTCCGTACCCAGCTATTTTATTTACCTTCGAAAATATTTCTCTATCAAAGCATCACTTGATAAATTCGGCCCAGTTCAGTTTAGGCTGTAAGGCTCAGGCAATGAGTGTCCTCACATAGATAGAAGTAAGAGTTTGTGTGTGTGTGTTTCCCCCATAAGGGAACACTTTAAATAGCTAAATGTTAAATACACCCAATTATGACATGTCACTGTCTTCAGTGAAAGGCTGCACAAAACAAACTTGTTTTTTACTTTCAGCTGACACTGTAGTTGCTTGTGGGCCACACGACAGTAGATATATACATACATGTATTTTACAGGGACACACATAGTCTAGGAAATGAATGTAGTCAAATTAAATTCGATTCACAAAGCATTATAAGTTTTACTGTCAGGTTAAGGTTAGGTTTAGGTTAATGTCAGGTTAAAGTTTGGTTAAGGTAAGGGTTAGTGTTAGGCAAGTAGTAACTATGTTAAAGGTTAGTAAGTCTCAACAAAGTCATCTGAAGTCATGGAGACATGACTGCGTGTACGTGTGTGTGTGCATGCGCACATGTCTTCTATGGTTATTGGGGCCAATTTTGGTTCAATACCATCATTCTGAGGACATTTTGATGTTGTGAGGACATTTTGGTTGGTCCTCACAATTTCAAAAGCTTGTTTGAGGGGTTAGGTTAGGGTTAGGGTAAGGGTTAGGCATTTAGCTGTGATGGTTAAGGTAAGGGGCTAGAGAATGCATTATGCCAGTGAGTGTCCTCACATCTATAGAGAGACGTGTGTGTGTGTGTGTATGCGTATATGTGTGTGTTTGTCTGAGAGAGACTTTCATAATTATACTGAGCTGTTGAAAAATTCATGTTTCATGGGAAAATGGAGACTGAGACTCAACAGAGACACAAAAGGACGTAAAGCCCTTCTGGCGACAGTGTTCTTTTCATTTCATCCTCTCACACAAATCCACACACACAAACATCGCACACCCTTACATCACATTACTTACAACACCTACATGGTGAAATATCACACAAGCACAAACACATGTTAAACATCCCTCATTTGAACAAACTTAAAGATTTCCCTCTCATTTGATCATCACAAAAAACGCACTTTCCCCTCACACGTATGAACATGGAAACAAACACACACACTTTTTGTCACACGACACACACAATGTAACAAACACCAAGGCTGAGTGATAATAACTTTGGGAGCTCCCACTCAGACCGTGTAACACAAAGTGCTGTTTAATAATTCATAAAACGCTGGGAATGAATTGAGATGAGAAAAGACAGGTCTTTTATGAAGAGGAGAAGCAGCAGAGTTGGTCTTGGTTCACATCACACAGAGTCATGGGGAGAAGAAGGGATTCTGGGGGAAGAGAGAGACAGAGGGAGAGAGATGGAGAGCAGGCAAATAGAAGAACAATAATAAGGCTCTTTGTTATTTGGGGGATGGAACCGACATGCCATGAGCTCTGGGGAAGACACTTGTTGTAGACTCTGTGAGGATATATTCATGATATTCAAACATTTGAAATCTCAAAAGTAAGGAAAGGAGAAAGATCCTAGTTTGGCTTCCTTATGCTACAAACTATAATTACATACATTTCGTGTACTAGAACGTTGTATTCAGAGGGGGGAGAGAGTAAAAATAGCAACGTAATGAAATATGTATAGACTGCTGAATGAACAGGTCACAGACCTAACTGCTCTTCAGTGCATCGAAACCACACACACATACAGATAATGTATACAACCACATTCACCATTGACTACCAAGTGGTTTGTAACATTTCCCTCCAGCTGACCTCATCACCCTATACGCAGTTTAGAAGATAGTCCATCTTCAAAACGGCCTCATGATGTTCTTCTTCCCAATCAATATCAGCTTTATGAGCCCAGCAGGGGAATCAGAGTAAGGGGATTATTAATCGGTGCTGCAGTAGTGACTCTGTCAGGTGGTGGCGGTGATGTCGCTCCTAAACTGGGGTGGTGGGACCTTGAGATTGTTGTCTGTGTGTGTGAGCCGTGCATTCTCAGGACTGGGGCCGATGGGATACGCATCTTGATGACTATCCAGTACATTAAAGATACACATGAAGCGAGTACGTTTCACCCCCACTGCGATGCAGTGCGACTCCACATGACTAGATTTACAATTCAATTCAATGCAATGAGCTGCAGAATAATAGGACGCTCTGCAATTCAATGTGGTACAGAATTAATCTTGTTCTTCTCTTGTTCTCCTTCAGATTTATAAAGGAAGGCAAAGGTGTATTTATTTTTCTTTCACACATTTGTTTTGTTACTGCAAAATATCTCTTAAAAAGATAAAAACAGGTCTGGAACTTTCTCTGTCTTTAATCATTATTTTATAACCACACACTTTTAAAAGTTAAACATTTTAATGATGCTTTTGATTAACAATGAATGATACAAAATCAAAATGCCATAACTACATTTATAATGATGTGCCGTAACTACGACCAGCAGAACACCTTCAACAGCTCTCTGGTGAGCAGAAATCAGTGGGGTTGTTTCTATACTTATGTATTTATTATATAAACATTTGATTTATTATCCTGTAAAGATAATGATATTGGTCACACTTCTTAATAATAAAGGCATACATATATAGGCATAGCCTTCACAAATAATTACATATATATATATAAAGCTGATTATACCTGCAAAGATGTTAGAGAGGCATCCCAAATTGTAAAAATCTAGGTAATTGTATCATGAAAGTTTATGCTGTTGAACCAATTTGAATCAATGAATCCTATTATCCTCAGTGTGTGTGCTGTGTGTTATTACAGCCATACCTCACCATTCACCAAATCAGTTCATTCAGTCCTCTGCATTTTCCCTGTAGCTGTAGCTTAGACAGAATTGAGTTTGCCTCTGAAATCGGGGGGCATACGAAGCCACTTTGCAACATCCCGCGACGCAGCAAAGTAGAAATTAACATGTTTAGGGGGGTAAAGTTTTGAGTTGTTAGGTGTTCCATCTATTACAACTTTCTTATTTTCAGCCCTCCTCCTCCCATCCTCTCCATCTCCCTGCTCCTCCTTCTCCTCCCATTCTCTCTGCTCCTCTGTTTCTCTTCCCCTCTGCTAATAAATTATGTATGCCATCGCCAACTCAAGGAGTGCTGCACTGCTGCACTATCTGCTCTAAATTGCTGCTCTCTCTCTCTTCCCCATTTCACTCTTCACCTCTCAATCCCTCCTCTTCATGCCCCCTCTCTTTCTCACTCTTAATCTCTCTCTCTTCTGCCTCTCTCTTCTGCCCCCTTCTCTCTCTCTCTCCCCCTCTCTCTATCTCTCCATACACAAACACAAACTCAACTCAACCCTCTTCCTCCCACCCAACCACACACCGCTCCTGTCTCTATCGGTAGGACCGGCTCTCCTTTCCCAGAGTTCCTTGCAGCTCAACTCCACCCCGGAGGCTTCGCTCCAGTACTCTGCCAGCTACCATAGCAACCAGACCCTCGCCCTTAGCGACAGCATCTCCGCAGCAACTTCTCAGCGCAGCGGGCAGGTTGGAGGAGCTGTGCACAGCTACAACCAGGTAGGAAATGCTGCTGCGCATACATGATAATGCAGATGCTGCTGTTCATGATGTTGATGATGATGATGATGATAATGAAATGCACAGTTGGACAAGAATTGGTAAACTTTTGCTCAGAAGACTTTGACCACCAGAGTATCTAAATAATTGACATGATTTTGACTGTGAAGGGAATTCACCTGAAGTGACTTCTCCTCAGTTTATAAGTACAACTGCAATGAACTTTTAGCAATGTCTGAAGGCATCCAGACTTTTGAGGACCAGCATAGTGTTTAGTTATAATGTGCACGCTAGTTTCAGATTCCTTTCTTCTGTGATTCCTCGTCAGAGACCTTTCTTTTTCCTCTAACCCTTTTTTTCATGCACCAACATCATCAGCTGAGTGTACCTCTGACTCGCGTTGCCTTCACAGAATGTGGATTTGTTTATGCCCATATATACACTGAATCCCTTTTCATTAGCATTAATGAAGTCCTACTCAAGCAGTCGAGATAACTTTGTCTGTATCTTGGAGGCTAGTTTCATCACAAGTGATAGGCTCGGGACGAATTCCGCAAAGCTGTTTAGAAAGAGGAAGGTAATCAGATTATCATTGACCAAAAAGAGGAGACAATTAATTACACACAGTTATCAATGAGATCTCGGTTTTTACAGCAAGAGCCAGGTCAAAAATTAACCATGTGATGATGAAGAGAGAAACCCCATAAGAGTGCTGTCTAGCCTACACACACACACACACACACACACACACACACACACACACACACACACACACACACACACACACACACACACACACACACACACACACACACACACACACACACACACACACACACACACACACACATTTTTGTAAATACCTGCACAAGTTGTCAGTGATCTCTGAAGTAAAATGGGTGTTTGTTTTGTGATGTGTTTATTGCGTGTGTGTGTGCAAACCTGTGTGTATAGGCATGTGTTTCTTTGCACACAGTGACATGGTCTGTCTTTGTAAACACGTTTATTAATCTTTCCCCCCTACAGTCACACCAAAGCTCATTTCAGCTCATTTCATTTCTGGTTTCAGAGAAAGCGCTCACTCCTTCCCTTGATGAATAATAAATAAAGGGGGCAAAGACAGAAAAACAAATAGACAGACATATAGATGGAGGGACAGATGAGGCAAAAGGAATTATCCTTCTTTCTTTCTAGAGTCAGAATTATATATATTTCCTCTCCTTGTGTTGCAGTGTTCCTGTCCTCTTTTCCTTCCTCCTCTGCCTTGCTTTTCTCTCTGCTCACCATCTCTCTCTCTCTCTGTGTGTGTGTGTGTGTGTGTGTGTGTGTGTGTGTGTGTGTGTGTGTGTGTGTGTGTGTGTGTGTGTGTGTGTGTGTGTGTGTGTGTGTGTGTGTGTGTGTGTGTGTGTGTGTGTGTGTGTGTGTGTGTTTCTCTCTCTGATGTCTTTGGCTTGTCAGAGTAATGGGGCCAGTGCTGTCAGCAGGGCTTGTTGCCCATGAATAGCTTTACCCATGCCATTGCTGCTAGATAGGCAGATGTGGCTTGCATGGAGCTGCCTTTCTAGCATCACTAGCATGTATATGCACACATTACATGCATGTTTTGTTGGTGTGTTTGCAGACTTGTTCAACTGGGGGTAAATGCATGTATATGCACATAGGATTGTTTTGCATGCACGCCCTCCACCATGTGTGCATTTTCTTTTTAGCAAGTTTTCACAAGTGACTGTTTCAGGGAGAGAGAAAATGAAAGTCTGGCATGTTGCTGCTTCTCTGTAGGGTATTTATAACCCTGAGAGGCCCAGCTTTAATAATGCATGGATACATGGCACCTCAAACATCCCAGTGTTTTACTGGCGGGGAAAATAAGCAGCACTGCGAGATGACACAGAGCGAGCTTGAGAAAGTGCTCTCCCTCGCGCGGTGTGTCACAGCGTTACTTCTATGAGGGAATTCAGCCAACAATTCATCTATACTCATAATTTATTTACCCGGCAAATCTGCCATCCATATCCATCTATCTGTCTATACAGTCACCTATTCATTCCACAACATCCACGCACCTCTTCATCTGTCCAAAGTCCATTTCAGTCTCACTTTAAATCTTGATGAGCGAGGCAGAGCTGCAGCGTTGAGTAAAATCATGCGACATAAACCATTAACAGGAATCCTTAACTCAGTTGTGCTGGTTGTATCTCATCATCCTCATGATCTCTCACTTGGCTTCATAACCTACTAAACTACAAGGGACTTTTATGGTGGACACTCATAAATTGGCTCATACATATTCAAGAGTCCCTCTCTCTGGCTATTACTTTTACTAATATTCTTTTGTCCATGTGCACTTAAACTAACAGATCAAGTTACACTGTATACGTAAGGCATTTAAACATAAAATACTCAAATAGCTTTCTTTTAAAGACTGAAACTATTATAGCAGTAATCCATGTTTAGCTGAAGTTCAAGTTATAGGACCTGGGAAATCATTATAAAGACTTACAGCTCGGGTTGGTAATCATAGAAAATCTGAGCTAAGCTTTTTTAAAGAGCAGGCTACACTTTGAAAACATGCACCGGATAAATCCCACCACCTTCACCTTCTTGTGGCCAAAACAAAATGGAAGTGAGTCTAAATTAAATTAGCAAATGTGGCCCAAATATACTCCCAAAACAAATCTGGGCCTTTTGTGGCAAACATGCAGTGCTCTAGGCACCCGGCCTTTGGTTGACATGTGGTGTTGCAATGGCTTACTTGTGGCCCAGATCTGGCAAACAGGAGTGGACCACACATGTATCATCATTTTAAACAGTATGTGGGACCAATGAAAGTGTGACACAGCAAGTGTGTTGTGTGCCAAATCTGGGGCAAAACTGTTTTGCTATGTGGGAAAGTGGAAATTTAGCTTGTTTGCAGGACAAGCTCATAAAAGCTATTACTCAACCAATTCTAAATATAAACTACACTGAATTTACTGAAACCTGTTTCTGTTAATTTTGTATTTTTTCATCTATTATCATTGGTACAAGTTTTCTCCACACACACAATAACATGTTGTTGTGCCAGAACATGTTAGAAGACAAGTGGAAGCACCGCAGCTTACTATTCACTTGATACTGCATTATCAGACCTTATTATAATCTCCCATGTCTCTGCTTCGCCTCCTGTCCGCCATCATAAACTCTATGATTTTATTTTTAGAGGAGACTGCTAATCCACTCAACCGGTGATAAGACACTTTCCATGACCCCTTGTGCAAACACAGCAGAGCTAAACCAAAGGCCTGTTGTCTTCAGCAGACACACTTTAGCTCCTCACAAAGCAGGGAAATACAACCAGAGACTGTCATTGAGAACATAAGGAGATCGTGTGCTATATTTAGGTTTGCAGACTCCTGCACAATCGTACAGCTGCGAATATTCGCACCTCTCTTACTGACCAACTAAAACGTAACTCCAGATTGTATATATGTGTGTGTGTAGGTGTGCGTTTTATTGGATGACCAAATGTACCTCTTCATTATACATTACAAGGCAAGTGTGTGTTTGTATAAATGTGCGCACATGTTTCTACCATAATATACTGTAAAGACCTCTGAATAGCAGACAAACATGTGTGCATGTGTCATGTGTATGAAATGTATAAAATCTGAAAATATATATACTTGTTACTGCTAAGTAACAGAAGGTTTGAGTGCAACTACTGTATATTCAGTGATGACAGTGCTCCAAGGTGACTCAGTGACTGTGTGCTTGCATAATGTGGCCTCTTACAACTGCAGCCATGTCACTCTTGTAATAATGCATTTGAATCACCTTTACAGCGTTTAACATCCAAATAAGCCTATGAGGCTCAGTGAAGCACTGGCATATGCTCCCCACGCTCCCCGGAGGCTACAGTTAATTTATTAGAATAAACCCGCATGCTAGGTTTGGTAAAGAGGGATTGTCAGATTTTGTCTCAAAGACAGAACTTCACCTTTTTGAAAAAAGCAATGTGTTAATGATTTCATCACACGTTGTTTTCAAAGCTATAGGTATCAGTTTCGTTCAGTTTTATATATCTCGGTCCACAAAAAAATGACAAGGCAATGAGTTTACAAAAAATAAATGAATTAATTAATTAAGGAGAAAAGAAAATATATGGGCCGAAATGGTGTAGGCTGAAACATTAGATTATTATGCTCACTCTTCATACCGAGAAGAGTGCAACTGGCAACCCTATTAGGCCCTAGAAGCAATCAAATCAAACAGAAATAAACACATTTAAATTTTTAACATAATTAGGATTACAACTCTGTTGTGTATTTATTCATCATCTTGTTTTGTAACTTTTTTTTTTTAAACCTAAAGTGAGCTACACATTTTATACTATTCCTCTGATTCCATATTGTTCCAATTTCTTTAGTAGTAGGTAATGCTCAATGGTGTCGAAAGCTTTTTTACATCTACAGACACCCCCAGAGTATATTCCTTATTGTCCATTTCAGTGGATGCTCTGCCATTTCCATCACTGGCACATGGAGAACAGGCACAACCCCACACAAAAGAACAATATTCGCATTCAACGATAAATTGAGATTTCATGTGACGAAAGATGTTAAATATTTAGAAGAGAATATATGGATCGTGTAATGCTTTTATGGATTTCGAGGAGTGTGGTGCAGTGAGGCTTTAGGAGGAGTGATTTCAGTCAGTGGAGCTCTGTGGACTACACGGTCTGCCTCTGTGAGTCTGTTTGAATCACCCCTCTGTTCTCTGTGGGGACTTCATTACTAGCTGCTCTAGGTTCAATTGGGATCCTCAAAGGCTCGACTGAACTCATTGTGCATAAAAGTTCTGATGGCCAGTGCTCTTTATTCTATTTTATCCCATTTTCCTTAACTCAATCTCCCCCCCACGCCACAACTTCTCCCTCCCCACCAATCACTCCCTCCATTTGTCCCTTTCTTCGCTGTCACATCCCTTCCTCTCTAACTTGCCCCGTGTCGCCCTTCTGCCCCTCAGGTGACATCGAGCCGTGCCGCCCATCATCAGCAATCACAAAGCGGGGCGGGATCAGGTAAGGAGTCTCCTCTCCTCATCTCTCTCCCCTTGTGGAAATACATTTTCTTTATTATAAATTAATCTGACGTAGCATGAAGCACTGTGGATACTCAGAGATGACATTTGGAGACAGTGACGGACGTGCATGAGAATTGGCTTAAAAACCTTGCGAGAAGGAAAGTGTTTTCAGAGCCTGTAGTATGTATATTTGTCTCATCTGTACAATATTATTCCTCCATACACCGAAAAAGAAAATTGTTAAACAACTTAAAATAATGACTAAACAAATTAAGTCGTTCAAATCAAAGATATCGATTGTGTTAGTATTACCTCTTAAATGAAATTAAATCAAACAAACGTAATTATTTTGTGTGTTACCAATTGAAGTAAGTTTTTAAGTTGTTTCCACAATTTTATTTTTTCAGTGTAATTTGTACACAAGCCATATTAACTCCCGTCACTGGAGCCTCTCAATATTTCATGCTTTTATTTTCCCCTCCCTGATATCACCCCACTATTAAATATCAGGCATTTGCTCCATGTACTCCAAATGATCGATATCAGCTGAACCGTATGACCACTCGTTCTTCTAATTCCCAAGTTTATTAATTATAAACTTTTACTGAGGGGTGGGCTATGACCCAGGAAAGAACCAAATCAATATTGTTGAAAAAAAACAAACAGGCATGTTTATGGGATATCTGATGCAATTTGGTGCAGATCCAAATAAAAATGTAGGTGCCGTGGTTTCATAAGGGGTCTGGCTTGACGGAGGTTTGCGCTCCACTGAGTCTCTCCATTCTCTTGCTCTCTAGGTATCTACTACTCCAGCTCCACCTTGCCCGCCCAGCGTGTCAGTTCTCCTCTGTCCGGAGGAAGAGGAAACTCAGGGTCCAGTTCCCCCAGCAAGCTTCAGCGCCTGGGATCAGCCTCCGATGCGCCTGGGTACGCCACCACTGAACGCCTGCCTTCCTCCTCCTCTCCCAACAAACAGTCTACCGCTAATCGACTGGCCAAGTCTTACAGGTACAGAGCCGCAGTGGCTGTTACACTGATATTGATTTTGACGTATCGCTGTTACTACTGATGTATAATAGAGTCTGAGGTCTTTGAAGGTGGATAAAGGGGGTGGCAGATGAAGGAATTACTGTATTTACACATCAGTCATGCTTGAGAGAAAAGTAAATACATGATGATGGCATACAATAGAATTGAATAGGAAATTCTACCTTTTGAAGTTCATTTTCATCCAAGCTTTGTCGGCATGCGGGGGAACACACTCCACATTATATTTCTCACAAGTCACTGTATGTGCTAAATTGAATTAATCATTCAGAGCCATTATTTCTCTGACAAATTATGTAACTTTTTGCCATTTGTCTTCCAGCACCACTGTTGCCGTGACAACAGCAGGAGGGGCCGGGTCTCCCCTGAGGGTGGCATCTCCACCCAACTCTACAGCAGCGGGGGGAGGGGCCAGCTCATCATCGTCGCCTCTTCACCAGGTAGCTTTACAGTCGCAGAACTTTTAGAGCAGAAACATGAACAATACAATACCCTAAACAACAATGTTTTTATGTGAAGCAACTGTAACTGCACCAGAGTTTGTGTGATTATAAACTCTGTTCCTCAAAGTGTTGAAATCCACACAAACATTGACAAATAACTGAATCATGTCACACACACACTTGTGCACGGAAATACATTTAACTCATCCGGAACCTTCTCCCTCCGTCCGTGAGATAAATTATGACATCAAAATGTGTTTTTTTTTCCTCCTGTCATCAGTCTTAGTTAAATATTGTTCTGGTTTGATAATTATTTGAATTAGTCAGATTGTTTTGAGGAATTAATTGACTTTACCCATTAACAGCATGTTTTTCATTGAAGAGCAAATTATTCTCATGACAGTTCTGAGGATTTAGAAAGTGATCTGAGGCTCACAAAGATTAATGAAAGAACAACATTCATGCAGCAATGTCCACTGTCTCTCTAACAAAGCTGTCATTTACCTTCTGTTTAATTATGATATCACACAATCAGACTATTGATTGATGCCATGTGGTTGGGTGTTAGGAGAGAAGATCAAATTTATATCCACTTAATTATATCGTTAATTATGACAAAGGATGGGGTGTTGCAGCCAGAGAGTGATTGTAGATTCAGTCATATCCTCCAACTAAAATTGATCTTTATAAGTCAGTTAAAATTTTGAATGGATAATATTTTCAAATATCAATATAACATGAGTAAAAATAATAACATTGTTTGATTCTTATGTAGGTGTTCTAAAACTTAAATTACATTCATAACTAAAAGTGGTTTGTACATACAACTTTTTTTTTTATCTGAACCACACAGAATAAAAACACATCAATCATGTCAAATGTTTTGCTGTCATAACATTGCAGTGTAAAAGTAATTGCTCCAGTATATAGAAACCACTCTGTACATTCCCCAAGCCTCTTGCTAACATTTAAAAGAAAAAATACCTCCTTGTCTTTTCAGATGAGTTCAGGCATAGGGAGCTATGCAACTCTGTCTCCCAAAAGACTGGCATCTCACCACGCCTCCGACCAGTACAAGATCTCCCACGAGCTCTACGCTACAGCTACGCTGCAGAGACCTGGCAGTCTAGCAGGTGGGAGTTCACACACCTGTGCAGGTTCACTTCCCTTCAAAACAAATGTGAAATGTCTCTTCAACACAACCACCTGTGCTAAGGGATGTGGGGAAATCTCAACCAGCATCAATGTATCTTTGAGTGTGTGTGGCTGTTGCTGATCCAACATCTAGTGCCAGTGGAGCTTTTGCACGATAACCGGCCCCTGTGTTCTATTGCGTTGCATCTCGCTTTGATTCCAAGAAATGTCAAGTGCTGCATTCAGGTCTATTGAATTAGCCAGTCTTTGAATGTGCATATCAGTGTGTTGTGTTTGGTCCCTCAAGGTCTACTCTGTGTCACAGCAGCTGTACATCGAGGGAGATGTCAGAACATATTTGCTCCTGCTGTTGCATTGACTTTTTATTGGCTTTCTCTCTTGACTCTACATAATTGAGTTGGCCGAATGGCAAGCCCAAAATGAACCAGTGTTGTGCCAGCTGTTTATGGTGCATAGTAGGTTAGTGTAAATGCTGTCGGTAGCCCACTGTTTGAAGGACTTTACTATTCAGACTAAAGGCTCACGGGCTGCCTTTTTGGACGAAAAGAGATATGTCCATTTCAAACAATGTAAGTGTAACCTCCTACATACTTCCATGCGTCCTTTACATTGGCATGGCTGTTAAGCAATACATGCACAATGATTTCCCATGCTTCGTTTTGTTGTTGGTAAGCTTTCAGAAGACATGAACAAATACAGATAAGTGAACAAAAAAAGTATGGCAGAATAGACAGTCCCTCAGTGTGACCCAGGACAGACGTGTGAAAAGAATGTGGTCACATGTGGCCCACATCTCCTCCAAATTAGGTCTGAACAATCTGATCTCAATGCATTTTGTACTCTGACCTCACCAAAGACACATATGCCAGATATGAGCAGGGCAGCGATGTGCTTGATGAATTTCATCTTTCCTGAAGACTTAAATTGATTGACTGAGCAGGATTGATTCGTTTCTGACAGATCTCAGACTGTAACTATAACGAGCGGACCTTGGTCATATGATTATCAGAATTTACTCTGATGAGCTTGGCCATGCTGTGGACAACTAATCAATCCTGTAAATTTGCTTTCAAATACTTCACTGCGATTGACTGTAATTTATTTTGCTCACCATGTTTCCAAAACTGGACAAACAAAGAACTATTTGTAGTCACTGTTAGTTTGAGGTTTGATTATTCCCAGTGGGTGACATCCTCCTGGAAAAAAAAGCCCAGTACATTTTATCTGAGTAGCCTGTTTGAAGTGGTACTTAGCATCTCTACAGCAACTACTCTACAGTGAAGCCGTGCTGTGTGAAACAGAAATCACCTAAAAAAATAAATTCCCCTTCTCTTTCCTGAGCGGCCCTGAGCGATACAATCCACCATGTATGAATAGTGTCACAGCCGAGGAAAATGAATGACTGAGCCTCTTTGAGCAAATAGATATGATAACAAGTTATTAGTGATTAAAACTTAGATATGGTTTGATAGGTGGTGAATGAGCAGCATTGAATGGTGGTTGACAATGGAGCCTCGGTTACAGCAGGGATCACTTGGATATCTAAATGTACAAGTGCAGTGCCTGTTCTAAACCTGGCTGCCTATGAACTTACAGTAGATACTTTAACACAGTGTAAAGAGAGCATCAAATAGAAACAGGATGTCAGTTGTGTTTTTATTTAGATTTTTAATGTAGGCAATATTCTGTTTACTTTTTTTTTACGAAAACCACAGGACTTTGAGCTATCAAGGGACCAGGGAGTGTTTTTTTTTGCCTTTTACATTTTGTTATCTTGTTTAAATATTTTATTGAATCAAACATCATAGGAGGACATCTTTATTTTTTTCCCTCTGCGCATCATTCTGTCCTCTCTTCTTAAAGTTCCCTCTTCCTTTGAAAGAAAGAGGTCAGCACTTCGATGAGTGGGCCCTAGTGAGTCAAAAAATAACTGAATAAAGAAATAAATCTGAATCACCACGACTTCAAAGACAAAGGGAATGGGAGGAGGAGGGAGAGTTGGGATGAGTCATGCTGTTAATGGGTGTGTCCATGACTCTAATTAGCAGTCCTTCATGCATATTCTGACCATCGTTGTCTTTTTCTCGCTTCTTTTTTTCCCCCCTGTGCGCAACTGTCTTGAAATTAACCTCATTTCAAATTAGCTCAATAGGTGCCTTAATGTCCAAACTTAAAGCTCCCTCCCGTCTCCATTTTTGTCCTTTTCCACATTTCTCTCCATCAGCATTACCTCTTTTTTTTCCTCACTCCCTAATTCTCATTCCCTCTCTCTGTTGAAGTTTGCTTTCTCTGCCTGCCTGACTGCTTGCAGCTTTAGATAATATACGGTAAGATAAGATAAACTCACGTTACAGCAGCAGATTAGGTCAATAAGAGAACACGTGAAAGTATTAACATTTTATAAAATAGGAAATTAAATAGAAAATAAAACAAATAGGCAACTGTGAATATTTACATAATATAAACATTCAATACAGATAGAAATATTATTTGGAGGTGAATATACTGCATATGATTGCATGATGACGTATACTATTTTTGCATTATGTATGAGATACTGAAATAGATGTATACCTGTATATGCATATATAGACTGTTATAAGTATAAAGGAAGGTATGGTACAAAATATGAATATAACTAGTCTATAAAATGGTATGCGATATATGTACATAAATGGGTATAAATTCAACATTGTATACTAAATTGCAGTATATTACATATAATATAAGGGTATATATATATAAATAGGCAGAAATTCACAATAGTGTACAATATGAACATAAAAAACTGGATATATATATAAATATAAAATAATATGACCCTTTTTTTTTATGGCTGGGCAAGTTAACGGGCCGGTCATTTGAACACGCTGTGAAAAAATGTAGGACACAGTTGCATGAAAAGCAATCGCCACAGTCATGATCAAGACAGGCAAACCAGAGTCTTATCACTCACCATTCTAGAGTACACCAAGTGCGACCAGGCTCTTGTTCTTACCCCAGGCTGCTTGCATCACCCTACCTCAAAGACTATTCTACAAAGACGGTTTAGGATAATAGATCCCTACTGCGTATTTCTGTGCGAGTACTTGCTCTGATTCATCTTTAAAACACTCTCTTGGCCTTGTCAGTTTTGTTGGACAGCCAGGACGAGAAATAGACACCGGTGCTAAGCTGCAACAAAAAGCTACAGCACGGCTGAGTGCCACTCATGCATTGATTTCTGATATGATCTGAAAGATCGAGGGGGCTTCGACTGTGTTAACTTGATGCTGGATACACAAGGAGGTTTGAATCCGAGACTGAGCGCTACACTTTTCCCCTTCATCCACTGGAAAATCATTGGCACGCAACTAATGCGATATGATACGACATTAGCTCCACTGGACAGGCTCTCTTTCTCTTCATCACTCAATGCTTTCTAAGACTGCATATACGACTGTGTGCACGTCTTTTCACTTTATCTCCTGTCGTGCCACCAATGCATTGCTGACTCGCCTTTTCATACCCCGAGTCTCCACCTCCTTCTTTTCCTCCTCTCTCCTAATTTTCATTTTCATACAGAGGCTCCTGCCTTACATTTGTTCTGCTGTGTAATGAACAAATGCCTGCTGTCAATGACTTCCCTGCCCCGTGTCTGTGGGATTCCTGCCAAACGCAGAGCAAGAGGGGGGACACTGCATCTCATTATTTTATAGCTGACAACCAGCAATGTGTTCCGTGGAGATTAAAAAAATGAAACACAGAGGCGCTCCTTTTTTTTTTACCCCTTCTCCCTCGATCTCTGTCTATTTCCTCCTATCTCATGTGTCACTATGCATGTCTCTTTTTATTTTTCTGTCATTTTTTTGATGAGCTCTGATTTGGAGCATCTCTAACTCATCCTTTCCATACACACACACATTCCTGTACTCCTGTCTTAGTGAGGACAATTATATATTGCATTCCCTAGTCCGTTATCCTAATCATCCATCCATCCATCCATCAGCTGAGATAGATGGCCAAGTTGGGTATCACAGACGTCCCTCTCCTTAGCTATGCTTTCCAGCTCTTCCTGGGGGATCTCGGGGTGTTCCCAGGCAAGATGGGATATATAAAAACCCTCCAGCGAGTACTGGATCTACACCAGGGTCTCCCCCGGTAGGGCGTGCCTGGTAAACCTCCATCGGAAGACGCCCGGGAGGCACCCTGTCTGAACCACCACAATTGTCCCCTTTCGATATGCAGGAGCAGCGGTTCTGCTCCCAGCTCCCTGCGGATGTCTGAGCTCCTCACCCTATCTCTAAGGCTGAGCCCAGCCACCAGCTAACCTTAACCATCACAACTAAATGCCAAACTCTGACACTTAACTCAACCACATCGTCTTCCTTGTCCCAAAATGTTCCCACTTACTCTGATACTTCTATAACTACAACTATATGCACACACACACAACACCTAACTTATTGCCATTTCTGCTTTGACAATGTAAGACTGCACTGCCAACCTTTAGATTGTTGTGTGAGGACTGGGAAAAATGTCCTGTCTATCCCAAAATGTCCTCACTTTGTTAGTACACACACTCACCTACTGTTGCTGTTTTTTCCTCATCACTGTTTTTATCACTTCAACTGCACAACTGTCACTTTTTTTTCTTGAGTTATTTTCTTGGGTGCTTCTTCTGCCAGATTCAATTGTCCTAATTTATTTCTTCACAGTCTTTATATCTTGAGTCACCTCCTCCATCCAGAGTTGTTTCTATCACCGCCCTCCCATTCCACCTGAAGTTGTACTCCATCTTCCCTCCCTCCTTTCCTTCCCATCCCTTCCCTCGGTCCATAACTCTGTAAAACTCATGTGATCAGTTCCTCTGTAGCTCCCTACTTTACCTCCTCTTTCTCATAACTGCCTCTCTTCCATTTGTCCACTCTCTTTCATCCTCTCTCCTTCAGTCCTCCTTTCATCGTTTTTCTCCTTCTCTCTTTTCTCCAGGCTCTCGTGGCTCCTACAGTAGTCAGCATAGCCAGGAGCCCCTTCGGCCCTTGGGGTCCCCAGAGCACCACATAGATCCCATCTATGAAGAACGTGTCTATCACAAGGGCCCCATGAGGAGCCTCAGCCAGAGCCAGGGGCCGGACACAGGCCCCTATCGCAACAACACCGGTAAGGTCCTTGCTGTAATCTACAGCTATGCTGTTTCTTTCTTGTGTTTTTGTGTTTTTATTCACTTTGACATCCTGTTTGCTTTGCATTTTACAATGTTTTACACCAATGAAAACAAGAATCGTCTTATTTATATCTTACTTTTGTAGTATTTTTAAACCCAAAATGCATCTTGTAACTTCTCAGATTTGAAAAACTTTGGCACATTCTTGTGTCCTTGTCCTGTGACACTGCAGGAAAACAACAAAGATTATAATATTATGGATGAAATCTGTCTGTATACAAGCCTAGAGCTGAGACAAACCTGTATGTGGAGGCAAAATATGGTTCATTAGCAGCTTTACTTCACAGTGTCAGCCACACAGCATGTGTTCACCTCATGTTAATTTCCTCACTTACCCAGTGGCAGGTTTATGTGATGTATAGAGGCAACAACACTAATTGAGGTATTATGTTTCATTAGTTTTAAATAGCATGTATGTTATTTAACTGGTTTGGTTAAGGCTTCTTTATGCTGAGTAGCAAGTCCTGCAAACTTCCACAAACCAATCCAGTCCCCGGACAAATCCATCCATCCATCATCTATACATCTTGTCCTTCTGAGGGTCGAGGGGGGTGCTGGAGCCAATCCCAGCTGACATTGTGCGAGAGGCGGGGTCAACTCTCAACATATAGAGACAAAGAACCATTCACACTCACATAACTTAAAATACATTTTAGAATGTAAAGATGTGAATTTTGTTGCCTGTTACTATGGTTAAAATGATTAAATAATATAAATGTATGTTGTTTAGTCAAAAACAGTTTTAATACACCTAAGTAAGTGAGGTAATATTACCTACTGTTAGTAACGTGACTTTAACTACACTGTGCACGAGACGTAAGAAGCAAGTCTCTGTTTTGTTTACTCCTCTTTAATTGTTCTTTGTAAAACTGCAGCATACACAAAAGGATTTAGTGACACCTGTTTGCCGCATCACTGGAAGCTTCCACCACACAACATAGCAGTGGAGTCAAGACCTCCATCGACTCATTTAGTTTTTCCAGTTGAGAATGAATTCCAGTTAATTTTTGATCAGACGCACACAGTGAGACACCCGCTCTCACTCATAGCTCCATTGTTGCCAGCTGTGTGTTTTTAATAGAGCCTCATTGAGCTTATCTCAATGTGGGTTTAGGTACGCCATGTTAATCCCATTACCGTATCTTACCCACACGAAAACACCCAAGTCGGTCACGCCACATTCACAGCTCCCTCGATGTCATTAAACAGCCTAGCCTTAATAGCTATCATTAGCATTTGGGTCAGAATCACAGCAGTAAATATCCAGACCAGTGTTTGACTTGATCAGTTCTAGAATGAGAATTGCCTTGAAACGTGTGGCACAGCTTTTGAAGCGCATTTCAGAGTCAAGGGGCGATTGCGTTTGCTTTTATTATTGTGAGTTATTGCTTTGATTAGTGTCGGGGAAACTTCTGAACAGTGTATATAGTGATAGGATTGTCTTTTGCAAGCAGGGAGTAATAAAATGAGTGTTCTTCAAAGGTGTACAAAGAGGATCCAATGTTATCTTTAATTTACTGTGCCATGTATTTGTACTTTCAATAGATGGGTATAGGAAAACTCACTAAGGAAATTTGCACAGCAGCTAGAAAAATCAATACACCGTGGATTAGACGGTGTACATCTAATTGCAACACTTGAGATTAACAGTATGCTTCTGCTGCTATGATACAGTATTTTCATAGATAGTCTCATTTTGTTTGAGGTAAATCGTGTATCAGCGTGAACCTTTTTTTCACCGCGCACACACCCTGCTGTACTCGGCCCGCATAACTGCAGCGGTAAATCAACACACACTGAAGACAAACAGCACCTTGGAGCCACTGGGCCGTTGAATTGAGGCCTCGCCTGAGCACAGCATGTTCTAAAAGTCATGTGAATCGCATGTAGCGTGACCAGGAGATGGTGTAATAAGGATTCATAATGCACAGAGTGGTGGCACATAATGAACTGATAAGAGCTTTGCTGACACAGTTAGTGATAAGTCATTAATTATATCATAGTGCCTTTTCTTGGCAATGGCAGCATCACATTATTGGTTCATTAAGCTGGCATGGATCAATGTAATTAGTGCCATAAGTCATTTGGGTGGAAAGAGAAAGAAGACGTTTGGTATTTCACTTCAAAGTTAGCAAGGTTGTAGTCAGTTGGTCTATGTACGATGCAGTGTCAGTCTAATTTCACCTCATTTAAACAAGAAACTTGCAGTTCAATGAGTGCACATTACTGGCGACTTATCTCTCAATAGGTGGCAGCATGGTAGAACAAAAGCGATTCAAGTGTCACTTGTTTTTATTAAAGCTATGGACTGATTGTGACGTGGAGAGAAATAGGGACAGGCATTCCTAACTACTGCATTTTTGTAGTTGTCAACTATTCCCAAAAAGTGGTAAATTAATCGCAGGAGATATATTTTTTCCAACCTATGTCAATGTTAAAGAGAGTGATAGGACATTTTATGGTCGTTGATCGGACGTTAAAGTAATTCTACGATTGTGGTCGGTCTTCATGGTCCACTTGTTGCCACTTCTCCTCGCTAACTTTGCTGCTGCTAGTGTTAGCTGTAAGTGGGTGTAGCTTGAGATGTTTATGCATAGCATTGGTACTGATTTTCGGTTTACGATTTCTACACTGATGATTGTAGTCGAGGATCTGAAAATGGTCGCAAGGCTGTTGCTCTTGCTGTATGTCAATAACAACACTGCCCCCTGCTGCATAGTGAAAATGCCACTGCTTCAATATTGCACCGTGCTAAACCCACAGATGAAAGATGGCCAATGTCGACCAGAGTGTTTTCTATAGTCAACTAGTCAAGTAGTCTTTGAAAGCCCAGCAAACATGAAGAGGAATCATGTAAAGCAGACACTTTGGGGGGTCGAGACTACACTCCATATTTTGGTCTGTTTACAACCAGAAAAGTGCTCAATCATTTACTCTGCTTTGTGTATTAACGGCGACACTGTTAGTTGAGGATTTACTTTATTTTCTTCAGGAACTTGTGATTTGTGTCAACTCTCGACTGCAGCTCTCTCTGCCCCATCCACCGAGTCATAGCAGCAGTAAACAAACAGACGTGTAGTCTTCCGAAGTCCGCTGACGTTTATTTACAGCACAGCAGACAGCGGTTTGACAACACACTCGACAATTCGGTCAGGTCCAGTTTAGAACACTGTCAATTGGTTAACCTGTCTGTCTGCTTTGTTTCCAATGCTTCCTACTTTTAGCATCTATCCATCCATCAGTCCATCTTCTTAGTTTATACCATAGTTTGATAGTTCGTTCATTCGTTTGGTTTTTCCTTCCTCCCTCCCCCTGTTCCCTTCTTCCTTTATGTTCAGCACTATAATACTGCAATTATGATTGTGTGTGTGTATTTGCACTTTGCGTGTGTGCAGGCAGTGGCACGCACTGTTTCATTGGTGGATTAATCCAGGCCAGTGCCCCAGAGGACTGCAGGTTAATGTGGCCTATTTGGAGCGATAATTCCTGCATGGTCACAGTGTCTCCAGAGCACACATGCATTCTGCTACAAAGACGAATTGCAGCAAGAAAGAAAAGAAAAAAAACGCCTCGGGATATGGTTCACACATTTGTTTATTCTTCCAAAGTGACACTGTGTGTGTTTCTGAAATCAACCTCCACTTTGTTATGCTTCCCTTTCTTTCTTTCTTTTATGGTTTCTGATTTTGACATAGTTCTCATTCTCAATTCATTTAAGGATTTTTCTCTCCCTCTGCTTTCTTCTGATTTTCTGTCTCCTTTTATATACTAAAGCTGTATTGTTATCTTTCACTGATGTTTTTCCCTTTGTCTCATCTGTCATAGTCGCCACTAATTCAATGGACTGTGCATGTCAGTGGAATCTTTTGTTTCTCTGTCTCTCCCTCCATCCACCCCTTCCTTTGTTCTTACACTTTTCCCTTTGTACCTCCTGTCCTTACAGTATGTGTCATGGAGAGCTATCTTGTCCCATATTAATGACTCTGACCACTGGGAATAACAGTGACTCTAAATGGATGTGGCACTTTTTCTCTTTAATAGCTTAACATCAGGCATAGCTCAGATGGTGACAGTGCGAATGGGCAGATTCACTGCCGTGGCTATTTGTCAAGTGCATCTAGTAGCCAAGTTGAGCTATTGCTACTGATAAGGGGCCGTTATGTAGTTTAACATCACTCCCTGCAGTATCTTTGAAGGAGACGGACACAAATTCTTCAACAATCAGGAATCACTAAAAGCTCTGGTGAAACAAGGTTGTATTTTCTCAACCTTTAACAGAGGCAGATACTGATGTGCATGTAAAAAAGGTGGGCATTTGCTTTTTGTAGCATTTATTGCACACATTTTACAACATCACGACAGAAACACTACTTAAGTGTTTATGCCTTATCACCTGCCAGACAGGCAGCACCACGCACAGCGCTTCATTTTGCATCCGCTCCAAAAGCTTTGCTCATCTTGAACATTCTTAACTTTACTGTTCCTATAAATATATAGGCCAACCGTTCCTATATATATATATGTAATAATATTAGTATTTTCAGGATATATATTCACACATGTAGATATCATTTGTTTTGAAAAAGCAAAATGCACACTTGAAATTTGTATCTGCTTCAATATTGGTTCTCTGCTTACATTGTCAACCATTGTCTGAAATGCTACTTAAAAAAAGGGTTTGTAAAAATCAAGGGCAAAGAGCGCTAACAAACTACATTTCCCACAATGCAATTTACCTTTCCCGCGAGTATTTCAGCGAATCACAAAGTATTTAATTGGTCTCATGTCTTTAAAACAATGGCATCATATAAAACACACACACACACGTTTCATCTGGCTGTAACGAGAGAAACACGCAAACGTAACATTCAGTCTTACAGGTATATATATACACACACATATGTTAAATGGGTTGATGTGTCCATAGGTGGGTTTTCCATGTTGTCAGTATAAATGCTGTACGTGCTCTGAGGTTTGCAGATATTTTTTGTCCGTTGTAGTGCAGCTTCTGCCACGGTCTCAATTTCCTTGTTTCCTTGTGAGGCTGTGTGGCTGCAGGAATCACAGGAAATTTAAACACACTTTTATACACACACTTCCTCGTTATGTTTCGGCAATTAAATTTATGCAGTTAGCAGGACAAGGGATCAACTGTGTTACGTAAGCGCAACAGAGCGTGCGTGTGTGTATGTGGGAATTATGTTGTTTCTCGAAAGCAAAGCAGGATTGTTTCTGTTTGAAGTTGCAGCTCTGTCACACAGGTCTTTTTTCGCCAGTGTGAATGTGCGCACACACACACACACACACACTCAGCAAAAAGGAGAGAAAGAAATATGAGGAAGGCTCTGCATCAAACCATTAAACCGATCTGCTTCCTCCTTTAAATGTGCTGCTCCCTCTCTAATGAGATCTGTTTTCCTAATGAAGGCGACAGAACAGAGCGGGTGATGGAGGAGAGCAGGGCTGTGCAGAGACCTTTAGAAGGGAATGTGCTCAAAGTTAAAAAGGAGCTGCGGAATGACCCTTGCACCAAATCAATACTAAACCCAGCCTAAGTGCAGATGGAAAACTATACAAACAGAATATATATATTAAAATGTAAACAAGTGTTTTTTGTCTTTTTTGTTGCGCTCTTTGTAACCCAGCAGAATCCACTGGCTTTAGCTTAAGCTGCTTCATTTTTTTATCATCATTATGCGGCGTCCAAGCGAGATGTGAATTTTGGCTGCAGGATCATTTGTGTTTACTCACGTGAGTAATGCAATTAAAAGAGGAGAAGAGGAAGCTGCTGACTTGACCACAATTTCTGCTTTGTACCTGTTGTGGAAATGCTGGAGAAGCCAGAGCTATCGTGTGTGGGTCCACTAGACCATTCGGAGGCGCACACAGCTTGGGGGAATTTCACTGTCCTTTCCAGGAACCGCAGCTGTTCCCTTCACTACCTGAGGTCGACTGGGGGCAGGTTTGATGCTCTTCTAGCTTGAACAAGTGCCAGGATCTGTCTTCTGTGAGTTTCTTTCTCAACACTGATTGGTTTTCGCAACATTATGTCAGGTGCATTGTTCACTCAAGTTCAAATATTTGGAAGCGAATGAGGCGAACGACACAAATGAGAGCATGGTCATACCTATCCAAATGCAGGCGAGTACTGTGGGTCAAAGTTCACCAAGTTTAACTCTTTGCGAAGCCAAGCTGCAGATTCACTCTACCACAGGAAGCAAAAGGGCGAAGGTTTGTCACTGCTACGTTCATGCATGTGTGACTGTGCCCTGACACTTGACAATGACTGACAATCTCAAGTCTTTGTGCCTAACGCCACGTGTCAGGCAAAATGGAATACAAGAATTTGCATCTATTCACACCTTTGCATTGACTTTATATGTCATCTCATCGTGACACAAAAATGTAGTTTCCATCGCTTTGAATTGGAATTCTCGCCTTAGCTAAAGAACATTGCATCCCTTTTGATTCTAGGTTGTAGTTTCACTGTTTACCTGATATAGAAGGAGTGTCCCAAACATTTGCTCAGAAATGTGAGGCTCTATATTTATAGTTGCACGTGTCACCTGGTGCAGGAGAGTGAGAGGTGGAGTAAACTGTACATTTCATGAAATATACCACCAGTAAGTGTAATTCAATGAAATGTAAATAAAATTTAAAATAATCCTTAAAAACTCCATAGTAGTTACATAATGATTATTTGTTTCCAACATACTATTTCACCTTTCAAACAGCATTGGAAATTGACTGACATCAGTTGACCTTAATCAACTTGTTGTTATTGTTTGACCTTTTGGCTCCAGCACCTTCCCCCAGTCACTTAAACGAGTCATTCACCAGGCTCCGTCTGTCGCTATGGTTAGATTAGGTTTGTTTGGCCAGGATCAATTCCAGCTCGCCCTCTGATCCTGTTGGTCTCTTAATGAACCTGCTGTCTGTTGAACACCAGTCAAAGCATCGGGAATTGGAGCTTGATTATAACGTGTTGTTTACTCCACAGTGAAAACATTTGTGCTGGTTAAATGCCCAGTTTATGACTGCCACTCGGCAGCCAGCTATCAAACTGAAAGACAATGTCTAATCTTACTTTGATTTAGGAAGGAAAGGACAAGGCCCCATTATTTCTGTGCATTATCAAATGGAATTTTTCTGAAGTAATTTGATTACAAACCAGGGGCGGATCCAGGGGGCAGGGCCAGGGGGGCACTGGCCTCAGTGTGAAATTTGTCACCGACCTTTGACATGAAATGATCTGTGGCACTCTTCAGTTTAATATACAACTGAGTTCTAAAGTTGAATCCATGTGGTTTAACTTGCACAGTATTTACAGTGACTTTCTGCTGATGCCTCTTAAAGCTTTAATTACCAGCTCAACGCATCTGACTAACTCTACAGATCAGCACAATTTCTCTCCCTTGCGGAAACATATGGCGCTTAAATTCAGGTTTTATGTTAAAGTTGTGTCAGTAACTGGACACCATCCTCTCATAAACTGTGCACATAAGCAAAAAGTGTGCAGTCATAAACAAAAACACACATTAGTTTCCACAAAAACTGTTCATACCAGCGTTTAGTTTAGTTTATTTAAGGATCCCCATAAAAAAACACATGGGTGTGCCTGTAGTCTTCCTGGGGTCCTGAACATGAAAATACATTTCATATAAAAAGTAAATAGTAAGTAAATTTAGAACATTTAAGATCCATAAGGCAACCAAAACAGGTGACGAACATTGGCATATGGGCTTTCATAGAAACACACACACATTCAAATATCATTCTCGTGTCCCGTGCTGTCTCAGTTTACATGATTAGCATATTCTCTGTTTCATCAGCAATAATGAATTCATAACAGTAGAGAGGAAACGTTGATTTGTTTTTGTCCTCGGAGAGCACACTGATACATCTAATGTCAGCACAAAAAACAGCTTCTGACAACAACTGTCTTCATCAAACGGAAACAACAGCTCTCGTCTACTGTTTAAACCTGATTTATTCATTCATTGATTCACAGTTTATCATTGTAAACATTTTTATTATCTCTTTGTAAATGACCTGTAAAGTCACGATCAACGCAAGTGTGAAAGCCATCTATTTTCTGCCGAGTTCATTTCAGTATACAGTGGGCGAGCGGCAGAGAGCACAGGGGAAAGGAAATTCACATTGCACCATGCAGGGTGATAAACACTGTCACATCCAACTCACCTGCTTGAATGAAAAAGGAAACCTCTGTGAAAACAAGGGAAAAGCAAAGTCTGTGCAGAAAGGCCCTAGATTCTAATTCTTGTGAGACCACAGTCACAGCCACCATGTTTCCCATAAGTCTAATATACTTTATATACTGTATAGGAACTATAAATAGCAGCATGGTTTGTACTGGCTATGTTCCTCTTCACATTCTTAGATTTTTCTACATATTTAATCACAGAAAATATGTTAAAATCCATAGAATTGTATGTCTCTTCATGATTCTTCATAAGACTTTTACTATTGTCCTGTAAACAACATGGACATTAAGTAGCAGTCACTTGCCTGGAGCTCCTGTCTAAGGGACATGGAGTGGTCATAGTATGAGTGTGTTTGTGTGTGTGCACGCACACGCTCCTTTTCGTTTCCCTCTTAAGCAAAAATACTGACCTTATCAGGACCAGTTGTCCTCATGGTCACCAAAGCCTGGTCCTAGTGAGGCAAACCCTACTTACTGAGGTTAAGGTTTAGATGTGAATTGTGGTTAAGGTTGGTGCTGGACATGAATTGGTTATGTTTGGGGATAAGGTTTTGGTTGGACTGACCACAATGAATGAAAGTCAATGCAAAGTCGTAAGAAGGATAGCTGCACAAACCTTGTGTGGGGTGTGCGTGCGTGCGTGCGTGCGTGCGTGTGTGTGCGTGTGTGTGCATGTGTGGTGCATGTCCTCGAGAGCTTCCAGCTCAGGAACATCAAGAGCTGTGTGCTGGCCAGAAGGCTCTCCCAGGGATAAACAGGGGGAGAAACTAATCCTTACTCCTCTCCACATCCAGGCAGAGAGTGTGTGTGTTGCTGTCGGCAAGGTTGTGTGTGCATGCTGTTGACCTCAAAGCATTAGAAAAAGATGTGTTACAGGAATGCATGTTTAGTCCATGTCAATCACTCGCATGTTTGTAAATGCATGTTTGTGTCCTTGTGCACGTCTATGCGAGTGTGTGTGTGTGTGTGTGTATTTGCAGGGAGATTGAGAGACTGTACTGAAGGGTTTTGTGTAATCGTGCTGAGCGCCGAAGCGTGTCGAGAGAAAGGACATGTCCTCAGCTCTGATCACATAGTCTACTACAACCACAATAGAGAGAGAGGGGGATAGAACGGGTGTTAGAAGAAGAAAAGGAGAGAAAAACATGGAATGAATGGATGGTGAAGACAGGATGACAGATGAAAAAAAAACATTGGAAGCAGAGAAGGAGTGAACGACAGCGAGAGAGAGGAGAGCAGGACAAAGATTTCAAGAGGGATGGGTTGAGAGAGAAAGATGGATGGGGCATGGGTAGAGAGAGACACATCTAGATGGAGACAGAAATAAGTAAAGGGCAAAGAGAAGGGTGAGGGGAGTGATGGAGTAAAAGTGAGAGATAGACGGAGAGGGATTGAAAGAAATGGAGGCAGAGATGCAAGAATGAGAAGGGAGGATGGCCATGGAAGGCTCAGAGGATTGGTTTGATCCCCTCTTGCTTTTCTCTCTCTTCCTATCGCCCTGTTTTTCTACATATCTCATACATTCAGCGGCTGCCTCCTCTCAGCACTGCAAAGAAAAAAGTAAGCCCTGCTGTAAAGTAGCCGGCCCCTCGGCCTCGCCCGGCTAATTGCTGGGGTATCACTGTGTCAAATGACTAATAGAGTTTCCCTTCCCATCGCTAATCCGCCAGCAGGAGCGCAGCCACCATTTGTTTACTCTGGGTCGAAGCAAAGCAACACAAAGACACACCCGCCCTTTTTTATTTCCTCTCCAACACAATTTCACGCCGCCAGAGCGTCAGGTGTGAGGTGTGTTAGCGGTGCACGCACATGTGTGTGCTTGTGCACACGTTTCATGATGTGTTTAATTCTTTATGACACAGTGCTGTGAGTTTGTCTCATGCTGGAAAAGACACACCCTTGCATGTGTTAGTGGGTTTCACTATACTTGTGAGGACCTTTTCGTTTTCCATGTTATTCTGGAACTGCAAACTTAAATGTGTTTTATGAGCTGTAAAGTGAATTATATGACTTTTTAATATCACATTTATAACCAAATTTATAAGGGTTAGGGTTATAACACCAACCAGAGTTTCAAACCCTCTTGGACCTTAGTCCTAACATAGTGACAGCCATTTGGAACATCTCTAACTCACATTTATTTTTATTTGAAAAGGTAAACACCCTCTAATCGAAGGTTGGCAGCCCCCGGCCACCAGCGACCACTCGTGAGTTGGAAATCTGGAAAGCTGCGCTTAGTTTTAATTTTTGCTGAAACTAGACCCTAACACATCGTCTACCATTCAGAGATGGTTCCCATCCTCTCCTGCCCCTCAACTGTTTTTCACACACATCAGACTGGAGTCATTGCTTATAGCTAAACAACCTAGACTTTTGGTCTGTGTGTGTGTATGTGTGTAGGGTGGTCGGTGTGTCTTTGCCCCGTCCCCCAACACTGCAAGGAGAAACACTTCAGCTAAAGGTCAGGGCTGAAGTTAGACTGAAACTTTAAATTCCATGCTTAACTTAAACCCTGAAACTAACACTATTCTTTAACCAAAGCCCTGACTGACACAACTGCTTTAAAAGTTGAACAAATGTCTGAAAACTTCTCTCTAGGAAAGGAACACGATAATACACCTACACACACAGAGAGTGAGAAATACATGTTGATTTTCCTTTTTTCCCAGGCTATATTCGCTCTAAAGGTCAAGTCATCAGTCAGATTCCACCATTACCAGAGCAAATGATAAATTCAGCAGCTCTCCATTTACTAAAGGTAGGAGAAGAAGACAAGGAAAGAAAATGTTATGCAAACAAAAGGATGGACTTAACGAGTAATTTGGCAGGACACTTTTTCGGGTACCTCCTCTACCATCTCTCTCTATTTGTGATTTCCTTCCCTCAGCCTTTCAGCCTCTTCCCAAGGACATCCCTATTTAGTGGTCACAGCACGGGCGATAAACATAATTTGACAGGCCATTTTTTGTGTGTGTGTGTCTTCCCTCTCTCCTCTTTTCCCTTCTCCCCCACCACCTCTTTTGCTCTGAGGTTCATCCTCTTTGGATGTCGAGTCTCTCTATGTGAGTACTGATACAGATACTGGTGGCGTGCACTACTAGCCCGAAGCCTCGGCCACTAATGAGACATTCAGAAAGGCAGAAACGCCACAGACACCGTTTAAAGAGCACAGAAAAAGACTGGGGATCTCTTCTGATGAGAATAACTCTGCTTCATTACCTTTCCTTTACGCCCTGGTTTCTATGCAGCTCTTCTGTCTCTCCTCCGTCGCCTCTTGTTTCCTTCCTCTCCCCTCTGGTATTTCTCTTCTTTATACTGCAGCCCCATACCTCATCCCTCAGCTGGTTCTCTCTGTTTCCCGAGCTCTCTCACTCTTTCACTTCTCTTTCCCTGCCTATGATTCTTTGGATCTTTGTCAAATGTGGGGCATCAGTGGAAGAGCTCACACAGCCCGACGCCTCGTGGGCATTGCATGGCACAATCAAAATCTTGGATTTTTCACTGTCTGGCTGGAAAAGGGATTTTTGTTAACCTGATTATAGAGTTTTGAAATGAAAATATGCTAATGTTGTTTCATCATCCAAAAGGTTCCTCGTGCTTGTGGTGGGTCAAATAATGGAGTTTACCAGACTTGGTGCAAAGAATATAAAACAGGAGGTTTGGAATTGTTGTAGAAAGATTGGTTTAATCTGCCACCACAGGGGTGTGTGAGAGAGTTGTTACCTCTTAAGAGCCTTTTTTCAGCATAAACACTGATCTTGTCAGGACCAATAGACCTCATGGGGGCCAAAGCCCGGTCCTAATGAGGGAAATTGTAATTTTGATGTCCTGGTTAAGGTCAGCGGTTTATTCGAATTGTGGTTTGGTTAAGGTTAGAGTTAGGCATGATTTACTCATGGTTAAACCTCCTACAAGGAACTTTTCACTTTTGTTGAGTGTGGCGCCTCTGTGGACACAAGCGGTAGTGTGTCCACTGTCACCTGTCGTAAAAAACCTCGGTCCAGACAGCATGTGCATTTGGTTGTTGGTCAGGCTGTCCACAGTTAATGGAATTCAATGCAGAGTCCTAAAAAGAAGCGCTGTGCAAACCTGTGTGTGTGCATGTGAAAAGAAAGAGAAAGTGGGTTGTAAAGGTCAAGTAAATGCCACCACTCAGGACGACATTTAAGAGCAAAGTTTGTTGGCCACATAACGATGATGGACTCAGCACACACACTCATTCTCACAGCCTTCATTAGTTCAGTGCAGGGGCTGATACAATGTGTAAATGTGTGCGTTTATATGAGGCCCCTCTTGTACTTGTATACGAGTTGCATGGGAGTGCTTGTGTCCAGGCCCAGAGTGTATGCGGAGTGTGTGTTAGTTGTAGCGTGTGTTCCCATCCAGACATGGTTTTTAAAGGCTAATTCCCTTTGTAAGAGGAGGCTCGGGATGTTTTAAAGCCCTAGTCCATCACGTGGCCACATATTGATTCCGAGGCTTGATGATTTATTACATGCTTGTTTAAAGAACACATTTATCGTGTTTTTTTCTTCTTTTTTTGCATGTGCGTACATGTCTGTTTCCGTGTCCACATACCTTTTGTCGTAATGACGGATGGGATGGAAACCCCCCTCACCGCCCGGCACCCCCACCCTCAGCCGCCACATCATCTGTCTCTGTGTTTTTATAGCCAGAGAAACGAGGCTCCCAGACTCACATTAACACATTGATATATCGCTGATCTGCCACTCCCAACGCGACGGGGAAGGGAGAGGCGACAGCTACTGTGCCCCTGCAGTGCTGCTCACATCCCCTGAGCAAATCCCTATTCAATTTTCATCTCACTCTAAAGAGAGCTAGCTCGGTGTGTTATTTATCTATTTTTTATTTTATGAATTTTTTGTCCTTGTTGCTCACCAGGCGGGAAAAGGAAAAACGGTTTCTGCAATGGTCCTGTAGCTCCGTTACAAGCAAAGTCTCCACGTTTCATTGCATGGGCATGACGGACTATCACTGTTAACAAATGGTCAGTGTGGTGGAAGGTGTTGTTCAAGGGAAAGTGTTTTTTTTTATCATACGAGGCAACTGTACTTCATATTTGAATAGAACTATAGATAAGTAAGGAACTTATAATGAATAAAGGCACTATTTTACTATGGTTTGTCATGGAAAAGAAAATCACAAGCCTTCAACGGGAATATGTATCAAGATGTATATTGATGTACGCTAAATAATAGTTTTGTATTGTTGGTGCATTGGAAATGCCATGTGGCTCGCAGTATATAATTATAAGTATGTTCATATTTTCTCCTGAGCAGTCATTTATATGATCTCAACCTTCAGTCTACTCATCATATGTCAATATTTTTCTCTTCTCCCTCCTCAATCTCTCCCTCTGTTGAACGTTGTTCCTTGTTGTTAATCCTGGGCATGCGGCCAATATTTATCCATCCATATGGAGACACGCTCGTCTTTACCCAACAACCTGTTTGTCTCTCTTTCTGCCTCTCCTCATTTCCTTGGGTCTCCTCTCCTCTCCTTTATCCCACTCTCCGCCCTGCAGACCTCACCCAGCGTATCCATGACCAGGTCCTAAGTTATGTCCTCTGTCCCTACTTCCCTATCCTAGCTCCCTCCTCCCCTGGTGTCGACTCCGCCCCTTTGCAGCGCACAGCCAGTCACAGCACCGGGACAGGAAACTACAGCCGTGGCGGGACCAACAACTATGCCACAGTGGGCCCGGGCTACACCTCAAGCAACGTCGGCGACGTGTACGGCTCAGACCCATATGTGGCCGACCCCTACCGCACCCTGCAGTACTGCCCCTCGGTGGTGGAATCACCCTACAGCAAGTCTGGACCAGCCCTACCGCCCGAAGGCAGCCTGCAGCGCTCACCTTCCATCGACTCTATTCAGAAGGACCCAAGGTAGGATGAAAGGTCTTTGTGGGCTGCTGTTGTTGTTTGAGTGTGTGTGTTTCTGGAGTTTAGAGGAAGGAACGTGTGAAGGATTGTGTGGCAGGATAGGACACTATATAGACATATATGACTACCTATGGAAGAGTGCAAAGACACACCTGTTACATTGAATTGTTTTTGAGGACAAGATTGCATTGGATAACATTCCCTTTGGTTTGGTGAAACTTTCAACATAACTTACAGTTTTTTCCCCCTAAAGTCTTCAATACATAACACACACAAATACACACTGACATACACACATTCATGTTTCCGTCATGGTCCGTCCAGGTGAATTCTACCCTTTGGTTTAAAACACATCTCTGACTAAACATAATTTGTGGTACATAGTACATATTTTGCAAACCTCCGTCATTAGTTGATCACCATTTGTTCTCTCTCTAGGGGTCACATGGCATGTGTGTCCAAGCTTAGTAGGACAAGTTGGTTAAGTTTCCCTATGACTAAAAGCTGATGTGAGAACATCTTTATATAAAGGTGCCTCCCGATTAGCCAATGATCTGGGGCTAGACATTTGTGCAAGGATGAAATACACAGGAACACTGCGTTTATCTAATGCATTCATGAATATGAAGGCTCATGAGACACCAAAGAAACTTAAATCTATCTAATAATTCCTAGAATCTGTCTGTATGTGGAATGCATATCTCAAGAGCCATTCTTTTCATCTGCTTCACACTCTGCATGTGTGTTGATAAGCGCTAAAGGAAGTGCAGTGAGATTTGGACACATGATACGTTCAATATTAATACATTTTGGATAAACAGGCGACCAGTGCTCTGTAGCAGCGGCAACTGGGACTCATCAACTGCAATGACAACTGAATCTTCAGTTCTGGTTTCTGCGTCTACTGAGACCTTCTTAACCGAGCTGTGATTAAACAGGTGAACAGCTCTTTGTGCAGCAGTGGTGGCACGGCTTCAGGGCCCTGTGGACTGAATCTCACTGCTGGTCTTCGCTCGCCCCGCTCAATAACTGCTGGTCTTTACTGCATTTGTTACATTACAGAGAAACAGCAGAATTCACTTTTTCAAATACATACCGGGAAAGCACTCATTTCATTGGTCAACTAAGTCAGTAAGTTGCTTTGTGATTTAGAAAAAAATTAATTAGGTTCAACTATTTTTCCAGACGACTATTCTTGTCTGAGCTGCTGAACCAATGTAGTGGCCTCACATAAATAATTGAGTTTCTCTTTTACAGAGTGCTACTGTGGTTCATTACACCTTATTTACATCAGGACTTGTCCTAGGCAGAGGTACCACATATGCATGAAGACAAAAAACGACTAATAAAAGAGAGTGTCACTCGAGCCGCACACCAGTAGCTTCAGAAGCTCTATTTCACCTCCCTCAGTGTCAAGCTGTGTGTAGAAGATTCCTACTGGGCTGTGATCACTTCCACCCTCTTGTCTCTGCAATTAAGCAAAGCTCATTCACCCTCTTTATTTATATATATTTCACAGGACTCTTGATGTATAATTCCTTTAATTACAGAGCGAGAGGGACTGAGACGTCTGTAGATTGAGTCCCAGCAGCAGCTGTCAGTCACGGGAGAAAGGGACACGGAGAAGGAGAGAAAGACACTGTGAACGAGATGAAAGAATAGAAGAGGGTGGAGGAAAATAATTCAAACAATGGCAAAGAAAGTAAAGCAAGAAATGCATGAATAATCCTCCTGATACTGATAACGAAGCACTGATGGCCCTTAGACATTGTTTCACACAAACACAAATTATCAAAAATTCTCCCACTCTGTTAAAGGGGACATAGCATGCAAATTCCACTTTGTTAGTGCTTCTACACATTAATGTGGGTATCTGGCATGTCTACCAACCCAAAAACTCTGGGGAAAAAACACTTGCGTGTTTTGTTATAGTTCCTCTAAGTCAGAAACGTCATGCTTGAGCGACTCGATTGAGCTTCCTGGGTTTTGTGTCGTAACAAGGAACTGGAAGTCTCCCCCCCATTTCTCCGCGCTGGTCAGCCCCATAGACTGTATATATAAGGTCAGCCCGCGATTCTGCTTTCTCCGCTTGTTGTTGTACCCGTTGAATGTCGGGGTTCGGGGGTAAATGATGGTCTTCATAGCCCCCCCCCCACCCCTCTCTTTCTCTCTCTGTCTGTCTGCTTGTGTGCTTGTAGTGGATGGGCAGAGGGGGACATTTAATTATGTGATTGGGAAAATTAAAACTCCAGGACAACAGAAGGGGAATACAAAGTATGGGATGCATATTTGATAATTTATATCATATAAAATATGTAATTTATATTGTTTAAAATCATGGGGGGAGAGGGGGGAGGGGGGAGCTGGCTCATTAGCATTTAAAGGAACAGGCACTCAAAACAGGTCACTCTGTGGAGGGCTGTTTTATACAGGGTAAAAAGGGTGCTGTTTTATATGATCCTTGTGGTATTTTGACCAAAGTATGTTACAGACATTTCATTAAGACCCCAAGGAACCATATCAACTTGTGGTAAAATGGGCATGCTATGTCCCCTTTAAAACATTTATTAATAATATGCAAATTAATTCCTAATATATATATTTTATTATGTTATTGACTGTGTTAAATAAATAGTGAGTCTGACCCACGAAAGACCCATTTTCTTCCATATTCATACCAAGTGAGTGGCTTTTTATTGGTGATGACACCTGTGAGACATTAGTTGAAATGTATTCCTTTACCTTGAAACATTTGTGTTACTTGCAAAAACTGAGTGAGGAGTAAAGTAGCTGTAAAAAAAACTTAAAGTTTACATAAACATAGTCAATTAAAGCCATATTGCTGCAGAATACGTTTTCTTTTTGAGACTCTGTGGATAATAAACAAATAGGTTGAGAAAGTATACATAGGTGATCACTCTATTTCCGTAACGGCTTTAAGCTTTATATACTGCATATGCAAGATACATATTGTTTCTCCTGCTTTAACACTTAATATTAGACAACAGAAAGATTAAAACCTAGTATCCTAAGCCACGATTAAGGAAATGTGGCCATCTTGTACACGGTTCCAATATTTTGTGAGCTCTTTTGTGCATTTAACGCCCTCCTGCAGAGTACAATAAAACCTTATTTAATTAGAAGTTACCAAGTTATCAAGGACTGCTTTAAAATTCATACAAAACTGCTTTCGACTCAGTGTGTTGTTTACTTTTAATTTAGGGCAGCGGTGAGCATCAATTTATTACGAACCACAGGTAGCCAAAGTGCAGCAACTCTGAAAAGAGAACCTAGCAATTAACAGACTTCCATACCAACACCATCCAAAATACGGTATCCCTGTAAGTATGAGCACAGTGTTCGTTATAACTGACATCACTGGTCATGTTATTGCTGATCGTACCTTTTCAGATTTTTTTAAGGGGAACGTAAGATGTATTTTATAAACCTTCCATCCATCATTGGTACCGCTTTGAGGGTCTCGTGGGTGCTGGAGCTAATCCCAGCTGACATTGTGTTAGAGGCAGGTCATCAGTCTATCAGAGGGCTGACATACAAAGACAAACAACCACTCACACTCACATTCAAACCTAGAGTCATCAATTTATCTAACCAGACTTTGGACTGTAGGCGGAAGTCCCTGGAGAAAACCCACACAGGCATGGGAAGAACATGCAAACTCCACATAGACAGGCCCTGGTTGCAAAGCAGGTTGGTGCTAACCACTGCTCCACCGTGCAGCCTTTTGTATTCCAACAATGACGACCAGAGAGGTGGTTGACACAAACAAAGGGCGGCCCAATATACAACTAATAGAAGTTTTTGTCTTTTTTCTTTAATTTTGGGTGTATATGTGTATCCACTTTGATTTGCCATCTCTCAATTCTCTCTAGCTCTAACTATTGTTGCTGTTGTAAGACTGTAAAAGCCCTTTAAAGACAAAAAGTCCACTGAAGCACTAGAGGACATTTAATTTGAAACAGTGTTATAAAGGGTTGAGTAAATGAAAAATAACCTTTGCACTAAAACAATGACCAGAATGGCACTCAGTAGAGGGCATAGCTCCACCAAGGCCCAGCAGCCCCCTTGCATTCAATTAAGCTGCACCAAATTGCACATACTCATAGATATCAGTTCCCCTATTGTGCCTGATTTCTTCCATCGAGATCCATGAATTATTCTCTGTGAAAATGGTTAAACCCAAAATTAAACAGCTGATCCATACCTCACCTCACCTCACCTCACCTCACCTGAAATTCAAAATACAATCCTGCCTCTAATGAGGGCCAGTTACCTTCTGGAGCTGAGGTAAATAAAGGGTCACATCCACATTTGAAGAAATATGGTATGAACAAACAAATGCTTAATTAATTGTTGTTGTAATTTTGTTATTGGAAGTCTTATACAGGCTCAGTCCAGGAATCAATTTCCGGTTATGTTCCTGTTGCTTTTTGTTATTCTGTCCATTTTAAACACAAACGTTGCCTTAATTCAGGAAAACACATAATCTAATTTAGTTTCTTGTTTTTTTAAGTAAATTTAATTAAACCCCTAAGTGCTGATTTCTTAAAACCTTGCATGATCCTTCTTGATATTGCTAAATTTGAGCTTTGTGTTACATTTCTCTCTGCCATGAGGTTAAATAGCCTCCTACTCACACTCTCTCTCTTGCTGTAATTGGATCTAGCTGAGCTAACATGAAGTGCTAAATGAGTTAGCAGCTATTAGAGACAAGGAACACTGAGCGAGGGGCAGAGGTTATGTCGGTGTTAATGCGTGTCTGTGGGAGAATGCAGTGTGTGTTTGAGAGGAGACTGTATTTTTATGTATATTCTTTGACTTGTGTACATGGCTGTCGAGTGTGTGTGTGTCCGTGTCAGCCGGTTACACAGTTAGGGGCCATTACAGTCGCAGAAGAGTGAGCACGATAGAGCAGAGGTGAGGACAGCGACACAAAAGAGAAAACTCAATAACCGCTAATGGATGGCAGTGAAGAGAGGGGGGCAGAAAGAGAGAGGGAGATGAGATAGCGGGGAGGAAGAGTGGCAGGAGGGTCTGCTGAAGATGAAGTTAAAGGGAGGGATGAACCCAGCCGAGGAGAGGGGGGGAGGAAAGAGAGGAGGCACATGATGATGAGAAGGTGGGGAATACATGAAAATGGAGGAGAGGGGTTTTGGAAGGGAGAGGAAAAATGGAGGTTGGTAGATGAAGATCAAGGTGGAAGGAGGTAAATGTTAGAAAGATGGGATAAAAGTGTGGAGAAGGACGAGGCATAATTTAGATAAATGTTACAGCCTTCATTGTTCCGCTGTCTCTTTGAAAAAGGATTAACATCCAACTGGTTGCCCTGCTTAAACTGAATATTAACATAGTGATGTGTGGCGGACTGCAAGTGTCATGGACTAAATCCCACAAATTCATTATTTGAAATTTGGGAGAGAGAACTTATAAAGAGAATGAACAAATTGAATATGAATCGTCGATAATTGGGTTATACAAAGCATAAACACAAGTAAATAATTTACAAAATCTATTAATGAAATTCACAAATTGAATTAAGAATTCAGATTTTAATCAATAACCACTGCTATGAATTTTCATATCAGCTTTGATTTCCTCAGTCACTTAGCTTCTGTGATTAGCCTCTCCAGTTAACCTTTGGGCCTGACATTGGTCAAACGAGGTAAAACAATGTAAATTAACCACGGGGTGTAACAAACTCTCTGATTGGTAGGAGAGCCATTGCTAAGGGAGGCTAAATGAGTGAGCAAATCAAATGGCTAATAGGTTCAGGATAAGCTGTGCAGAAATTAAAATGATAAGATAAATGCCCTTTAGGATTCAAATCAGTTTTCTTCATTCAATTTATGAATTCATTTTCTGTTATTTCTGCTTTTAATCAGCATTTTCATAAAGTACATTCCATTATGTATTTATGAAGTCATGATGTTAATTAATTTTTAAATTAGGTTCATTCAGACCAATTTATGTTGTTTTTAAAAATCCCTTTTTTAATTTCAACTATTTCAACTTTCAACTTATTGATGGGTTTGTAAATTTCTCTTTTTATTGTACCTTAAAATATAGATTAATCTGTAATCTAGTCTATTTATTTAGATTAATAACAAATACCTTTTTTTTATTGACAGTATTTAATAAATGCTTTATTAAGGTTTCTTTGACACTTGCAATCCTCCATAGGGAGCAAGATGAAGAGCAAAGTGTTGAGGTGCAGCTACAGAACCAATAAAGAAAGGAAGAAAAGAAGAACAATGTTGGATGAAATGAAAAAAGGAAAAAGTAAAGGAGGATTTTAAGTGAGGGGTAGAAAGTACACAGCGAAGTTTTTGAAGGGAATAAGGGAGACTTACCTTGAGGGACTGAAGAAAGACAAAAAAGAATGAAAGGAAGGAGGGAGTGATGTAGGTCTCTGAGTACTGGGAGAGAGTGATGAACATTTGCTCGGGGAGGATGGGATTTGGGGACCAATGAGATGCGGGCCAATGGTTATTGTTACAAAGCTTGTCGAGGGCAGAAAACATCATACAAGCGGAGTTCCAGTGGAGGGGGAGAATTCACAGCGTGGTAGAAATGAGGATTGACGTGCAGAAGAAAGAAGAAGAGGTGTAATATTGTGATCAAAAAACGAGACTGCAGTATTGTTTCAACTGCAGGAGTGTACTTGTCTTATCTCATCATTCAGCCTTAAACGGAGACACAGCGTTTAGCTCGGGGGTAAGATAAATCAAACTCCCCATGTTGACATTTTCTTCACCAATCCAACATTTTTTAATGCAACAATAGCAGCTGTACCGTTAGAGATGTTTGATGTCTAAATTAATTTGTTCCACTAAACGTTTTGCATTTAGCTGATTGTTTTGCCAGACACGAACTGAAAACCCAGTGAACCATAATCCAGAAACCCAGGGTTAAAGCCACATCTCTGCAAAAATAGATGGAAAACACACATTGTATTGGTAAATGTAAAAAAAAAGTCCCCCTGCCTTTATTCTCTTAAGACAACACAGCTGCCGGCATGAAATAGCTGTAGTAGCTTGATATGACGTGATCCGATATGACATATCATTGTCAACACTCGCTATTTATTGTCAGCGTTTGTTGGCTCACAGGCTGAACACATTGCTCTATTAATGGAAAATCTGTAATGGTCAGCTGTGACTGTGCGTGCGTGTGCGTGTGTGTGTGTGTGTTCAAGGCTGGGTCAAAGGCAGGGAGATGGAGACAGTATGTGTGTGTATATGCACTTACTTTTGTGTCTGACATTTATAGTATGTGATAGCATAAGGCTGAGGCAATGACTCCCATGTGTCACACAGTCGACAGAACAATGACGTGGGATTCTGTGTGTGTTTGTGTGTGTTTGTGTGTGTTTGTATGTTTGTGTGTGTGTTACTGACAGAAGGTCAGTATAGTTTGTTTATTTATGTGCATGTGTGTGAAAAAGAAGCACTGCTCGTGTTCCTTTTTTTTGCGACCACTGTCTGTTCAAGTGCAGTGTGTGTTTGACACAAAGACACTTGGTTTGTGAGTTTCAGCACCATGGAGAGAGACACAAAGACACTTGGTTTGTGAGTTTCAGCACCATGGACAGTGACACACAGCTGCACATGGTTTGTGAGTTTCAGCACCTTGGACAGAGATAAGAGTTGGGGCTCATTACTGCTGTATAACAACTTTTGCTACAAGGTGCACCACCTGTTCTAACCATGTAACGACCACGATAACCTGCAATACATTTCTGAAAGAAGTAAAACATAACTGGTACATTATTGTGATGTAATATATAAATTTAATCCGCAAAATAACACAGACTTGGGGGCAGGACTTAGGAATGAGCCGGTCGGTACCTATTTTTGTCCTTTGTTATTCATCTGGGCTCCACATCAGATGTAGGGAAAAAAAGGAAGAAGAAGAGAAAAAAAAGAATTGGCAATGAGAGAAAGATGATAAGGAAGATAAATGGATATGTTAGTGACTGGGTGACTCAGGGAGACGGAGCAGGAGAGGGAGGACAGTAAGGGTGTGATAGGCACAGTCATGGGGTGAGCGAGGGATTTAAAAAAAGAGAAAGGAGGGAAGAAAGAGAGAGATAGAGGAAAGAGGACACACTCTATTGGCTCTCAGCACGGCCCAGGGGTAATTTCCTCTCCGCATGAGAAATGCATGCTGGGATATGGAATCACCTCCAAGGGAGGGTAATGATGCATTGCCAGAGCTTTGGCCCTGGGGCACAGCTGTGTGTGTGTGTGTGTGTGTGTGTGTGTGTGTGTGTGTGTGTGTGTGTGTGTGTGTGTGTGTGTGTGTGTGTGTGTGTGTGTGTGTGTGTGTGTGTGTGTGTGTGTGTGTGTGTGTGTGTGTGTGTGTGTGTGTGTGTGTGTGTGTGTGTGCGCGCGCTTCCTGGCCATCATCCCTGTCTGTTCTGGGTAAATTGCCCATTGTAGTTATTTTCCTTTTCTGAGGTAGCCTATCTGTTTGTGCATGTGTGTGTGTGACCTTGGGATGATAACAACGCCTTCTCTTCTATGATGAGCTTCACCCTCAATCTAAGGCCTGAGAGATAAAGGGACTCACATGTGACTGAGGTGGTTCTTTTGTTGTCATATACAGACACACTTACACCCATTTAACATTTAAGCATTTAGATTCAAGGGGAAAATAAGCTGAGGGTAACAGCTACATGATATTTGGCTGCGAAGCAGATAAAGAAATCCAAATTAAAAGCCTGGACTTTACTGCTGTGCTCACTGTTTTAGCAGTAGAATGATGGCGCCAATGTTAAAGCAATATTATTGTGTGTTTGTGTGTGTGTGTGTGTGTGGAGTCATTTAACTCCATCTCAATTTATGTGTCCATAATCAGTAATCATTTGTAAATGTGTAAAATTATCTTTAAAGTTGTGCTTGGATGAGCAAATGCAGACATAAATCTGTAGATGTGTATTCATAATCTCGGTGTGTATTCAGATTTGTCAGTGTTTAAAAAACAATCTGTAAATATGTGATGACATTTGCTAGTGTTTGGAGATTTGTACAGATTTGATACATCTTTAAATGAGTACATATATATTAATTGCTGAAAAGGCTTGGTGCTTTTTCTGAATATACATTTGCAGAATCTTTTATACATTTACAAATCTGATTAGGTACACAAGGATTAAGATACAGTTACACAACTATCACACACACACACACACACACACACACACACACACACACACACACACAAAATCTTGTTACTGTATTGGCCACCATGTTTTTGTATCGAGTGTTTGTGTTTGTGTGTTGGCAGGCTGTGTGATGTGTGCAGTCAGTAATGAACCTGTCATGTCCCTTTTGATCCAATCATTTCATTATTGTTTTTTACGATAATTACAGCCCCTAACATTCCCTTCTATTAACATCCATCAAACCTTCTACACACATACACAGGACCAGACACACACATAATGCAAATGCCCCCATTCAGCACAACAAACTAATGTATTGGTTATAGGGGTGAAAAAAAGGTTCTACTTCATGCTTAACAAAAGTACGGCAATAGATGCTCTCCGTCTCTCTTCCTCCCATCACTTCTCTGCCTCCATGTGTCCTGACACTGGCGGCATTTCAGAGGGATTATGGGAAAATGTCACACCAGCACAATTACTGTATATCTTCTTTCCTTCCCCAAGCTTTACTTCACCTCTCCTCTCCTGGAGCCCATACTTGACAGCACAGCCAAACCATACTCCATCAACAGACGTAAGCACATCCAGGGCCATAGATATCAGGTCGATCAGATTTTACAGCAGAAATTGTTTATTTTTACCTTATTAAAATAGGTCATATCATCAATATTACAACATTTTTGTGTGTTTTTACATCGTGTGATACTATTTGCATTGAAGTACTTTTACATTCTTGTATGGTTTAGGCAGTTTTTTTTGCACTTAGACCAAATATATTCGTCAGAGCTCTATGTTTATGTTATGATGAGTCTATATTCCAGTTGAGACAAATTTTCTCCGTGCAGGTCTGTGGGAACTGCTCACTGTGACTGTAGAGTACATCTCACTTGAATGCGAGCAGAATTCAGTTACATGTATAGCACAGTGCTATCAATATAAGTACCCTCATGGGAGGCTGCTACTAAGATTAATTTTTCCCTTGGACTTCAGTGCAGTCTTGCATGAACTCAGCGCTATCGACTTAACTCTCAGATAAATGTATCTCTTCTTTAATTACCGTTTTTTATTAACATTCACCGCAGACATGAATTTCAAGCAGCTGCTCGTCTCTCCTGCCGCTAACGTTGTACGAGGCGCAATCTTCTGTGGGGTTGCAGACGTTAAGGTCAGCGAGATGTACTGTTCTCGTGCAGCAGAGGGATCTTGACCTTTCAGCTGAATAGCTTGTAGGAAATCATGCGTCAAGTGCTTGTTATTGGACCCAGCAGGATCCGGTAATGACCACAGAACTCAGATAAAGCAGAAACTGGGTGGTGGCGGGAGGTAATAATTTGAAAGCAGATGAGAGAAACTATTTGATTAAATAAACAGTGAGCGTGTACAAAGGTAAACCTATTGTAGAGCTTTAGGATAGGGGTACGTTCGTCTTGCTGATTTAAAATCATAATTCCAATAGTTTCTTGTTATAGGTGATCACATTTAGCCACGCTGCCATTTCTGCCAGCTGGTACAACAGCAAATCATCTCATATATAATATATCATAATATCTAAGAAATAAAACCCACTCACACACAAACTCAAACCATTATTGTTCATAATCTAAGTTACCCTTTGGCATTAATATGCATTGAGACTGACTCACAAAAACAAATACGCTTTGGATAAATGACCTAAAGCTGATTTTAAAGAAACCTTTTAATAAATATGTTTTTCAAATATTTACAGTAGCCTTTTATAAACAGTATATTATTGAGCTAAACTTTTTGCGTCCTTGAAAGTTATTGCTCTTCTTGTGCCACTGTGAGATTCAACTTGGCTGAATGACGACAGCTCAAATAACATTTTACACAGGTCGCATTTAAGTCCTACATTGATTTAAATTCGTAAAGTCGCTGTCGTTATAGTACTAGATGTTGTAATAGATTCAACAAACTCAATAAACTGTATTCAAACTCGCATTAAACTAAATATGAATCCGCTATTGGAGACACGACTATAAAGTGCTCGGACAGAGGCTTGACTGGAAGGTTGTTGCTTCAGTCCCCAAACTTTCAGGATAAATTAGCATGAGGAGAGGAAACAAGAGCATTTATCAAACAATCAATCAATCAAATTTTCTTTGTATAGCCCATATTCACATGTCACTGGTCATATTCACAAGTTTGTCTCATTGGGCTTAAGAAGGTGTGGCATCCTTGTCTCTTAGCCCTCGACAAGAACTTCCATAACTACCCAAAAAAATAAGGGAATTGAAAATCTCATGATTAGCCACAAGTGAGGGATCCCACTTTCAGGAAGAACAGAAGTGCAATGGAAGCTGTCTGTAACAGAGCACGTCAACAAAATAACAATATTTACATTAATCATGAGAAAATATAGTGTCTTACATCAATGGAGAAATGTATCAATGTTTGAAGTGTTTAAAGAAAAAAACGTCTGACAGAGATGAAGGGAGTAGCAATGACTAATGTAATGATAGCGACATTGTCAGTAGTAGTTGTGTACGTGATTAGGCATATTGTTTATCTAATCAATCTTGATATCTACGATTCTGGATCTGCAACGATAAAGCACAAGGACTTTGTTCTTTAAACCTCCCTCCTTACCACCCAACACTGAAGTGCCCTTGAGCAAGGCCCTTGACCCCTAAACTGTTCCAGTGGAGCTGCTCAGCCACTGTCAGATTAGCCTGTGTGCATAGCTGCATGGTCATCGAATCTACCCTGGTTGAATAAAAAAAACGTCGATTGCATAGTGCTGATGGTAGCGGTTGTCGGTGGAGCCCAGCTATAATTGTTTCCTGTGTGGAATAACACTACTGTGTAAAAATAGGTGCTTGGCTGCATCATTATTTATTTCATTTTTTATTTTTGTTGCAGGAAACTCTCCAGTTTTGATCATAGAACCCCCTCCCCCCCCGCGCTTGTGATCTCCACACTCCATCCAGTTTTTTACACTGACTCATGATAAAATAACTCTGATGCATTCTCGGGGTGCTGACTCAATTTAGATGACTGGATCGCTCCATCTCTCCCTCTCCATCTCTACAGCACACTTCTGCAGGTAGAGCCGGCTTGACAGTGATGACGGGTTGTTAGGTGCAGGCGTTCATCCAGCACCTCAAGTGTTTTAACTCTCACTCAGTCTAAACACAACAGTTCCTCTTCTTTGCGTCTGCTAAAGCAGCCTGTCCATTCCTCTCTGTTTTAATCCCATCCACTCTCTCCATCACGTTCTCTCTCTCTTTCCAGCTCTCTACAAAGTGTTTCTCTCCAGTTTCTCTACTCTATTAACAACAGTCCTGTGTGTAAGTTTGCATCTGTCCACATCTGTGTGTGAGCACCAGTGCTTTCACCTCATAATATGAATAAAGGCCGTCCCTACAGCCAGTCAAACTTTCCATTCTGACCACGACTCAAGTCAAACACAAATCTTGGCAGAATGATGGCCAGAATAGAAGAGTGATGCAGATGGAGGGCAGGCTGTCGTATGAGTCACTGGACAAGGTTGTTGGTGTTGTCTTACCTGTGTGTGTGTGTGTGTGTGTGTGTGTGTGTGTGTGTGTGTGTGTGTGTGTTGTGTGTGTGTTGTGTGTGTGAATTCAGCACATGCGTGTTTCTGGGGGCAATGGCACACACTGCAGTTAGTAACATGTGCATTCATGAGTGAGCGTGTTAGCTTTCACCCCTGTGAACATTTTGTACTTTTTGTATTCTAGTAGTTCAATTTTTCACTGCTGAGGCATAAATCTTGTGAAAGACCTTTTATTTACATCAGGATGGATCAATACTAAGTGCACAGTTTTATGTCAGTTTGGATCTATGTTGCATTTATATACTGTCAGAATTAACTGCTGCTCTGAGTGACAGATAAGAGATATGTGAGATGAACGGCATTCTGGGGAATTTGAACCACATTTCTTTGCTTCATTTGCTAGAAATGATGTTTCTATACAACTAAACTGTATCAGCAAATAATAGATTTAGTAAAAATGACATTTTGACTTGATTATGTTTTATATTTACCCAATAAGACATGATATTCTATATTTACCTGGCTGTGTGTGTGTGTGTGTGTGTGTGTGTGTGTGTGTGTGTGTGTGTGTGTGTGTGTGTGTGTGTGTGTGTGTGTGTGTGTGTGTGTGTGTGTGTGTGTGTGTGTGTGTGTGTGTAAATGACTGAAACAATGCATGGACAGATTTGAACCAAACTTGGTCGGATTATTACCTGGTAGAGTATCTTCAGATGAATAACATTTGGAAGTGACAGGTCAACATAAATATAATATGAAACAGACATTTTACAAAATATCTCCACAGATAATAATGCTAGAGAGACGCTTTAAAGCTTGTATTAATGAAAAAAAAATTCCACATATGTCATTTGATAATTGACGTCATGAAGAAGTCACAGTGAGATCAGGAAATGATGTAATGCAGAGAAGTAAATACCCTTTTCAAGGTATCGATGGATCCTCTGGGATTTTAAACACCACATCAAGCTTATGTAGATCAATTAATAATTTTTGATCATGTGGTATCAATGACATCATCATAATATTACTATGAAGTTAGACAATGACATAATATAATGTAGTAATTCATTAACTTAACTACTTATAAGGTACGATCTTTATCTTGTTCAGATGAACTATTTCTTAAATTTGAGCATATACTCCAATGGTTTTCATTACAATGTATGCATTTAGCATTGTTCGACTCTCACAGCACTTATGTTTCACAAAGGATTGGGGTGTGCACGACTACAATCGTCCTCAACCACTTCCTGCTGACACCACTGATGTAATTAAATATAGTGCTTATTCATTCAAAAAACATTTTTCCTTCAGCCTCTGATTGTTTCCTGCAACTTGCTGTGACCGTTGAGTTGTACTAAAACATGATTTCTGGGAGACAGGATTGGTCACAGAGCTGGCAAACAAGTATTGCTCAAACTAGGTAATAATTTAACTTGTATTCCATGATGGAGCTTGCTCTAATGCCAGCAATCATTTTCCAAGGATGGGTGAACACGGAAAATAAAAGTTTTCTTACCAAATTATACGACTGTAGAGAATGCAGTCATCTGTGTCATTGAATTGTTGCTTAGTGAATATCAGGCAGAAAATAGACCTCAGATCAAATCTCATGGCTGACACCTAGATTCCCTTAATGAATGAGCTGGTGTTTCAATACGTATGCAGCTGTAAGATGTTTCATTTTACTGTTTGTTCAGTGGAGTCAGTGAATATCACCTATAATCTGCAGCATTGTATGACTCCAGCCACTGTGGAGCTCCAGCACGTGATGTTCCTATTGCAGAGCTCTATTCCTCATTCTACTCTTGCCTCCTTTCCTGTTTTATTTGAAACGGATGACTGCTTTTAGTCTCACTTTATCTGTTTTTGTGCGTGTGCATGTGTGTGTGTTTGTGTGTGTGTGTGTGTGGCTGTATGGCGCACATTCTCACATGAAAAATGTCATTGTTGTGCGATAATACAATCCTGTCAGAGATGTAACACAAACCCACTTGACAATAATCATTAATATTATGATAAGAACATCAATATCATCCTAATTATTATTGATATTATCATTATCTCAAGAACTGTTCGCCTTAGCAGCTTCGCACTTGTGGCATGTGTAATTTTAAGGGCCTACGGACATGCAGTGTCAAATTTAGTGGGATTCAGACATGCAAACATTCACTAATAATATAATTCATTAATAAACTTTGAAGAACCAAGCGACCAGAGATCTGTAGCAGCAGCGACTGGGACTCATCAACGCAAGTGATGTTGTCACAGGTCGCTTTTCACAGTTTTTCACAGAAAAATGCAACCAGCATCACCACAGGCCAATGAAACCCACCCATTCCAAACAGGCAGGTTTAGAACGGGCACCAGTTGTTCTTATCCCTCCATCTTCTTTTTTCCTTCCATCATCATCTGCTTTAATACACTGATGTTTGCACATAGAGGAAAGATGTGAACAATAAAGTAGAAAATAGCCCTCAATTATCTTAATTATTAATTTTACATCATGTTTTGTTGTTTTATTCATATAATCACTGCTGACTTCTTACTCGTTATGTCATCATCTCCATAGAAAGCATTGTTATCAGCATGTCCTTTATATTGTCTTGCACAGCCTTCAGCAGATACTGTACTCCCTCCATTTCTCTGTGCTGTATTATTGCCCCAGTGTGAACTAATGAGAATAGCAGGTGCATAAGCTAATCACAGGATTATTACTTTTTCTTCCCTCTTGCGTCACCTTGCTGATTGCTCTCTCTCTCTCTCTCTCTCTCTCTCTCTCTCTCTCTCTCTCTCTCTCTCTCTCTCTCTCTCTCTCTCTCTCTCACACACACACACACACACAGGTTGTACACAAGGCAATACTGAAACATTAATATACCCAAACCCACACAGTGCCCAAGGAGAGTTTAGTCACCTGAATGTGAACAACAAGCTACATTCAGAATCACAGTGGAATGCCTGGTCAGAGGCAAATTAGAATACATGATGGCGCCAGTTTGCGTTAGCTGCACAGGAAGGTTGATGCAGGTTTGGAGGAAAGTTCTGTGTAAAACACACCTTGAAATCGGGAGTTAGGCAATACACGTTTACCAATGTCATTTCAAAAGGCTGTAACTGTTTAAATCTCATGCATTGGGAGTCATGGGGGCCTCTAAACTAGAGCCGCTGTGTGAAGTTACTGTGTTTAATTTGTACAAATGTTCCTAATGGTAAAAGCCCCATTAGAGGAGTGTTTGTGGATGACACATGTCTTGATATCAGTGGGGGGATTTTTAGGCATCTGTGCCCAGTGGCTATTGGTTTTATGGTCCACAAACAATCACAGACAAACGCACTGTCACACGATTTGTGGTGGTTACACTTTATTATTATATAACTATTTAATTTGTGTTTTTGGCAATTATAAGATATCCGTAAGATAGACTGACTTTGCAAAGATGAGTTTCAGCAACTTTCTGAACATGAAATGGAAACTGTCACTGACTGTTCAAGGGAATAATGCTTTGTTTCTTTGTGTCACTAGAACACAAGCTTGGATTTCTCATACATATTTGTTTTCATTTTTTTTTTTTCTTCCAAAAAGTACATTTACATTGACAAACTTTGAAATTGTTTTGTGAACAAAACATATTTTTAGACCTCAACTTGACCCCACATCCTTTCTGGTTCCACCTTTTTTTATTCATCCATTTATTTATAGCATTGCAACTTGTCACTCTGGCCTCCACTTACCCTTTTCTCTCTGGTGTTTGCCTGGGGAAAAAAGGACAAAAAAAGAAGGAGAGAAATAGAGGAAAGGAAAACAGAGGAAAAAAATACAAAATTGCAGAGTACAGGGAGAGGGAAGGAAATAACAACAAGGTGAGTGAGGATAATGCTTCTTTAAGTGGGGTATAGCTGAAGTCAAGTTAGCAGTGTGTGTGTGCGTGCGTGTTCATTTCTGTGTGAGACAAAAAACAGCAAAGGCAGAGGGAGTAAAAAACAGAGTGTATGTGTTTCTGCGTGTGCACGTGTCCTCTTGTTTAACCTCAGGGCAGGTCTCTGACCTCTACAGTAAATGTGTGGCTCTGTAATGTGAATCTGACAGTTGATGAATGCATTACACACACACGTGCATATTCACACACCGACATAGACGGTGCTAATATGCAGCGTGACCTTATCAGTGTGAGATTCTCTTGGCAGAATAATTCTAGATAATTTGTGGTTACCTGACACACATACGCAAACTGTCAGTGTGGGACCTTCATTGGGGATGAGACAGGATGGGGAATCTGTTGGTTATATATTGTGAACACACACACACACACCCACGCACATACACACACACACGTACATGCTGGCTTCATCATTAGCATCATCAGGGTAAAAATAGCTCACCTTTCCCTGTTTGTCATTCAGAGGCCAGAGCCGACTCGTTGACATGATTGCATCTCAGCTTGCAAATCAAGAGACAATGGGGCAGTAATTTTTCAGCAATCTCTCCTCCATCCACCAACATAATCATCTGCCTGTGCTTTGATTGACAGAGTGTAGCTAGGGGGGGTTTGATTGGTCAATTTGTTCCCTTCTGTTGTCACGTGGCTAAAGTTAGAGTGGTTTCCTCGCAGTCTCATTGTGGGCATTCGGCTGATGGAGGTTTGCTGATGTCATGACCATTTGTGAGGAGTGGAGTGTACACAAGAGTATCCTGTTGAGGTCCACTTATCTCCTGCCTTCATACAAATAGGGAAATTATGAAAACCATTATAATCAGTCTTCATCGCTCCTGTGAACTGACCCCCTTGTAGGGATTTGAACAATAATATCAAACTTTGCTGTTCCTGCCACTTTATAGAAGTAGCAAAGAAGAATACACGCAAATGCAAACCACACAAAACTTAGTTGATTGGACTTGTGCAGTGTACGAGCTAAACCTGCTGTTGGTCCTGTGTTAATGCTCTGGAGTCTCCTTCAGAATTCATTAGTCATTAGTGAGTCTACAATAAACAGTCACTTTTTTATTGATTGTGTACGGGACATTGTGTGCAGATATATTTATAAACAGTCGATGGTGCAGAGTGAAGTTAGAAAACTTTGAGTTCATCCTTCCTGTTTCTGCACTGAAGATTTTATAGTCAATGTTTTTCATAAAATGAAACTGTTATTTTGTCTACATTTGCATGTAGGCTATTTCAGCGTTTTTGTCATGACGGAGATCAGCACATGCGACACTGGTGAATGTCAACCTGATACGGTATAAAACAACATATTATCAAAATGATCTGTCAGCGATGTTGACCCACAGTTTGACCCAGTCACTGACCACTGCTGTAGTTTATTAGAGGACTTAGAATAAAACTGTCAACTCTGTCTACACACTGAAGGCACACTGCCCCGCCCCCACTGATGGTTACAGAGCGCTGTTGGCCTGTTTATTCAATTCTTATTAATATTGAACGTATGGCAGGCCTAAATTGGGCCTTTAAGAATACACATGCCAAGTGAAGCCGATAAGATGAACAATTCAACTCAATTTTTATTTGTATAGCGCCAAATCCTAATATACATTATCTCAAGGCACTTTACATAGAAGTTTAAGACCTTAAAATATTTTATAGAGAAACCCAACAGTTCCCACATATCTCAACGTTTCTTGAGATATACATTCTACATACATACAGACAGACATTTGTGGAATTAGTAGGTTGCTTTTCTCAGGATAACACAATATACTTTAATCCTTCTTTTGCTACAGAAGAGTACATAGCTCAATATTACTGAGGATGGTGTGTGTGATACATTGTGATGGTCTTGGTCACTTCAGCCTTTATTGGCCCCCTCTAATGAATGCTGCATTCAACTGAGTGTATAGTAGGTTTCAGTGCCCCTATTGTTTGGCTGTGTAAACATCCTGTAATGTCACCGTGTAAAGTGGCAATAATGCCATTGGGCTGAAAATTACTAATCAGCAAATGTGGCATAATAGCTGTGTGTAGGTGTGTGTGCATGTTTGAATTTATCTTCCTTTGTAGATATGAAAGTTTATTTGTGTGTGTTTGTAATGAACATACAATATGCAAGGGTGTGCACTTGCCTTGGTATGTACAGTATGTGTGAGTGCTTTATTGAATGTTTGTGACCAGGTGTGAGCGTGCATACCTTTGCTCCGCTGCAATGTGTGTATGTGTTAAATACGCTGTGTATCTGCACCCCCTCCGCTGTTTGTGTGTGTATTTAAATGAACACCTGTCTGTCAGCTTAATGCCATATTAAATTAGGCCTCCAATTTTGTGTGTTCAGCTAATTACAAGGACTAGTGGCGGTGTTTTGTGTTTTCCTTACCATGGCAAAAATCGCTGCATGGCCCTGCACACTAATGCCCCCCTTCGCTAGCCCCACCCATGCCAGCCACACACACACACACACACACACACACACACACACACACACACACACACACACACACACACACAGAGAACGTTAGATGACATTTTCTACATTTTAATCTCCGACTAGACACACTTATCTAAAGCAAATTATCAAAAGGGCAAAGAGTGGAAAAGATCAACACTCATAAACTGCAATAAATTGACGAGGTGTTTGGGCGGTAGAGCAGTTCAATGCAGAGCGATAAAGTGAAAAACACAGTAACCCGTTAAACCTTAAAAGCTCCACATCCCCTTCTCCTTTCCTTTGGATTTGTTCTCTTAAAACTTAAAATAGTTGATGACGCGTACTTTTCTATGAAAATGACAAGTATTTTAACCTCATAAATGAAATGGACAAACGTATTTTGTATATTACAGTACCGTTGATTGATGTTGGTCCCCACTTAATCCTTATAATAACTTAATAATGGATCAAGCTCCCTTCAAGGTCGCATGACATACAATATCACCAGCTCTTTTTTCCCACCACCACCTGTCCCTCTGTCCCATTCAGTGTTTGTCAGTCTCATTCAACACCTCTCATTCCTCTCACTCAGTCCTTTGTTCGCTTTTCATTCAACCTCCTGAGCCTCCTATTCCCAGCTGGAGGACGCCACAGAGAAGACTATTGATTTTTCTCTTAGCCTGTGTGGTTGTTGCCTGGGCTCTTGATGGAAAAACTCATCCAAAAAAAGAGAGAGAGCGAGAGAGAGAGAGAGAGAGAGAGCGACAAGGGAGAGAATGAAATACAGAGGTGGTGGGATACTCAAACGAAAGGAGGAAATGAAGAGAGAGAAATTCACGTGGCCTCTCATATCTCTTTTACACCTAAATAAGCTGGTATATGCAGGTTTTTTAAAGGCAGGTAAACCCTCCAAAAAACTGTTGATGCCTATCTGTTTTCCCCCTGGTGAGTCATGTTCGATGTCACAAATGTGCCGAACACTGAAAAGCTCTCTCGCCTCACTGTTTTGCCAGTGTTACAAGGACACAGGCTTTCAATAAACCGTCACTCTTTTCTTGTTTACATGGTGCAGAGTGAGGTTAGAGAAATTGGCGTTCATCCTACCTGGTTTATCTGCAACAGACATTTTAGAGTCATTGTTTTTTATAAATTGAAACTGAATTTGCTTTATTTCTGTTCACAATGTGCAAATTTCTGTTGCACATTGTCTCCAAGATTTTAATAATAATAAGTGCACAAACATCTGTGGCTATTTCCGCGTCAATGACCAAGAGTGAATGACACTTGTATTCATTCCCATTGCAGATAAAAGCCAGATGTTTGTGGCTGGTTTTTGACCAGTGGAAAAGGGGCTATAGTGAAGGAGTGATCTATATCGTACACATGGCACAATCCTTTTTCTACATTTTTATGCTTGCACTGAATGCACACCCTGATTCTTCTCTTCCTCTTTATTTCGGGACAAAAAGCTGTTGCTCTTAGTCATGACCTCCTCTCTACTATTCTTCTCTATCTTTCTCTTTATGGTTTGTGGAATTCCTCTCTGTGGTATTAATACTTCCTGCTCACTTTTCTATTTGCATAGACAGAGGTGATCTGTGATTACCAGTCATTTCCTTTGCTCATCTGCAAGTGGGGAGCAGTTTGTATAAGGGGGGGGGGGGTGATGACAGAAGATCAGGTGCAGGTGGCTCGATGTAGTTTTCTTCACGTCTTTTTCTGGATGGGTTTCATCCCAGCTCCATCCTCCCATCTCTATCTCTCCATTTGTCTGCGGCCTGGGAAGCATCGCCCTCTCACTTCCCCCACCTTCAATTGATCCCCTTTATTGTGACTGGGATTTGTGTTAAGTTCTTTCAGCCGTGACAGAGCTCTACATGGAGGACATTTTAGCAGGAGGGAAGAGCATGTGCAAAGCATGCAATATTGCTTAAGGTGTTAGGGACCAGTGCACCACAGAAAATCCAGTGTGGTAGAACATGCAACCACTCCTACAGTTGTGAGTGCATGTTTTTATGTTTACACTTTACAGTCAAATATATTGTCGTAATACATCAATTACTATGTTTTGAAAGAAAAAAATGCAGCAGAAACATTTATATTGAACATTTAAAAACATAAAACATTTACGTCAAAATGTATTTTCCCAGCAGTATTGGTATTTTTCAAATCTTATGTCACTCGACATAAGATTGGACAGAATTTGACAAAGTAATTTTCCTTATGACCAGGCTGCTCCCTGCAGCTTTATACAGAGACTTTCTCATTAAATATAATCTGGCTAACATTATGTCTCCACCATAATGTTATTAACCAATGCTAATTAGTTTGTATTTGAGACCAGATGTGGAATTCCTCATGTGGTGGTTTAATGAATAGTCTGCTGACACAGTTTCAGTTTATATAAATAGTCCCACCTGGAACTATATAAGATGGGGAATAAATTCACACATATCAGACAGTTTGAATTTAAACTACATTTTTATTTTGCATCCTTGAGAGGAGAAAGATTCAGGTGAAATTCTCCGTGTCTCTTAGTAGTAATCTGAAGATGGCTGTGTGCCAAAGAGAGAACTTTCTTACCAGCGTTTGTCAGTATAGGGCAAATTAATAGTCTTAGCTGTTTTCCTGGATCGCATCTTAATTAAGTTGCACTTTTAATTAGAGAGACCTTGCACTGCATTTAAAGTCAATGTTTGTGCATCTCCACCTGCATCTTATTTTGGCTGTGGTTTATTGGAGGAATTGCTGAAGTCTCTTGTTTGTATTGACTTTAGTTTGATTAATGCACTCAGGTTGCATAGAGGGAAATTCGCACACATGCATACACATGGGAACTCAAACTATGAACTAAATAATGTGTTTACATGTGTATTTTGTGCTATCCCCTTATTTTATTGACATCCATACGGCCAAAATATTAAAATATCAGCAATGGAAAAAAAACACAATATGGTAGAAAATGAATATAAGGGAGAGGATGCACATTGTTAGGAATAAATACTTAAGTTAGTGTGGAGTGCTACAGTTATGACATAGCCAGTAGTGACATGGTAACACTAATCCGCCCTGTCCCTTACCATCGGCAGCCATATACCAGAGCTTTGTCATCATGGTCATCAATTCACAACGCCCCCTTCTATCTCTCCGTCCGCCCTTCGTCCCAACACGCTGATGAAGATTGATGTTCAGGTCCTAATTAGCATCTGCTTCTGTATGCACACTGCCAGTCTGTCCATTCCGGACCCCCTGATCAGTGAACAGACATGACAGGCCTTGTCCAATCACATTAAGGGCAGTGGGACAGGCTTCCTGTGTGGAGCTACGAGACCGTTCAAGTCCAGATTCCTATATTCTCGAGTTTTTTTTGTTTTTGTCAACAGTCGTGCAGCATTTGAGGTTTTGAAGATGGAAGGTGATATATGAACTGGTCTGATCATGCTTATGTTAATACTATTACAACTCGTGGGTCTATTTACATCACAGCGAACACAAGTTGTTTTTATAAAGACTAAAGAAAACAGTCCGCGTTTTATTCTGACACAGTGATACTGATCAGAGATGACACAAAACTAGTTTTCACGGAAGAGTAACAAACCCCAAACCTAAATCTGTGTAAATCTTCACTGTGAGATAAAGGTGCAGGCAGAAATATCACCTGGCATCAAACGCCAGCCAATAAAAGATGGCAAGGATGGTCCCTTGCTACCGAGTTGTTGATGCCAAACAACTGCTCATATGGCCGATCACGTGTTGTGTGTTTTGTTCTATAATATTACTGTAATGTATTGTATGTCCGGTGACAGGTGCAAGTTCTTCATGACTATGCTCAAGGCCCCTCAGCCTTTCTGTTCCTTTAGCTTGACTCTTCATAAACCTCTTAAGCCATTTATTTTATTAGCTTTGCTGTTATTTATCACATCCTCTGTTACATTATTCACCCATTCACACTTTGCCACTGCAGTTTTAGCCATTTGAGTTCAAGGATACAGGGACCATGACAATGAGCAATGCAACATGTATCGCTGTCACTCGTGTCTCTCCCCCCCACCTTCAACCTTCCTCAACCAGGCAGAGGAATTATTCACAGCAACAATCGACCAATCTGTGCGGAAATCTAGATTGTTAAAACCAGAGCATCACGCGGGGTAGTGCTTTTCAGATCGGCCACAGCTTTGCTTTCTCTACGCGTGTGTGTGCATAGATGTCTCCACGTGTGTACTGTGTATCAATGGTCATGTTGGGATTTCAGATAGAAGTTCAGATGTCTCATGGGACCTGGAGATGAAAAGAGAAGGAGATGAAGAGAAGTCTTATGAAATGAAAGAAATCCTTTGATAATCCTTGTATTTTCTTGTGTTGTACTCTTCTATCACATTTTGCCTCCCTTTTGTGTGTGTGTGTGTGTGTGTGTGTGCGTGCGTCTGCATCAAAGCCCTACCATCACACAGCAGTCTTTTCCTCTGTCCCATTTATATCACTCCTATATCATCCTCCACCATCTCCCTCGCCACCTGCCTTTATTCTCAGTATGTCAGACTGCCATACCTAGTGTTTCCTCAGCATTAAAAAAGAAAGTCTAACTAGTAGTGGGTGCAACTATTCTGAAAGTGAGACTCATATCTCTTCAAATGTCAACAATCTTATATCACGAAGCACAACAACAGAACTGCAATTACCCGTCTCCAATCCGCTGACACTGTAGCAGTAGGTGCAACCTGTCGAGCTCTCATTCCATCACATCTTTGACAAAACGCAGTTGTCATTTCACAATTAACACATGAAACATATAAAACATGTCAATCATAAATTTATATTATTCTAGATGTTTAGTTTAGTTCTCTATAATCCAAAAACAAGACAAATCAACACACCTATATACATTCCAATAAATAAAAAGGAGCACGAAGAAGAAGCGATCAAATCAGTTATACATAAATCAACAGTCATCATCATATCATTAATATTGCAATAAGTTCAAACGACTTTTTTTTATACTTTTTCTTAAATTTAATATTTGAGTCCTTGTCCTTGTCCTGTGACTCCATAAACAGAAACACACATTTACTTTAATGTACGAAGTTTTGAAATTACACTTCCTTCTAGGATCCTCGTCATTTGATATTAGGAGTCACCTCACCAGGCTTATACTGGCTGCAGTCTCTCTCCCCACGGCTTCCACAGCATTTAGTTTTGGTTTTAATTAGATTTCTACATTTAAATGTCCTTTTCATTTCTTTAAATAAACCAATTTTTTTGTTTAAGTCTTTTCTACCTTGTCCAGCCTTGTCCTGGGTCGTGGCATGTGCAAGCAGCTTTTATAGGTTTTGAGGTAGCGAAAAAAATCAGAATGAATCTTGATTTCTTTGAGATCCTTTACATTCACTTTGTTTATGAGTCGTATTGCTTATTTCTGTTCAGTGACGTAACCAAATAGGGAAGAATAACTGAACAATACAGAATATGAAGTGTCTATGAGAGAGGACAGGAGAGAGTGAGTCCACAGAGGCAACCGGACTGCACCTGCAGAAACTGTAACGGAAACTGCCGCTGGAGAATTGTGGATGCTCAGTCACAGCAGGTGCTGCAACTCCTCCACAGACTTATCCTTGGCACATACCCCTTTGTCTTGCGAGACAGAAGGAACAGGTTTAATTAGCCCAAGATGGATAATAACCCTAAGATTGCAGATAACCCTGAGATTGCAGACTCCCCCTGGTCAAAAAGCTGTGTGGGTATTTAGCGTGAACCCGACAGTTTTTTTTTTGGGCACTGCCTCTTTGATCGGTCTCTCTTTTATGGGATGTATCCCTCTCTGTTTGCATCCCACTGTTTCACATTGTTGGCTTGTCGCCTGGCAGTGCATCTGCCAGGGCTGTAGCTCTCATTAGTATCTGTGTTGACATGACTGGCATCTCATCCGTGGATTGTTTTTGCTCTTTCTCAAACCCTCTTTTTTATTTCTACATCTACCGGCTTTCTCTTGCCCGGTGTATCCACAGTATCCTTGGAATGCTCTGATTATTTCCTCAGCCCTCCTTCCTCATTGTCATTCTCTGTCTGCGTCACTCTCTTTCTCTCCCCTGCTCTGTCTCTTTCTCTCGCTCTCTCTCTCTACCAGGGGGTTTTAATTAATGGCGAGCCGTGATGCTTATCTTATCAGCAGATCACTCTGCTATCTATTAACGACACTGGCAGAGCTGTGAGGCTGCAGGGGATGGATGGCACACACGCACAAACGTTCACTTGCACTGAAATACACACATACACAAGAATGCACATCAACACATTATCAGATACCTAAATACACTGAAGTAAATGTCTTCCCAGGTCCAAAAGTTTGTGCACAATTTCAAACCAGAGTCATGCAGAACCGAGAAAGGCCATGCAATAACCTATAATAGCACTGTGCATATGACACATGACTCCTTTAAAACCAGAGTTGTTGCTTCTGGCATAATAAAGGCAACTTCTACTTTTGCCCTTTGAACATTTGCTGGGTCGTTGCCATGGCTGCTATAGTTAGCAATACTAATTTGCTGTCATTCTCTGCTTTCTGAGAGTCTAATCTTGGCTCTTTTCACCTCCCGAGGAGCGACGTTCACTGCAGGAGCACACTCAGCTTATGTGGTATTACCATGTGGCCACAGATGCAGTTTCCTGTTTGCCCGCAGTAGCATCTTGTGGTTTTTTCACATTACTCGCCCATTGCAAACATGCCTGCAATTCTGGTTGCTGCTTTCTGAAACTGTAAAAGAGCTGTTCACCTGTTCATTAAACGTTTGGTGAAGCCGGACTCAGAAAGCAATGAGAATCAGTTGTAGTTACCATTGTCATGATTGTCCTTTTTATCGTGATCGCCAACGTCACTTATGTGGATGAGTCCCTGTAGCTGCTGCTATAGAATGTTCGTTGCCCAAAAGTGTTTTAATATAGAATGTGTATAGTACGTATCACAGGTCCAATTCAACACTACATGTCCTTGGGCCCTTTACAATATACACGCCAATAGTGATGCAAAAAGGTTGAATGGTTCTCGAGATATAGGCGAGCCACAGACAGACATAGATTTTCCTGGGCCACACTTTTTACAAAAGATTGCAATCGGGTCTCAGGCCCCCGGGGTTCGGATGGACACACTGACAGACACACCGACACAAACTCACACACAGGCAAGCAGGCACCGAGGCAACTGTGTCCACACACATCACACATCATGATCCTATCTTAATCTTGCCACACACACACGCACTTAGAAAACAAACAACTGCCCTGATGGTATCTTGCTGTGTGACTTGAGGAGCGTCGTTTGAGGGTCTCTCCTCTTAAATCCGCTGAATGCCTTGGGAATTCCTCCCTCCCTCTATCGCTCCTTTGCCCCCCTACTTCAGTCCTGCTTTCTGGCTGAATGAACACTTATCATTTGGCAGATAAATAGTGGTCCACGCCGGAGCTTGCTTTATCTTTAAGAGCCATGTTTACTCCCCGGGAATGCAATGCTTTTCACAGATGTTTTGTATACGGCATTTGCTGGATCTGACAGAGATGAGAGCACGGTGTCAGGGCGTCATTTTCTGCTGCGAAATACCTCAGTCTCACACAAACATACAGGTCGATTGCCCCATACTTAGCATATTTTCATGTTTGGCGTGGTTGAACTAGGAGGCAAAGTGAATCACCATTTTTCACAATGGCTTGATGGGAATAAAAGCAACCTGCACTTAGGGACACAGCGGCGAGCATGATGGCAGAGAAAACAAAATCAATCTTCAAATACCACAATCGATGACAGATACACATTTTGTTTAGATCACACAGAGTTGAGTTTTCCAAAAGCACTGGGAGAAATCAAGAGAAATAAAGTATCAGTTAAACTGTTTATATATAGCGTGGTTATTGGAGAAAACTGCAGTAGACTTTGGAGACAGACACACACACGTACACACAGTCACCCACACTTTCTCACACTTTGGAGGATGTTGGAGAGCAATTATCAGTGGGGGATAATACAATAAAGGAAACCAGTTCCCAGGTATTACCAAGGGACCAAACATTTATTTCACTTTGTCCAGCGTGCTCATATGAGTGTAAACCCCCGTGAGTGGAAGGAATAGAACATAACTCACACCACTCAAACTGCTGACATTGTGCAGTCATAATGCTGTGTTGTGCAATTCCTCAAACTTTTAACCCCATTTACTAAGCTTACTCTGAACTATTTCTGGGCTTGTATTTATTCACAGCTGTGTTAAAATAATGCTCAGCCTTCGTTTTGCACTACATCAAGATAACTCAGAAATGCCCTTCAACATGGTATTCTCTGGGAGCCTCAAATTTTCCAGCCACTTTATTTTTGCATGGCACTTTGCATTTCAAATAAAATCAAATGCCACTCAAACTATTGAGCAAAAAATAGAGTTTGATCTGAGTTTTCTTTGGATCTCTTTGGAGCTTTTGTAAGTGACACTTTTGTCTTTGCCGGGCATGGTGTCTTTCTCAGAAACACAGACTTACTGTTTTTAGAAACTCACTCTATCTGGCTATACAGAATAACTGTGTCGTTCTTCAAGGAAAACCAAACTGCTCTTTAGTCTTTTTCAAATGCTATTTGAGCCGAATGTTTCCCCATCACTTATAAAGTTGTACGAGGTTGCCATCTGCTTAACGTGCTGGCCTCATCTTCACTTGCTCGGATTTCCTATTTGCCTGTGATCAGTGACAATGACTATGTTTTGTCAAAAAGGGCTTTCAGTGAGTGATTTGCATGATTTCTGTCCCACTGTGTTGCTTAGCTTGTAGAGCTATCTGCCATTAAAAGACATCTCTTTGGTTGAAAACAGAACAAAGTGGCGTTTGACATTTAAATCTCTCTTTCACTCATGCTGTCTTTCTTTGTCTGTTCTGTGTCGCCGTGGAAGTGAATGCATATCTGTACTTCTGGGTATGTTGGGAAGAGAGACTGTGATTTTATTAGACTACTTTCAGGCCATCTTCCATGTTTTCAGTGTGAAGTTGTGGAGGAATAAGTGTTATTGTCTGTCTCTCTGCAGAGAATTCGGGTGGAGAGATCCGGAGCTGCCAGAGGTGATCCAGATGTTACAGCACCAGTTCCCATCGGTGCAGTCCAATGCAGCAGCCTACCTACAACACCTCTGCTTCGGAGACAACAAGATCAAAGCTGAGGTTTGTGTGTATGTGTGTGTGCGTGTCTGTGTGTGTTTGGGGACACTGTTGTGGGTGTGCAGTGCACACGCGTGCAGTACACCAATGCACAACCGAGTGACAGGTACACAGAGAGGGCAGGTGTTAAGTCAAGGTCTGTCTGCCTGCTGAGAACTGCACGCCCATTTGTGCAAACTACATGTGACATGACGAGATATATCTGCCAACAGAGGACTGTAAAAAAAAAAAAAACTTTATGGATGTTTTGACAGTCCACTGACACTGTGGGATTTCTCTGGGCGCTGCCGATGTCCAGTTTGATTATGACAGACGGGGCAATGTGTTTGGGAGAGAGAGAGCGACAGCAGGGCAAAAAGTGCTGCACAATGAAACAGTGCAAAAAAGTTATTTAATGTTGTTACGTGAAGTGTACAAAAGAAAAATTATTAAACCGTGGTTGGATAAATTAGACTATGTCTGGCTGCCACACTAATATAAAACACCGGATATAGCCTCTGCATGATGAAGCTTGCAGTGATATACATCGATAAGCTTCGATATTTAGTTGTGTCTGACAAAAAAAGTTCAATTAGTCCTAAAGTCATGAGATTGTCTCTCAAAAGCAATTTTTTGACTAGACGACCCTTTGGAACTCTCTCATAAACCCTTCAAACAATGCTAATGTCAGTGGCATATGTAGATGCAGTCTTTCCCGAGCCCCCAGATATACACAGTCTTTTATTGCTGCTTACGCCCACACCCCAGTTTGTCACAAAGGGTAACCAGGCTTTCTCTACTGGAGCTCCCACAATGTGGAACACTCTGCATAGTCTTTGGCGTCTTTCAAATCAGTTTTTGAGACTTTTCTCTTTGCTTTTGTAAATGTTTGACTCTTGTTTAAATTTTTGCTATTGATTTGATCATATTTATTTAATTGTTCTACTTCCTCTGTGCTCATGTTCCTCTTGTCTGGATTCATTGTCTGGTTTTATCTCTGTCTGGGAACCATTTGTACATGTACAATTTTTTTTCCTCAAATTTACACCCCCCTCCCCATATTTTATCCCTGAATTGATAACTTGTACATGCAGGTGAGGACATTGGCCAATTTTATTAAATCGGTTGATAGCTGCTATAGTGTTAAAGTATTCACATTCAGAAATAAATACAAGTACACACACCAGCATAATGTGCACGCAAATGCATATACAATCGTAAAAGCTCAATACACAACAAAAATTGTATTAACCGTCTTCTAATGCAACCAATTACACATGAAGACACAGCTAATTCTCTCTCACAATGACCCACTTAAGCACCCACACAAACACACACATACACAAAAACACAATCCCTCTTGCATACAAAAACATTATACTTCATTCCCCTCCCACTCCCTCATCCACGCAGCTCTGAAAGAACCCTCAGTGTTCGTGTCTTTTGTAACGGGTGTAATTACTGCATGAATGGACGTGTCCAACAATAGAGAAAATGGCGACTGTGTATTGACAGTAGATGCTTTGGCCTGCATTCATCAGTCTGTTTGATTGTCTTGCTCAGGGCCCCGTAAACACTATTTACACAAATTAGATTGGGAAGAGATATCAACCAGTCAAAACTTGACGCTTCACATCACATCAAATAAGACCAGGCTTCCGCACTGCCACATGTGCACGCAAAGGCAAAATTCAGCGTTATGATGCAATGAGACACACAGAAATGTGCCCTCAACCGGTTTTCTTAAATAGTTTTTGATGAAAAATAAACAAGACAGGCGATCACTGAGCCAGATACAGCATATTAGTTTGGAGCCTTTAGTTAGAATGAAGTAACATATTGTGAAATTCATATTGGGACTAATTAAGTTTTTCCCTTTGGAACAAAGCACTCACCTGCTTAAGTGTTATAATGTTACGGTTTTAATTGTTTTGATTTCAGTGAGACAGGTGAATGGAAAAGATTCACTTGAGAATGAGAACAATGCTTCTGCACATTTCCGTTTTTAATAAGTTTTTTCTTATTGTGATTGATCATCCTACAAGGTCATAACATAGGTGTGCGTATGTACTGTAGAGTCAACATTTTTCTTTATCGCTGTCAGTATTCATAAAATATCAATCAAAGCAAATTTAAGTAGGTCTGGCAGTGGATTTTGTTTGTTTTCCCTCAAAGTGTATGTAGTAAAAGTCCTGCTTGTTCACTTACTATTACTTTTATTAAGTTTTTTAGTGGATGTTGCGACAGGTATTTTAGTTCAGTTACAAATGCTACAAAGCATAGTAAGATGGTAAACATACTACAATATTAAAAACATAACAGATAGACTTTGACACTTTATTTTAATTCATATGAATCTAATCTTATTCAAATTGACTGGACATCATAAGAAAGCCACACACCTGTAAATATACGGCCCCAAAATTTACACTGCATCCTCCATCCCTCATCTTCCACTTATCTGGGCTCAGGTCGCAGAGGTAGCCGACCAATCCCTATAGCCACACTTTCCAGCTCTTCCTGAGGGATCCCGAGGCGTTCTCAGGGATGTGTATGTAGCTGGGATATGTTGTGCCTTATGTGAGCTCTGTGTGCACCACGAGGTGTCCTTGTTGGGCCTGCCCCTTAAACCTCCAACGGAAGGCACCCAGGAGCATCGGTTCTACTCCGAGCTCCCCTGGATGTCTAAACTCACCCGAAGGCTGAGCCCAGCAACCAGATGGAGAAAATACTTGACTTTACTAAGATACCACTTATATTTTTAAGATATTGAATAATCTAATTTTCAAATGCGATATCTAAAGCAGTCCACTATGATTTACCATGATACCAGAGATACTGATAGGTATACTCAAAGCTCTTTTTTTTTTTCTCTAAAGGAAATGATAAATCAAATCTTAAAGTTGCTCATTGATTTCATAAAATTGCATAAAAACCGAGGCATAGACCGGGCGAAAAGAGAGAAAATTGCCTTCTGCCAGGGGCGGACTGAAACAATCATTTGAAAGCATTATTTGATTTCCTCACAGGCCGCTCTCACGCAAACATCATGCTGCTAATTTTGTCTGCTAATCCTGTTGCTGTCACCGGTACAAGACTAGTTATAAATGTGGCCTCTATGGTCGCCCAGGAAGAAAGTGATCCAGACTACAAACATTTGTGACTGACCAACAACTGTGAAAAATATGTACAATTATGCATATTACTTTTTTAAAACCGTTTTTTATGTAATTACAGGAGAAAGTGGAGGCCTCATGTGGAGGCTATTGTGTTGTTTTAGCAGAAATCTAATGTAAGCAATGGTTATTTCAATTAGTTAATATAATATTAGGTGAAGGGCAATATTTCTCAAAAACAACGGTAAACAAAAGTGGCGTTGCTGCTTACTGGTTACAACTCTTCATTTTCCAACCAACTCATACACAATGGATGACTCTTACCACTGATGGTCATTATCCAAAGCAAACAGAGTAGAAATATATTGCTGACACCAGCAGCGTCTCAGCATCAACACTGTCGACACACACATGCCTGTGAGGTGCAGCAGAACAGTGAGGTAGAGCTGTCCTGCACAGATGAGGTAAGAGTTGCTCCTGATGCAAGAGGTCCATCAACTCATCCCTGTTATATCATCACCGGTCAGGTTGCTTGTCCATATCCAGCCAAAAGTTAATAAAAGAAAAGTTCATAAACTTTGAATTAACAGATGAGCCGTGCTCTTTAGCAGCTGCGGCAGGGACTCACGACAATGGCATGTTCACAACAACGACATTGAAAACTGATTCTACAGTTCTGGGTTCTGTGTACGAAGTTGCTTCACCGAACTTTGAACAGGCGAACAGCTCTTTGTGCAGCAACGGCTTCAGGCTTCTTGGCTGAGTCGTGCAGCCAGTCTGTCGTACAAACACAAAATCTCACCCACATCAATGTCAGACTCCAGTTCAGTCACATCAGTGATGCATTTCGGGTAGCTGGCTTGTCGATATCCATTTATCCAACAGACCAGTTAAAGGGAAATGTCCCGAGAGGAGAGGAAAGGAACACGCTCTCTGACTCTGTGTCAGTCCTCTCCCTTTCTTCCTCACTTCATTTATTACTAAAAGCTTCTTTCACTTCATTTTGGTACCAATTCATTTCACTCCTTTCGAATGCTTTTCTTTTTTCTGCTTAATTATACAGCACAGAGTAAATACAAAGATCTTGTGGGTACTGGAGGCTGGATCATATTCTGTTGTGGTCATAATTTAAGTATATTCTCACTGTTCTCCAGACAGCCAATGAGATTAAGTCAATAGAATGAAAACTGTGGTTTTAAATTGTTAGAGCGTGAACTGTGCAAACTGCAATCTTGGAAAATCTGTTCAACATACATCGGCCTGAAAGATGAAGACACAGAACATTATAGCAAACACTGCACTAACATTGTATGGTCCTGTCTGTTTTTGCACTGTGCAATACCATATGCACAACGTTCCACTCTGATCAATGTGTGAAATGTTGCATTAGTCAAATCCCAGTGTCAGTTAGGTAAGTGCAAATGCTTTGTAGTTTATCAGTGTTATTAGAAATACTACAATTGACATCGGCCTGAGGCATTATGTTTTCAGGTTGCCCATTCATGCTTCCCATTCCTGTGAACACAACATCTCAAGAACGCATTTAGGGAATTTCTTTAAATTTGATAAAAACATTTAGTTGAACTCAAGGATGACCTGATTAGAATTTTGAGGTTAAAGGTTAAGGTCACTGTTACCTTAAAAAACCTTTTTTGCCGTGTAAGTGCATTATCTTAAGCATGCCTCAAGAGAATCCTTTCAAATTTGGCACAATATTTACTTACACTCATGGATTAATTGATTAGATTTGGTTGGTCAAAGGTCACAGTGGCCTGACAAAACATGGTTTTGGCCTCTTGAAGAAGATATCTCATGTCTGTCTTTGGGGAGACTTTAACCACTTGGAATAAAAACAGCAACTGATTAGATTTCAGTGGTCAAAGAAGGTCACGGTGAGCCAATATGAATCTAGAAAGAAAATGTCTGTTGACTGAAACTGCACTGGTTGGCAGAGGCATACAACCACCATTGTAGTTTATTTTCTGAGACAAATATTCCTATTTATAGAAGACAAGTGCTCTTATCAATCATATCTTTTTAAGTTATAAGCAAAACAACTCGTGGTTTTTCTAGCCCTCAGTTAACTTAGAGAATGTTCCTGGTGCCTGATTAGTTTTCATCTGTTCTCATTCGTTCAGTGGATTAAATTAATTGATTGATCAAAGTGTGTGCGTATTTTGTAAATCAGCCTTTATGGAACATTTCCCATCACCCCTCATAAACTGGTGTCAAACAGCCAAATTACTCAAAATGGGTCCATCGGTAGTCATTTGTTGGGATCAAACTCCTCGGGACCACACACTCAACAACACATACACTTGTATTCTCACACATTAAGTACTTTCATGATCCCCTGCTGTGAACAGTAGTGGTTTGTGTTTTTCTCTGTTGCTCTTACTCTTCAAACAACAGATTAAAGCCCCTGGTGTATTTGTCATGGTGGTTTCTCACCAGCTGTGAGTGTTACAGTTGATAATTCTGTGAAATTAGCTGCGGTGCTGCCTCACAAAGCCATAGGTTAATGTCATGTGTGGCCCATTAAAGAATACACCAAAGGGAAACGTAGGCAGTAAACGCATTTTGCCAAACGTAAAATTCTGTAAAGAGCTGTGAGCGCTAATCCGATTGATAGGTTAAATGCAAAAGGTTTTAAAAGCTGAAAGGTGTGACACAGCTTAGCTCGTTCTCCTCACTCACATTCAAGCAATTAATAGTCTTCAGTGTCTTGCTGATCAATGTCGACATTCCATATGTGGTGACTTTTATAAGCACTTGTTAGGCTTCACATGGTACCTTCCAAGGAACGTGTCACCCGGGCATCCCGCCGCCAGCCTTCACACCGACAGCCCCTGCGATTCCCACAATCCCAGCTGTCACCACTGCTAACTGTTACCACGGCAATGCTGTCGCTATGGGTTACCAATAGCCGTGACCGTCGCGGAACAGCGGGAGACAAAGACAAATCAATCTGCGCCTCTAATCTTCTTTACATGGAATAGAGGGATAGGCGCAGAGGTATTGGCAAGCCTTGTAGGTAGCTCAGAGGCAATACAAAGTAATAGCACCGTGGCTTTTATAGAATAACAGATTAACTGTGACATAAGCATAAAGAGGGATCGGCAAGGGTGAAGGGAAGAGGAAGGAGGTGATGAGAGGGACAGCAAATCAGGTTGAGCAAATTCTGTGGCCAGTGGTTGGTTTGACACTCATTGGATTCCAAAATCTATTTTAATTGAATAGATAAGCAAAGTGATTTTGCTTGATAAACTTACTGTGTCTTCAGACACCTTCATTACATCACTTTCTAAAAGTTTAATTTCCTCCTGTCTCTCTTTTTACCCTCATCCTCTCTTCACCTGCCTCACATCTGTATTTGAGAAATCAAACTTCACTCACACTCTTGGGGTCCTCATAAGGAAAAAGTGTGTGTGTGTGTGTGTGTGTGTGTGTGTGTGTGTGTGTGTGTGTGTGTGTGTGTGTGTGTGTGTGTGTGTGTGTGTGTGTGTGTGTGTGTGTGTGTGTGTGTGTGTGTGTGTGTGTGTCCTCTACAGAGATAGCAAAAAATTACAAAAATTGTCACACAAACAGTGCTTTAGGTCACTGAAACAGATTTTTACAAACTCCAGCTTCTCTGTACATGTTAAATGATGGCATCACAGCTTATTCACGCATGACCATGTGCCAGAAACAACAGCAACAGTTGCAGCTATATGCCAGTTTCTCTATGTTTGATTAGCAATGCGTTTGCAGTTTGCAGGTTTACAAGTTTGTCCGACTTGGACCACAGCATCCTTCTCTAGTATTTCACAGATCGTTGATGCAGATTTTATCACCACCTAATTGCCCGGCACGCATGTTATAGCGAGATTTTCTTTTTTTAAACAAAGGGAAAATATATACACAGTAGTATGGACAAGGCCTTAATGTCCCGTGTGTGGAGGAGAACCTACAGATAAATAAGAGGCTTTGAGGAAACTTGATTATGCAGTTAACTGTGAAAACCTTTTTTCAAGTTATCTGCCTGAGTGACTCTGCCTGTTGCAGCACTCCAGAGAGTAAATAAAAATGGAAGCATGAAAGACAGGTTTTCTCTGTAACACACACACACACACACACACACACACACACACACACACACACACACACACACACACACACACACACACACACACACACACACAATCACACTCGTTGCTCTATCCACATTCCCACTAGTGTCCTGGTGATCACAGCAGCTTGTTTCTGGTGATTAGTACTACACCCCTGTTGACTGGACTAAACACAGGCTGCTTTAAGCTCTTTGGCTCCCTGGGGCTGATGAAGATCCCTGCAGTGGAGAAGCAACCTGGGAGGGTTTAAAAAGCAATATGTGCAGCATCGTGAGGGGAACGCAGTTTGTCGCATGCTGAAGGGGAAAGGCAGAATCTCAATCACCAGAGTGCCCTCATTGTGATCCCTTAACATTCCTGACTGCCATGTTTTGTCATAAAATCTGAATATACTTAGAATTTCTGAGTTAATCATTTATTTGCTTGTCTTTTTTGTTTTTCTGTGCAAATGTATCAACACATATATAAAACACAGAGGTTGCGTGGTTTAGAGTTATTTTTATAACATTTAAACTAAAATAGCTGAGAGGTTAGAGCGAAACCTCAGCAATCACTTTGTTCCTTCAATTAATTATCCCGTGCCTGCTCTGTGTCAGCATTCTTACAGGTTTAAAACAAGCCAAAATGGAAACATCATTATGAAGGAAAGGGTAGAATGTCGCTGCAGACAAAAAAGACTGAAATAACCTTTTTGTCTGCTGAGATGGTGACACCTTTGACAGTCATATTGAATTTTCTGGGGAGTCATATCAGCCAGGGGGCTCCTCTCCGCTGTGTTTTAAGGTTTCAATACTTGCTGTCACTCGTCTGGTTAAAGTGGTAAAAAGGTGACAGAGAATGAAGTGTGGTCTTTTGTAGTTTAACCTGCAACGTAAAATTTCAAGCCTGATAATCATGCAGCTCCATTTCCAAGCATTTCATTTATACTTGACTTGGTGAACAGATCTGAAGGCTAGTTGGTATTTCACAGGTCTGGACACTGACTTGTGAGATGCCAACCTGTTTTTCCAGTCGTCCAGACTGGACAAACTTAACACCTTTGAGTTTTTATGTCATTTGAAGGTTACCACAGGTTATTGTTCATATTGTTTGGAAGGGGATGGTGAGATGAGGGGTATTCAGCTGCAACGTGCAACTTCACCACTAGATGTCACTAAATTCTACACACTGAACCTTTAAAACTGTCACTGAAATAATATTATATTACTAAATTATATTAATATAATATAGATTATATGGATTAGTTTTTAGTATGAAAATACTAAATATATAAAAGTCAAATTTTTCGTGGCAATGTGACGGTGAGGGATATTTTTTCTTTCAATTAGTTTATATTTATCTATTCATAAAGTTTCTTGTCATTTTATGCTAACAAGCGTTCCATCCTAAATATCCTGTATACACACTAACAAGCAGTTCTGCCTCCTGAAGCATGTAGCAGTATTTGGTTAGTACGGTAATTATGTGTAGAAGTATATGCATGCTCAGTAAACAACAAAGCGACAAAGCTAAAACAGCATATATACAGGAAAGATGGTATCGCAAGGTCAGACAGAAATATAAAAAATTCCATAACATAAGAGAGGAACAGAAACAGAAAAATAGGAAACATTGAGAAGCAGGTTAGAGACAGTGCAGTTGAATGACAGATAACAAACAGAGCTGGTGCTCCTTTCCTTCCCTCATCAGTGTAATTAAGTGTCATTTTGTGAAAGCACAGTCATTAGCTGTGTTGTAGTACGTTTAATTAGTACACATCTGGCTGGTAATCTGACTGGTAGGACACACACAATAGGACACACTATACACACAAAGGAACTACTTGCATTGACAAATAAACCTGCTGCTGACCACCAGTGTTTTTCTGACGGCAGACGTTAGTGTGCAGTCCAACTTTTGGAATCCATTGCAAATCCCTCACACGTTGTTTTGTTCATTATTTTCCTCCTCAGATCCGTAGACAGGGAGGCATTCAGCTGCTGGTGGACCTCCTGGACCACAGGATGAGCGAGGTGCACCGCAGCGCCTGCGGAGCCCTGAGGAACCTGGTGTACGGCAAAGCCAACGACGAGAACAAAGTAGCTCTGAAGAACTGCGGGGGGATTCCTGCACTGGTCCGCCTGCTGAGGAAGACTGGAGACGTGGAGATCAGAGAGCTGGTCACAGGTAAACAATTTAAGACACACTCCCCTAAACTCCAGCATGACTACGTTCTAACAATAGATTAATTTTATGTGTTACATTAATGGATGACTGCGGGTGTGCCTTACACTTGGTGCAGGCGCAATCATCATCACAACAACAATCACAGTTTCACACAACATTGCTTGGTTTCATGCTCACGTCCCATGCCAGCTATCTGTACAATGCTAAAAAGAAATCAAATCCACAACCAGATGAACACACTCCAGGTTCACCAGCTGCCTCTGGCTCCTCTTTTGCATGTATTTGATTGGCCAGTGCCAGGGCTTGAGTGTTTGTTTGAACACAATTTGATGTGTAGGTTAGGTATAACAACTTTGTAACTACACACACACACACACACACACACACATACTTATCACATGAGATGATATATTCTACTCGAGGCCCTTGGGTGTTGAAGAAAACACAAACACATGCAATGTGTCTTTTTCTAACTTACACAAACAAAGAGCTGCACACACACAGACCTCAAGCTTATACTGTGTGTGTGTGTGTGTGTGTGTGTGTGTGTGTGTGTGGGAGAGAATATGCTAATAATCAGTGTCTCACACACACGCAGTAGACAGCTGAAAGTATTATAGAGGTATATAGATTTTTATGAAGTGTGTGATCTGTGATAAGTGGGGATCTGGATGGTAGCAGTTTAGCAGATGTCCCAAAGAGCAGTTACATCAAGAACGTATGCAATTATTCCCAGAACATGAGGGCCAATCGTCTACTTCTCTGCTCCTCTTTTGGCTTCTCATTTCTCCCCGTTTCCTTCTGTCTCACATCAATGTTCTCATGCCAGCTTCTCTCCTCCTCACACCATTCTTCTCTCTCCTTCATCCATTTACTGTACATTTTATGCGGTTCAGTGTCTTGCGTCACACTGTGCTGCTGTATCTACACATGGATCACCATTGTTTCTCTTTCTTTGCTCATATATAGGCACTGTTTTGTTGCACCAAGGTACTCTTGAGAAAAGAGAGATATGTACAAGCTCATACAAGAGGATTTGACACCTACGACCACAAACTGCAAAGCGCACTCATTCACCAATACATGTACAGACATAAGTTGTTTTCAGACATGAACTCTGGAAATTGTCGGCACATTGGTGTCCGAAGTTTGGCAACAACAGAAACAGAAAAAATTAAATCCGAACAAAGGGTGGCGCTGCATGCAGGAGAAAGGACGTAACAGAACATCGACGCTTACATCCGCCCATATCACCAAAAGCATTAGAATCTTGTTGTCTTTCTACCTTGCACCTTTTTTTCATCTTGAGATATTTGGGGGGGGGGGGTTTTGTTGTCTTTATCAGGTAATATTATGTTAGAAATATATTCATCGCGCCCACTTGCTCGCAGTGAATCCTCCGCATAATCTTTTACTGTGTCTCATGAGCTTTCTCTGACATTATCCAGAGTTTTTACTTGGGGGCTGGCAAGAGAAACTCTGGAAAGTATCTGCAGCAACAGACTTGGACATTTGCCTTCTCACTTACAGTCTGTTGGGATAATTTTATGAGAATATCAGGAGTTCGGTGCATGCCTGAAAGCAACTAGAAACATGAATCCACGCACGTATACAAGTAAATAGATAAAGTTGGAAGAGCCACCTCACGCACAGTGACCTCTGTCCCCATTGTTCCTCAGCAAACACATGTCCGTGTTCTCTAAGTGCATCCCTGTAGGTCACCCATTCTTGGAGGTGAAGGGAACCTGGGGATCACAATAATGACAGCCAGAAAGTCAGTCAGGAGTTTTATTCCTCTCTTTATAGACCCCTGGAAAACTAATAAAATCAAGAATGGAAGAAGAGTAATATTTTCTAGACTTTTTCACTGTTATTGACGCCACAATAACTGTCGGAAATACAGCTTGAAAAAGGGATAGACAATAAGAGACACGTGGGTGGAGGGAGAAGGAAGGACTGTTGAGCAGAAACGGGAAAGATGGATGGAAGCAAGCTGTTACTTTCCTGCGAAAAGCTTTTGATATCGCAGATAATGAAATACAATAGGAAGATAGGAAGTGCATGGGGAAAGGAGGTGAGAATGAACAGCAAACAAGAGAATGTGTGTAATTAGTGGGAACGGTGGGAGGGAGAATAATAAGGAAGGATGAAGAGAAAGTGGATGTTATTTTACCAAATCATTCCTGCACCGCGCTCAGTGTACAGACTCCTGCCGACACAGAGGAAATCAACATTCACAGAAAGATTTTTTGTCGTCGAAGCTGCACGTCAGCGATGACATTCACCACAGTCACTGCGCGCCTATAGGGACAGCCTGGCACCTTCAAGTATATCACTACAGTACTGGAGAGACTAAAAGATTAAAAGCCTGGAGATGGAGTGCGTGTGTTTGTTCAGTGAGCAGATTAACAAATGAATTAAATGCACTGCAAGTCAAAATTTTTTGGTCGTACTTTTGTTCGGTTTAGTCATCTCTACAAAAAGCACACACACTCTCTCCTTCTTCCTTCCCTCTTCCTGTCTGTGCTCTTCTCTGTCTGGCTCTCCCCTGCTGCTGGCGGAGTGAATCAGTGTTACGCATGACTGTGCCCTGTTGTCTGTTTACCCTGGTCCTTAGCATCCAACTCTACATTTCAATTGCTTTCATGTCAGTACAATGGAATTCTGAAGTCTATCCTCATTTGCCTTGTGGCAAACGAATTACAACACTGCTGGTGTTGGATACCGCTTGAAACTGTTGCATAAATATGAGGCAGTTCAATTAGGCATGTGCTAACTATGGCTTTTGTCACAAATGAAATAGAAGAGAGACGACGTACAGTGAGCGAACTTAAGTGTCTAAGGGGGTCTGAGCGGCCGTGATCTATGTGGCCCACAAAGGAGACAGAGTCTTCGCTGGCTGGGTAGACCGCAAAGGCTGAACTGAAATAAGATGATCTGGAGGATTTCCATGATTGTCCCGCTCTTAGTGCCTTTGCCTAGCCACAGAGCTGTAGATGGATACGATGTCAAAGTTTTAATTCCCCTTGTTTTGTTTTTAACATGTGTATCATTAGTTAATCGGTTGAGTTGCCAAACGAACAAAACTCTTTGAAAAATGGTTAGTCACAAGCCGGTGAATCATGGGATAGGTATGGCTGAAAGGGTTTCCACCTGTTGGAGCCTTTTATTCTATGACACATTTGTTGGCTGCATTTGGAGGACCCTTCCAAATGGGACAGTCTACGCTGTGACGCGATCAGTCTTCAAATGTAGCCTATGAAGGATGCAACCCCTGAATTTAGACACAGCTATAGTGTTTCATCCTGCATTGGCCATTACAAACAGTAAATCAACCAACTGTGCTTTAATTAAAGCACAGTTTTAATTCAGTTGTATTACCTCCGCCAAGGAAGTTGTGTTATCAGACATGTCTGTTTGTTAGTTTGTTTGTTAGCAAGATTAAATAAAAACAAAAGGACAAATTACCATGAAACTCGGCAGGAAGATGCCATGAAGACCCTTTTAAATTTTGGTGCAGATCTGGATCAGAAGGCATTTCCAGGAATGTTTTTCATTTTCTTTAACATTGTGGGCATTTTCCAACACTCATTATTTTCCCTGGCAATGATTTACGGATCTTGATGAAAGAATCAGGCACGTGTCGGGAACTGATATCTTTGAATTAATGAATCTGGTGCAGCTTGAGTAAACTTAAGGGGACTGTTGGATCTTGGAGTAGGTATGTGCTCTATTGAATGCCTTTCTAGTTTCTATTGTTTTGGCATGGGCACCAAGATTTAAAAAAATGAAGTTTTGCAATAAACCACTACACACTGTGTATATGTTATTGTTGTGTAGCTGCAAAACAGACACAAGACAGAATATAGACAAGTCCCCAAATAATTGATTTTGATCATTAATCATCACAAGCTCATACTGGCCACAAGTGTAATCGCACCAAGCTTGCAACAAAATGGATGAAATGTTAAGAGAGACAAATACAGATTTGAACTAGAAATAAAAAAATATAGTGGCTTCAAAAGTCAAAGCAAGAGGTAACTTTCTCCCTCCTTCTAAAGTTATTGGAGTTAACCTGTTAATGTGTAGCTTCTGTGAATTTCTTCTTCAGAGCACTTCTGCAAACACCATCAACAGTGTCTTTAAAAAGAGCTAACAAGTGCTTAAGGAATTGACTCCATTGCTCTGCCAAATAGCATTCTTCTCAGAGCTTGACCTTCATTACTAATTGGTGGCTAAATGATTTGAAAGCAAGCAAGTAGCAGTTGGTAACCACCAGAGATCATCAGGGGCAGTGCTGCATGCACAAATGACATGAAGAGAAACAATCCTCAGCTGCTTGACATAACCAAAAGTGGCTGTGCTGGAGTCATAATAAATCACCCTCCTCATTATTACCCCTTTGTTGTCAGCTTAAAGTAGTTTAGTATTCTTTGCGATTAAAAATCTGTTTACGCCTGGCAATGTATGTTTCTTTTGGTGACCGGGAAAAACCTTCTATGTAACAATTTATCTCTGTGTCAGTAAATTTAGACAAGCTTTATTGGCTTCCTGGGTCTCGGAGTTAGTTAGATAGGGAGAAGTCAAAGCCCGCGGGCCTGTCAGTCAAAGTCCAGTCGATGCAGAGGCTTCAGGTGTCAATAGAAGATGCTATCCTAACTCATAGGCTCACCTTGAGGCAGTGGACCATGGCAAACTGACTGCTGATGCTGCCGTCTCTAAACTGAGAACTGCTGAGGAAAGTCATGTGTTGAAAATATGGATGAAGTTGTTATGCTCTGCTGGTCTTTAACTTTTTGGAAACTTGTGGCTAATGTCTGTGGCTGGAACACTGTCTGATATATGCAATTTTGGTTTGGTTGATTTGGTTTACGTTAGCTTGCGCAGCAGTGTTCAGACCTGGTGTAGCCTCCGTCCTGAGTGACTAATACATGTGTGAACACACCCAAATGCGCTCTGGACAGGGAAGCTGGAAGTCAGTCCCAATGTTGTTGTGTTAAATACAGTGCATACTGTAAGATTTTTTGATTTTTTCGTCTCAATTTGAATGGCCAAAAGCATTTTACACCAGCCTTAGATCATTTTACACATATAAGACAAAATGTTATTTCTACATCAGAAATAGCCTCTAAATTTATTTTGTCACATTAGTAACAATGCCTTGCACTTACGGCCCCCTTGCCCATAGCCCCCTGAGCACCCCTACGTCCTGGGATCCGATCACTCAGACAATTTGTGAATGTGGTCTGACATAATGACTGATACTTTTCTTAAATTAAAAGTAAAATCTTTCTCCATTACTGTGCTCATTCAACCATTTAGCCCCTCCTGAATCCACTCAATCTTTCATGCTCTATATCTTTCTCTCGAACGCACCGACACAGGCACACAGATTCAATCGGATACATCTGTACACTCAAACCGGGTAAAGCAACATTCTTTGTTCTTCATGAACACATTTTTATTTGCATATAGAGCAGGGAAGTGAGATCCGATCACAGGAGACACCGTCTTCACGCCAACCACTTGTAATAAGATCTCTTGGGATGGATGTTAATACTAGGTCTGAACAGGGCCTTGATTAAAGCATATACGGATTACGAAGATAAATCAGAAGTATTTGTGTACTGGTGTGGCGGATATATTTCTGCCTCAGCAAGCCCCCGTTTTTTTTTTGGTTGTTGGAATTGGATCGAGAGTCAAACAATAGTGCTGACATCTTTTACTTGACAGTATTTTCCAAAGCCATTTTAATTTAAATCAAAGTTCATAACATTCTCTCACAACATCTCAGTCATCACAGTGAATCCAGCTGGCAAACAAGAGACTGCACCTTTGCCAGGATGGTTTTTATTTCTGCTGCTTCCATGTTATAACATTTTTTGTGTCCCGCAGTAATTTCACTGCAGCATTTTCTCTGTGGGCAGCCCTGGTGGGAATGAAGCCCCCAGCACAGGCAGTGACACTTTACCCTCAATACATGACTTTACCTGCTGCTGAGAAATGTTTTCCACAAAACCGCCGCAGGAGTAAAAGTTGTCCGAACCCAGGGTCAATTCAGAAATTGTTAACCCGCAGTCTCCTACAATATCGTCCGAAATCAGTGTTTCTTTTTGTGATATCTCTTTCACAGACTTTCATAGACAAGCACACATGGCTGTGTAATTTGTCATCTTTGGCTTTACTCATCACCAGGTTTTGACCCCGCGGCTTTACTAATTTAAATTGCTCCACACAGATGAAAGCTGTTTAATAAAACATCGCCACTTGAGGCCTAACAGGCCTCACTCTCCCCTTACAAGTCATATAGTCTCATTTATTCATGAATTCATGCAATCATCTCCTCAATTCTCCAAACCACACAGCTCCTAGGAAACTGTCTGTCAAGCGTCTGAGGGGAACTAGTCCAAGGAGAAAGAGAGAGAGACAGAGATGGAAAAAAATGGACACACACACACACACACACACACACACACACACACACACACACACACACACACACACACACACACACACACACACAGAGGCTTGAGTATGATGTCATTGTCTGGTGGTCACCTGATTTTATACCCATAAGGACGCTGGACTTACCGAAGCATTACAGATCTATGTTTCTAGAGCAGGTGGGTGTGTGTGAACAAGTGAAAGCCACAATATCTTCACCACAGAAAAACAAAAAACGAGGAGTGTATTGTTTGTTCTTCCTTCTGCTCAGTCTTTGTCTCTATCTCTGGCTGCGAAGAACTCTCACACATCCTCAGTTTGTCTTGTCTGTGCACGCGTTGTTTTCACAGACAGATTGTTGTCACCTCATCAGAGACGGCACTGTTTTAACATGATGGCAATCACACACTGACAACACTCGCCACTGGAGAAGCAGACCAAGAAAGGGAGAAATGGAGAGAAAGAAAGAGATGCTTAAATGCACTTAGGTTCATGAGTGAAGTGTTTCTTTTCCAGTGAGTTCGTCTGTGTTTTGTTTGTCGATGTTTGAGCCTTTACCTTGAAACGAGCCCATGAGAGGAGAGAGAGGGAAACGAGAAAGTCAGGAGTTATAGAAGAAGATGTTGATTAGTGAAAGTAAATACAAATGTTGCCCCCACACACACACACACAGACACACACACTCACACAGCCTGAGTGTGAGCACTTGATTGCTGCCAAACAGCGTCCAAGGTCATTGCCTTATTATCACCCTTCTCTTCTTGTCCTCTTATGCACACGCACGCACACACTGTCCTCTTTCACTCTTTCTCCTTTCAACATTTCTCACACATTTTCTTCTCTTACATTCCTCTGCCTCCTTGACTGCATTTAATATCCTTTCACTCCGAATGCATCTTTTACATTTTTTTCCCCGCAATTTAATTTAGTTTGTTGTTTCAGTATAAGATTTTCCCTTGAATAAAGTAGTATCCTGGAGGTATGGCTTTTTAGAAATCGATTTAAAAACAACTTTAATTAGGCGCTAACCTTTCTGCTAAATGCTTTTTCTTTTGTCTGTCAATGTCTTACATTTCTCGTCTTGTTTCATAACCTTTTCTTTTCCTCCTACTCTAACTTGTGCAGTTTTTTTTATGTCATTCTCCTTCACTGCCTTGGCCTGGTTTCCCTCCCTCATTCTTTTGTCTGTCACTTTTGGATTGTCAGTATGACTGACATGATAACGCATCAAGACCGGCGTTGCTGTTGGTGACGCAAAACTGGCTGCCATTCAACGCCCTGTGCCTCCACGGCAGTTTGCATACACCACGTCAGAAGAAGTAAAGATTGTGAGGCTTAATCGTATCCATTATTAGTGACACAGCTTGCCACAGCCCCTTCCTCACTCTCCATCTTTTTAATACAATACGTATTGTAGTCATTTACTTGGCAGATTTACCTACAGAGCAGCCGCACAGAGGTTTCAGGAACTCAATGTCTTGCTCAGCTTGAATACTGCTGTCATTTCAGATGACAGTATATTTAATCACCGGTGTGCACCTCCCCGACGCCCTTATTTTTCATTTTGCAGTCACATCTAACAAGTCCTGAGCAGAAATTGGAATGTGCATAATGCATTGTGTAATGAATGTGACATATTTCAGCAGGCTGACAGCCCCTGTGAACACAGTCCATTGCGTACGCAGCACAGTGTGTCCTCAGTCGTGCCCGTATTTTATTTGTGTGGTAACATCTGTCATCTGGGACCTGAGACATCTGGAGTCTGACACCAAATATGTGAGAGATGGTGACCTTCCACACTAAAGCTTATTATAGTTTGTCATATTAAAACATGTTGCTCCTCTGTTGTCTCAATATGTTCCTGTCTTCCTAAGCTATCACTCAGCTGCTGCAGCTCTCTTCCCCTCTGATTAGTTTTCTATTTTTGTTACTCGCATCTCTGCCGTCCTCCATTTCACACATATGTTGAGACTATCTCCGTTATTGTGTGTCTTGCTCTGTCAGTAGGGATGACCCGAACAAGCAGCAGGGACTAGTTAACATATTTGTGTGTGTGTGTGTGTGTGTGTACCCATGCAGTATGTGATAGCATGTGTACAGTATGTGTGCTGTTGCAGGTCATTGAATGTCCTTGTATTGACACAAACTTGCAAGTTTTTCTGCCAACTCATGTGTGTCTGCATACAGCTGTGTACTTCTACTTTGCGGATACTTGTGTGTATACTGTGTGTGTGTGTGTGGGTGTGTGTGTGACAGTTTTTGCTTTTCTCCTGGACCAGCAAACTTATTCATTTCCTTAGACATCACTAATATCTTGTAGACTTTAGAGCCAGAGCAAGTTTCTTTCTTAAAAGTGATTTTAAAAATTTAGATTTAACGTTTTCAATTATTCATTTTTTAATTTCTACCTTTTTCAAAAGAAAATCAGAAAAAACTAAAGGCAATGGTCTTTAATTAAAGCTTTTCTGCAAAGTTCAGCAACCTGAGCAGCAGTCTGAGTTTCATTAGTTCTTAAAGGGTTCTCATGTTCTCAGAAAGACTCCTCCCTTAGTTTTTAGGGTACGGGTGCATCATTCCAGTTGCAATGTTTTACCCAGGATTAGGTGTGTATTTGCCAGTAAATGGTTGTTTGTCTCTATATGTTGTGATTCACTGGCGACCTGTCCTTCCAGGATAAGCGTTATAGATAATATATAGATGGAAATTCTCTCATTCATGTATAGCTCTGAAATAAGTCATTTACACTGTAGTACCCATTATCATTAGTGTAGCTGCCAGGATCTTCATAATGCAATTAGCAGAAATACAATAAAATTTGATATCATCACATAATGATGTGGTTTTCTCTTCAGTATTCTTTTAAAATAATGCGAAATCAAAACCACTTTCCTGATGTTTGTTTTTGCAGGTGTTCTATGGAACCTCTCGTCATGTGATGCTCTGAAGATGCCAATCATTCAGGACGCCCTGGCAGTTCTGACCAACAGTGTCATCATACCGCACTCTAGCTGGGACTCCTCCCCCAATCACCATGATGACCGCAAGCTCCACCTCCACACCTCGCAGGTGCTGCGCAACGCTACCGGCTGCCTCAGGTAAAAGCAGCACTCACGCATACATGAGCCCACTGTGATGGGAAATCATGTCAAGGTGAACATGTACTGTGTTTTTCTCCTCCTCGCTCTGTCTCTCTTCACTCATCTTTTCCTCACGCATCAGAACTACAGTATATACAGTAAATCAAATTATCATGTCTCTGATCAAATGAAAAGAACCCGATAGGCAGGTGCAGCAGAAAGGAAGCTACAGATTTAATTCAAACACCCGGTGACCACGGCAAGGTTCCAAAATCGAACCACAACCAATCACCTGTCATGTGTCTTGACCAACAGTTGCATGCTGAGTCTGGCTAACAGCTAAAATACTGACAGTGCACGCTTCATCTTTGACTCGTGTGTTTTTCCATTTGACAGTGAGTCAGGTGAGCACCACCTTTCTGCGGTTTTTGATGATCCCTGTTGAGACTGCAGAGCTTCAGTGTTTGAACACGAGGAGCGCAGTCAAACAGAGCCTGAGTGACTGGTTCTATTTTGCAATCGAGAATAAACAAGCGGAGAAGTTGGATCTAGAGCAAATTGTGGAGCACAGAGTTACGTTCAGACAAGTCAACAAACAGTGCTGCAGGAATGAGCCTTAAAACGCAGTCTTTTATTGTTTTGTTTTTACACTTTTGCTCCCTTTTAATTATAAACAGTTTAGTTATTGTTTATATATTGTTATTGCTTTCTTATATACGACTAATGTACAGCTTTAAGCCTTTTGTATGATACGTCAACATATATCATAATATCAACTGTTTTTGGCCGGGCTGGCAATAGTGTTTGCATCAAGGAGTCTTTCTGGGAGTCTGTCTGTAATTGTATAAAAAAAGTTGCTGACTATGGACGATGGGCATCTGCTTCAGCGTCCATGGATGTGTAATTACCAATTATCAATGTTCATAGGTATGAACAGGTGGCAAAATACCTGACTGGAATTTATTGGTCTTCAATGCGGTTCTCACCTGGAACAGCATGTATTGAAAAACCAACGCATATCTGCCTGGTAGCCTAAAGATGTTCTTCAGTTCATATAATAGATATCATTATTATCAGCATATATAATTTTTTAACCTCTCCCCCTTCCTCTCAGTACTTTTCTACTGACTTTATTTGTACTTTTATTTGAGCAAAAAGTCATTTTATTTCAATTGCAATTTTTCAATAGTCTCTCCACCTCTGCATAATTCACCATGGTCTAATTAGACTCTTATTGAACTGTGTGTGTGTGCGTGCGTTAAGACATTGTTCGTATATTAACTTTTATTTTAACACGTGGGAATTAATTATATCTGTTGAATCGTCACATCTTCACTGCTGAGTGACTACAGATGCACATATTCACCAACTATAACCAATATTCTGTGCACTCTCGTTTCTCTTCCTCCCCTCTCTCACTCATTCATCTCTCTCTCTCTCTCTCTCTCTCTCTCTCTCTCTCTCTCTCTCTCTCTCTCTCTCTCTCACTAACTTTTGCTGGTAACCATAGCAACACCTCCCCCACTTTTTTTCTCCCAGTACATTGTGTGTCAAGACTTTCTTTTTGGTTCATTGTGCCGATAAAATATGTTCCTCAGTTGTTACAGCTTGAAATAATGAAGGACGAACTCACAGCTCTGTAGAGCATAGTGTTTCTTTTATACACTGCAAAAGTAAATTGGGTTCATCCCATGAAAATGTTGCTTTGCCTAAACAGTGAAACTTTATTTAGGGCCTGTGTTTAGAAGATCCGGCACTAACAACAATACAAGTACTTCTAATGCCATGCCAATACAATAAAATAAAGGCATTAATACAAACTGCAATAGCTCCCAGTCATTTGAATCGGGGAACTTCATTAAAGCTAGGGTCCGTAATGAACTGATACATCCCACCCCCTCCCGTGGGCTCGCACGTCAAATTAACATCCCTACCTTTAAGTGATTCCAATTTTAAGTGATTGCAATTGCTGGCATCTAGTGTGTGGATCCTTTTTCAAATTCTGCCTTTGGTGTGTGCATCCTGTTTACAATACATTCAAAAAATTTAAAAATAAAGATTATAGTTCTAGTCTGCAGACAAAGCAATGAGTATGTGTGCATGTGTCAGTCAAAAGAGGAAGGTGCACATCGTTAAGAACCACTGTTTATCATGTTTTCAGAACCAAACTTGCATTCACTCTTTATGAGCAGCAGCTTACTCATGTTAGGTCAGGTTTCCAAACAGCCTCGTTAATTCACGGTGTGGATTCCACAAGATGATGGTGACATTTGGTACGTTAACACGATCGCATCACGTAATTTCTGCAGATATCAGATAAACAAACCAGTTGCTTTATGACACGGTGCATTGTCATCCTTGAAGTTGTCATTAGAGGATGTGGCCATGTTCAGCAGCAATACTCACGTTGTGGCATGCTAACAATGATTGATTGTTATTAAGGGACTAAATGTGTGCCAAGAAAACGTCCCCCACATCACAACACCTCCACCAGCAGCCCGGACTGTTGACACCAGGCAGGTTGGCTCCATGGATTCATGCTGTTCATGCCAGATTCTTTAACCCTGCCATCTGCAGATTCATCAGCTGAGGATTTGCTTGTCCGGCCTTCAACTGTCTGGTTATGGTGAAGCCTCAGATTGATGTTCTTGGCTGACAGGAGTGGAACCTGATGTTATAGTGTTGTAGCACATCCTCCGTGGTTTGACGTGTTGCATGTTCTGAGAGGCTTCTCTGCTCAGCACAGTTGCAAAGACCGGTTGTCTGAGTTACTACAGTCTCTCTGTCAGCTCAAACCATGTCCGGCCCCAAGGCAAATCCAACCACAAAGAAGAAATACTTGATTTCTTGTTTTTCTTTTACTATTCTGAGTAAACTCTAGAGAATGAACTCCTCAAACCAGCCTGTCTGACACTAAAAATTGCACCACTGTCGAACTCACTGACATAACCTCTCTACCCCTTACTCATGTTTGATGTGAACATTAACTGAAGCTCCTGATTGTTTGTACTGCACGCACCGCTCAGTGAGTACACATATAGAAACTTGTCATAGTACACTAACAAGCAAACCTACCTTCACAGAGGCAGCAAAACTCAGACTTTGAAGGCTTTATTCTGTAAGCTCATATATCACCGTAACACCTTGTCAGTGTAAGAATAAAGGTAAGCAGCACTTCAAACTGCAGCCTATCTTACAGTTGGAATTAAAACCTCTGCTACACAGGATTAAAAAGGGAACTTTATAACCTTTACGTCGGTAGGATTTATTGCCACACTGCTGTATTAAGGCTCCGTTTCAAACAAATTAGCCGTCACTGCTCACATACTTCCATGTGTCCTTTATGGTTATGGTACATCCACTAGAAGGCAACAAAGAGGCGAGTGTTTCTGTCAACAATGTCCATGGTGGTGGAGGTTGTGATAATGTACCTCTCAATGAAATAAGGGGCAAAAGCAGCTGTTTGTCCATGTGGTTGGGCGAAGAACCATCATATAGACGCCTGTGGTTTCTTACCAGCTCGTAATACCTTTACATAGGGTTGCCAAACAGTTATAATATTTGTCAGCAAATGTAACACTGCAGTGTCCATAGCACAACCCATCCCTTGAGTTATCTTGCAGGTGCAGTGAACCTGACAGTTTTAATGGCATTCGTGTTTGATAATGAGTAAGCTGGCCATGAAGCCTTCTTGTGTATGTCATTTGTATTTATTTGTCCCAGAGCATGAGAAAAACTGAGATCACAGAAATATAATTAATGTAAAAAGTTGTACATTCACAGATCATTGAGCTATGCTGTTATGCCACTTGTGAAAAAGGATTTGCAAAAGATTTCCCATGTGATTTGAATCCAATATAATTTAGCTGGATTCATTTTATTTTGGATACTTTGCATGTGATAATTTGCCATGTTTTGCATTTACATATTGAAATTCCCTTCACTATAACACCACTGTACCTGTGATTTTTTTTCTTGATTCAGACAGTGTGTACTTGACTTATCTTTAGTTAACATGAAGAGTAAATCTAATCTTGACTCCACAGAACAGCTATTGTTCATCTATATCCACTCAAACCAACACCACCCAGTCCTGAGACAGTGGAGAAAAAAACTCGGCGTCCACTCGACCATCTGTCTTTGAGCTTTGTCCTCAATCATCCACCAGCAGCATGTGCATGAAACCTCACCCCTCACTCTGCACGGCTCCTCTCAGAACGTTTCTAATGGTTGTATCCAGCTATTCAATGTCTCTCAAAGGCATTCTGGAGACATCACAACCAGGCTTTTGCACATATTCATATAATTTTGTGTGCAAGGTGTTGAATTGTGTGTAAGTGCATGTTCGTCTGCAATTAACATACCAAAGCAAGGGCTCCGGTAGCTCTAGTCTTTGCAGCATTGTGATCACTTTAAATATGAATAGCAGCTCCTGTAATTGTGGTGTTTAGGAATCTATTCAAAACATGTAAACATTGAATTCCTGCATATTTACATAATTCTTGTTATGAATGTTTTTCTGTCGAACGTCTGGCCGAGAAGTCAGCGTCAAGACGCCAATCCAACCACTTCTTCTTTTAAAGCCATTCCTCTGTATCAGTTGCTATTTAATTCCACAATAAATAAAAAACCACCATAGCTCTTCTGCACTGTTGTACTCCACCTCAGAGGCTCGACTGTATAGTGAAGTACCACCTTTGAGTTCTATTTTAAAATGTAACTACAGCTGGCAGCAGCAAGCGTGTAGCCCGGGTGCATTTAGAGACAGGGCAGCATAAATAAGCATTTGGAAGGTAAAATTCAGCGTGGTGTTTTTTTTGTTGTAAACCTCTGTGGCTTTGGTTGTCGGCGTTTCATAATGGAACAGCGCAGGAACTGCCATGGGGGGGGGGTCTGTGGTACAGTACTTGATGATTATACACAATAACTCAATATCACAAACACCTGTACCAGTGCAGCCCACTAATAGCTTTGCATTTGCAATAAATATCACACTGGGGGATTTTTCAAGGTTTTATTTAGTTTCTGGGTTTAATCGTAGCTGTGCAAATTTAACTCAGGTGTTTGTTTTTTTTACTGGTTTCCATTATTGATCTTGTATTTGGATTACATTATATTGTTAACTGGAATAAATGTGTCCACCTGTGTGTTGGTAGAGACTGAGTGTGGACCAACATTAGTTATTACCACTGGAAAAACGGGTAAAACAGAAATACTAGTGTTTTTAATGGGTGTTTATGGGTGTGCATAACTATAGGTAGTTTTTCCTCTGTGTAATATCTCGTATAGATACTAGATATTAGTATCTAGTACTGAAATTGACTTACTTCAGTTGGAAAACAAAGCAGTCACATTAGTTTTCATGCTGCCATTAGATGCCGTGCATGTCTGAGATCTAATCACACCTATTCTCAATTCATTTTTGAGTCTTTTTTCTGAGCGTTCATCAATCTACTAATTCCAGAAATCTCTGGTTGTCTTTTTTGTATTTGGAAATTATATCTTGAGAACCGTTTATCTTGTCAGCTTTATATTTGGCATGTGTCTTGTCAAGGGCCAGAGAAATTGCAGTGTTGAATTGGGTGCAATTTTAACTAATGGGGAGGTGGGGCAGCGGACCGTGTTGAACATGTCTTCTTCTACGTCCTTGGATAACCAACAGCAGCATGTGTACAACTTCCCATGATGAGAAACGAGCATACAGACTTATACCACCAACATATTCCCAAAAAATCTGTGTCTGTCTGTCTGTGGCTTGAATTCCAAGAACTGTTAATCTTAGCAGCTCAACAAGTGGCATATGCTGTTGGGACTTAGTAACATACAGTCGATGACGTTGTTGATCGCAACAACAATACATTCACTGCTGGTGACAATGGAAACAACAACGAATTCTCTAGTTACGACGTATTGAGTCGAGCTTCACCAAACGTTGTAATAAACAGGTGAGCAGCAGTTGTGCAGCAGCAGTGGCGCAGCTTCAGGGTTCTTTGGAGTGAGTGCCGCAGCCAGTCTTTACTCCCTGCAGCTTAATTACTGCAGGTGACTTTTACATTTTCAGAAACTGCAACCAGCATCACCACAGGCCAAGCAAATGGGCCACTGCAAACAGGCTGGTTTACAGCGGCCATTGCACTTGTCACATTTAAATCAAGAGGAGGTGTTGTAGTGGTGACAGCAGTATTAGATCTCTAAAATCTCTTGATAAGACTGCACACAGCATGATGCCTGGATTTCAATGAGATCTGTTTAGCAAAGGAATCATTATTTGCTGTTTTTCTTTCAGCAGCGTGTTTATCCCAAAGTAAGATGCAGCAACTTAAACTTTCAAGACCAAGTTCTCCGTTTTTGCCTGTGACTTCTGTAGACTTTTGACTTATCTGCCAAGTTTATTATTTCCTCACTCACTAAGGTGGCGCGCGCGTGTGCGTGTGTGTGAACCTCCACAGTTGCGGGGGAAGACAAATGATGCTGTCAGCGCACCGCTCCACACTGTGAAGTTAGAGATCAAATTGTAAAAGCTGCTATAGGAAAAGGAAAGAACGCAGAGCGGAGGAAAAGATGGCTAAAAGTTGGAAAGATGAGAACAGAGAGAATTAGGTAGTGGGGAACAATGAGACGGAGAGACTCAGAGAAGGGAGCCGAGACACAGAGAGTAATGAAGGTGTTTCTGCTGCTCTCCAGGGTTGTTTTCGATCTCAACGTCTCTTCTCTGAGGTTAAAATGACACAAGGCCACATTGTTCAGGTCCCTGTGTATCTCAGCTCAATTTCAGACCTCTCACCTCTCTCATTACCCTTCACTGTGTGCGCCTGTGTGTCTAACACATGAACACATTACATGCCTTTGCGTCAGTGTGTACCTGTTAGTGGGCATCCATGCGATTGTCTGTCTCATGTTAGAAAAATCATCAACACACCTACTCGCTTGCTGGGAATCCTGCGGTGTCCTCACATCGACAGGAGAGATTTCAGTGTTCAGTGCATGTCTGGAAGCAGCTTCAGAGTCGGCTCGGTTCAGGCTCTAATGATCACGTTTTTTGAGTCATTAATCAAAACATAGCATGAAAGTCGGGGTCATCGTCATCCACACTTATGTTGCCTGCAATTGTCCATCTTGGATACAGGAGCACAATTCTGAACGCATCTGTATATATACCACCTGAAGCTGTTTCAGTTATGCATGACTAAACAGGTGTGCTGTGTGAAAATGGACAACTCTGAAAAGTGCTATTTTAACATTAGAACATTTGTATGCCAACATGTTGTGCACACAGTTTACAGCACTGACGATGCACAACATTATCGCCGCATAAATCAATCCGAATGATGTGATGTCACCTTGTGTGAAACATTTAGAACTTGGCCTGCCAAAAAGAACATGTATGTATGCGTGTTGCGTGTGTACATATGTGTTTCTGACTATCTGCATATGTGAGCACACACACACAGACACACACACATTTGTGGCCACTGAAAGGCAAATATTAAAGTGAATCACAGCCAGCTTGGGGAGTTGTGTATGATAATGGAAATGAACTTGTGTCAGGGCAGCAGGGGTTTGGATAACGGGTGTGTGTGTGAATGTGTGTAGTTCTGTGTGTGTGAGCCAAGCAGCTAATGATCCTGATGGACACATATGTTGTCTATTCACACTTGTGCATACCCACACAGACACACATCGTGTTATCAGGCCAGACACAGGGTCTCCTGCAGACGGGTTCCCATAGCCTCCATTCAGGGGATGTTTACCTCCCCGCAGGTTGTTGATTTCTTGCCAAGCCAGAAAGAAAAAGCTGCCGCCTCTGCGCCGCACACTGTTTGTTATGTGTGTGTTTCTGTGCTCATCAGGATCACACCTTCGGGAAACACACTCAGTTTGTTTCCTTTCAGACACCCACAGATGTGGAAGAGAAATTGGATGAGTTATTAGATGAATCGATAATACGGAGTGCGTTGTCAGAAAGGAATTAGTTTCCATATTTATTCCATTCATATTAATTGGTGGTGTGTGTGTGTGTGTGTGTGTGTGTGTGTGTGTGTGTGTGTGTGTGTGTGTGTGTGTGTGTGTGTGTGTGTGTGTGTGTGTGTGTGTGTGTGTGTGTGTGTGTGTGTGTGCGCGTTTGTGCGTTTGTGCCATCTGGTGATGACCCTCTGCTGCCTGTACCTTCTCACACACACACACACACACACGCACCAGCTGTTGGAGACAGAGTCACTCACTGGTCGTTAGTTCCTTAGGCAACATTAGTGAGCAACTGTCTGAGATGTTCACATCTCTCCTTGTCCATGTTGCATGAATCTTCAAACAACTAAAACAACTGAAAGTGACGAATGTGTGATTTATTTATTGACTCAGAGTCACACAGTTGCACCATGGAAACTACAACTGATGCCAAATATAAAACACGATTTAATGACTTCCACTGCAGCTCTAGATACCAGGAACATTGTTTCCTAGCTTTTTCTCACTCATGTGTAACTGATACTTTAATAGCATTGTTCTGAACCACAGTATATATGTCTTAATACCCATAAGGATGTTTTTACTATTAGCATTACAGCCGTAATTACAATGAAACATCCTCTTTGGTGGCAGAATAGTGTAGTAGGAGGAGCAGTGGACAATGTGTACACTGATTGTCTCTGCAGATGAGGATATTTTCTATGTCTATTTTTGTTTGTTTTTAGCAGGATGACATTAAAACTACTCGATTACCATGAAATAAAAATCTGGATCTAGTAAATTTAAATGTGGTTTCACAAGGGGACAGTCTTTTAGTTTACATTTGAATGTGGATGGAAATTGCATGGGTTGCAGGTTTTATTAGTCTTATTTTAACTAGAACAATACTATTAATAGCTAATTAAAACTGAATTTTAGTTTTTGGTGCAGTGGACCAAATCATCCAATCACTCAATAGAAAAAAGTTTGTAGCCCAGAGCTGCAAAGATAAAAAATGTCTTGACAGGTTGCAAGATCTAGATACTAACTGCATGGATTGTAATGGAAGTTGGTGGGGTGACCTCAAGTACATAACTTTATTTCAGTAAGGCAATGTCCAAAAGAAGAAGGTGATGGAAGGCTGTACTTCATCCTGGCAGCTTCCATGTATATTTGTGTATGTATGACACCACTTCAGAAATGTTAGAGGGTTTGGGTTGTATTTCATGCCTGTTGGACAGTAGGGAGGAAATGAGGAAGAGGGTGATGGTTCATGGTTGGAATCTTCCCCCAAGCCACAGGGGTGCTGCTGAGAAAAAGTGAATCCTCTACTGTAACGATATAAATGTTCACTAGTCTTAAATTCCTTATGTGACACTCAGCTTCTGAGGCTGCCTTGGATGACATGTTTTATCTTTCTCTGCTCTGGTTTAAATTAGATTTGTTTGCATTTAATTGCAGACTTCCCTTTTTTCATTTCCTTATTTTTTGTTTTCATTTGTTCCATTTTTCTGTATTTTGTGTTTTAATGTTGCTGGCCCGTGCGACAGCACTGCAATAAATATTTTAATTTGGTTTTAATTTGTTTTTTTTCCGGGAAGAGGGTGCATGCCACGATTCTCTACGTGTTTACTGCCAAAATTTCCCATGAGAGTAGGCCAAATGTTTATTACATTTCAGAAATTCAGTAATTACTAAATATTACCATTAATGGCAAATTGTATCATTTCCATGCTAGTACACAATGTATTTTCCCAAATATTCTTAGGTGGAGTCAGGAAATGGCTTTCTCTTTAGGACTGGCATCAATGTTACTTTCCTGTTTCTTTACTGCGGCTAAAACAACAGTTAAATTCAAATGGGATGTTCAATTAGGGTTTTTGTCTTGTTGGAGGTAATTAGTTAACAACACAGGCTAATGGGTTGGACTGAATTAATGACATCAGATGAAGTTTAAGGCCCTGTACCAATTCCTCTTCCATCGATACAGTCAGCTTGTTTACATCTGTTATTTCAATGCAATGTTAGTCCTGTCCATAGAAACTTCTGCTTCGCACTGAAAATGTTAATACACAGGCGGGGACGTTTTTTTCTAACTTCCTATACTGGACACACATGACCTTGTCACAGCCATTCAATTTAATTTTATCAGATTTCATACTTACATTAATGAGCATTTTACCCGCAGCGGTCGCCATGTTGATTTGTTTTGTCCGTTCGTAAAGCATTCGGGAATTCCTAGATGGCCACCACCCCTACATCACATGGAGAAACACTACCCCTTCACAGCCATGCACGAAAAACAAAGGGAAATTACCAGCTGCAGTCGGACATGACTAGACAGTTTTCAAGCCCCTTGGTTTTTTAACCTGTACCAATGAAACCTGATACCCAAGCATCAGATGTCTTGTCGCTTGCCGGAGCCATTACCTCTTGAACAACTGTTTGTCACTGAAGCACAATGAATCCTGGGATAGGTTGAACCTGGAAGGATCCACCGGTTCGAGCCTTCGTTTCTCTGAGATGGAAGGAGATGCATTTGTCGGCCACATTTGAAGGAGCCTTCCAAATGGGACAGTCTTGTCGAGCAGCTGTGAAGCAATCGATCTACAAATGCAGCCTCTGAAGTGAGACACAGCTATTGTCTTTAGAATATGATTTGGGCTAGAAATAGGACTTGGACAATTCTGCTTCTGCGTCTCCTGTTCTGAGAGGATCAAATCCAACTTGAGCCGTTGTTTGAAGTCTTAGAAAAACTGAGCGTGCTAGAAAAGATCTGAATGTGACAGTAAATCAACTTTTTTGTAAGGTCTTAAACTACTACAGGGTTAAGTCATTCGCCCCAGAAGAAGAAAGCAGTGATATATAATGCAAAGTTATACTTAAGCTGCTGTTTGTGTTTGATAGTAGTTTTCAGGTGTAGAGTTCTGCTGGATAAGAACCTTCAACATTATTTATTTTTCTACCTAACTTTAAAATTCTTGTCCACAGCAGAATCAAGGACATCTTCAATCTTGTGAGATCTTTCACTTTCGCCTCCACCCATTATAAGACATCAGATATAAGGTGTATAAGGAAATCTCAGTAGAAGTCCTCCTATTCAAGGCTGAGTGGGAAAGCAACAAATAATCCAGCCTCTTTCTCACCCACCCACCTCCTGTAAACATTAGTCAAGGTGAAGCATTTTCACTGCTCTGTTGTTTTATGTCGGCTTGACAGAGAATCGTGTCTCCGCTAAGTGGGTTTCCCATTGTGCGCTTGTTTGCCCATTGGCATTCAAAGTGGGTAAAAATGATTTGACCTTCTCTTTGAAGCAGGCAGCCGTGGACGTGAAGTTTTAATTGAGTTCTTGCGTCCTCGCCTTTCTGTTTCCCATCAGTACAATAAGTGATTGACCTCATCTCGTACGGACTCGTGGAACAGCTGTGATCTCTTCATTGTGCCGGCGTGATGGACGAACTTATTCATTCATGACATCGCAGTCTCCTCGTACATGTAACTACTGTGTTTGTGTGTCATCAGCTTTTGTTTCGACATTCAACCATTCAAAAAAGATGTTTTAACTTATGTTACCAAACTTCAGTCATTGGGCTGTGGTTTCATTTGATTTCTTGCTCGTGCACCCGTGTCAGTAAAACAGCATAACGGATGTTTATTGCAGAATTTTCCTCGAAATAATTCAATTAATAAAACACACTATATGTTCACACAGCTGTAACCAAAGGCTGTGCTAGAACAGTGTGATGACACTGACAGTCATTGATTCTGGTGATTGTAACTGTGCAGAGGAATTATATTGAGTGGTTGTAACAATGAGTTCTACAGATTGCATGTGGACACACACACACACACACACACACACACACACACAATACATTACTACACAATGCTTGTTAGGGCTCTAACATTGATTTCCTAAAAGGGGTGTCAGAAGCATGAAGCAAACACAGACCCTCAATACAACAAATCATTTCTTGCTTTTATATTTCACTGATAATTTTTTAGAAGTTTGACTAAAGGAAATACGAATAGAATCTGTGTGACATTACCTATGTCTTTAGTTTAAATCTGCTTCTTGCTGTGTCTTTAAAGGAAATTGCAAAGTACACTGTATGTCAAAACTGCAAATAAGAAAATGCAATTGCAAAAAAGAAAACACTGCAAATATACTTGTGCACAGCACGTCCCTCCAATCAGCAACAAGCCTTGTCGATAGCATGTACCTTCAATCTCCGTTAGAACTTAATGCTGTCGTGTTTTGTGATTGGTTGTTGATTTGTAATTTATTTGTGTGCTTTGTAATTTGCCCTTGTGATTTGCACCATACTCCTCCTGTCTCTGAATTTAAATACATCACACGGCATCGTAATGTGTCCCTTTCGAGCCACTTAATGCTGGTCAATGACTAATATGAAGTGATCTTACAGTAATATGAATGTTCAGATGTGTGTGTCTATTATTTCTTCTGCAGAGTGATGTTAATATAATGCATTAATCAACATTAGCTCTTCTGATTGGCACTTTTGTAAAATGTTTTAATGAACTGTTATTCATTGTGCAAATTTATACATTTATTTGCCACAGGTGTTCTACATGGGGGAATAACAATATCTGTCCTAGGGTCAGATGAATGAATCACCGTCCTTCCCTCTGTGTGTGTGTGTATCACAAACAGCTTTGTGCTGAAACCCAAAGAAAACACACCACCCACCTGTACCTCCAGTTTAATTACAATTCATTGTTTCTGTGCATCACACTGGCAACGCTGCTAATAATAAATGGAACAATATTGTCAAATTATCAAAGCAACGCTGGTGTGTGTGTGTGTTGGCTGTGAAGTTCAGGCAGCGACTGCTCGACTACAGCAGCTTTTTTCCCTCTCCTCCTTTTCCCTTCTCTCCCTTTTTTTTGGACTCAAGTCAAGTGCTTTAAATTGAAGCGAGCCTTCGGGGCATAGATTGAGATGTATCCAGAATTTTAATGCTCCCCTTTCAATTGTTTAGTTTCGGGAGTGCTGCCAGGTTCCCAGTATCTGTCTCTCTCTCCCTCTCTCCCCCCTCTGCCTTTCGCCCTACATCTTGCATCATATGGGCTTTCCTGCTTTTTTCTGTCCTACTGTTTTATCTCACCTCCTCACCAACTCTTTCTTTCATGATTTAATATTTGGCAAACACACACACACACACACACACACACACACACACACACACACACACACACACACACACACACACACACACACACTGACCTGTAGTCTCTGTTTGTGTGTTTCAGGAATGTAAGCTCTGCAGGTGAGGAGGCAAGACGAAGGATGAGGAGTGTGACGGCCTGACAGACGCTCTGCTCTACGTCATTCAGACCTCGCTGGGCAGCGGCGAGATCGACAGCAAGGTGTGTGTGTGTGTGTGTGTGTGTGTGTGTGTGTGTGTGTGTGTGTGTGTGTGTGTGTGTGTGTGTGTGTGTGTGTGTGTGTGTGTGTGTGTGTGTGTGTGTGTGTGTGTGTGTGTGTGTGTGTGTGTGTGTTTATGACTTGTTGCATGACTGTGCCTGAATAAATGAATTCATGCTGTTATTTCTCATTCGAGCTTAATCCACTGAGCTTTGTATTAAAATCATACCAGCACGGGCGGATCCAGGCAGACAGGGGGGCTCTGGCCCCAGCTGAAATCGCCCCTCTCTCCTCAAAAGTCTTTGTTTGAATTTGTTAATAATTTCTGCTCAAAGCTATAGAGCAAACAGTAAATACAGTTGTGTGTGTCAGGCGGCAGGAGTGAAAATGATCTCCTAACATCTCTTATAGACACTGACACACAAGTCAACATTTTGTCACGGGATAAGGAAACCTGCATCTGCTTTCACTGCCAACTGCAGCCACGAGAAAATACATTTTTGATAAGTATTCAATTCAGTTGAGCTTGTGTTTTATTTAGGGAAAATTAAACTCTTAATTTGAAATAGTAGCAAAATGTCTTGCTGCCAATTTAGCTCTGCTAGTAGTCAAAGCTGAGTGGGTTTATGTTCACTTTGCATTTTTCTATTTCTATTGACGTGTTCACGTTGGCGTACAGTTTAATGTGTGTGTGCTCATGATTCAGTGTGTGTGGGCCAGTCAATGCTATACAAATAGTGTTGTGGATGGCCGACTCCTCAAGGTCTTCCCAGCCTTTTTCTAAATGGCCATCTTTAATCACTGTTTAAACGCCCGCCCCTCTCCGCCCTCTGACTGCAGTCATCAGAGCAGCGCTCGTAACTAAGACTGATTGGCAGCTGTAGCAGCAAGTGGTCACAGTCACAGCATTGAAGCACATTAGCCACATGTTCTTTTTGTTTGCCTTTTTGCATGGCTGGAGACATTATGTTTTCGGGTTGTCCGTCCATCCGTCCATGCGTCTGTCCTATTCTTGTAAACACAATATCTAAATGGTAAATGGTCTGTATTTATATGGCGCTTTTCTAGTCTTGATGACCACTTATAACTCTTTACATTACGATTTTGCCATTCACCAGTTCACACACACATTAATACAGTGCATTTATGCGGAGGACACACACACACTGTCGGCACAGCTGTCAGGGGCAATGTGGGGATTAGTATCTGGCCCACAATTCCGCCCAATATCTCCAGACTGCCTCAGGGGATTTTGTTTTTATTTTGTACAAATGTTCACTTTGACCCATGGAGGTTCTGATTATAATGTTGGGGTCAAAGGTCAAGATCACGAAGACCTCACAAAACATGTTTTTTGGCCTCTTGAACATCACATCTCAGGTCTGCTTATAGGGAATCTCTTCAAATTCTGATCAGTTTTCAGTGGTCAAAGGTCGAAGGTCACAGTGACCTCAGATGAATCTTGTAAAAAAATAATTCTAGTGCGAGGAAAAGAGTTGAAGCTGGAGCGTCGGGAATTTAAGCACAAGCAGGGGCTCTTTGAGTGCGAACGCATGGTTCTGAAATTAATAAGTCCTGCTCCTAAAGCTTCATAAGGGAATACAGGCAAAACTTTATTCTTAGACTGCTTTTTTTTTAAGTTTTTGGAGTGTGTATTATTTGCATTCTTGAGAGAGACCCCAGTGTTTGGAGTGCTGTTCTCTAACTGACACAGGCCCCTGACTTTCCTGTACCTTGTAATCATTTTGAAACCAAAAACCTTTCTTTTTTTCATTCCATAAACCACGCAACCAGAAAGAATAGCAATCGGAATTAATGTGTAATAACAGATCGAAATACGAAATGTCACAGTAAATTGAAAATAAAATGCAACTTCTCCTACATCATTCTATAATGGCATGTGATTGGAGTTTCAGACATGACTGCACCTCGCTGGAGTGAGACGTTATTTTGTTTGTTGCATCTTTCGAGGCTGTTCAGTTACACTCCTTGGTTGTTTTTGTGTAAACAAACGGTCAGACAGCAAGAAGATGGATGCCTTTGTTAATTTCCACTCTGTTGACTCGATGACTCCCCTTTTCACACACACACTCACAATGACAAGAATCGAATACATGCATTGTATGACACACACATTCATGTGTTCCCAGGCTGGCAGCATCACCTCTACACCTGGTGTTTAATGGGGTGTGACATGATATATTGGACCTGTAATTTTTCCTCATTTACCTGAGTTTCTTTTCATCTCATCACAAAGTCGGAGCAAACAAAATACAGAAGCAAATTACCTGTGATTATCTCTCTCTCTCTCTCGCTCTCTGTCTGGCTCGTGGGTGGGGGTGGAAGACCGACAGAGTGAAAGTGCCAGAGTGGGCGTTTTTTATTAGCATGCATTGACTGTGCGTTTGCGCTGTGTTTCCAGGCAAGATGTTTCATCAAACGGCATCAAACACAAATCTCCCGCCTCGGCTTTCACACCCCATTCATTTAAATCTCTCTGTTCTATACTCTCACATGTTTTATATCCCTCTCCCATCTCTCACTTTATCTCCAGACCGTAGAGAACTGCGTTTGCATCCTGAGGAACCTGTCGTACCGCTTGGCTGCCGAGACGTCCCACGGCCAGCAGGGGGGGCTGGAAGAGCTGGACAGCCTGCTTTGGGACGCCAATGGTCGCGACGGAGAGAGCTCCGGATGCTGGGGCAAGAAGAAGAAGAAAAAGAAGGGGGTTGACCAGGTGAGGAAGGAGATGATGGAGGACATAGGGGGATGACGACGTAATAACAACTAGAAAAGTTTGAAGTCTCCTTGTTAGAGATGCCTGAAGCCTGTGGTACGCTACTGGATGGATGAACACCGTTCTCCAGAAAGATGTTCCCTCATTGGTGTTTGCGTGACTGGTGGAAATGACTAATACAAACCCATGTATCACATCATATCACACCCAAACCATTCAGTGATTTCTCACGCTCCTTATGTGCCGTCATTATGTTTCTCCACTCATTTATTTAGATTTTTATTTTTATTTTTCCACCATCTGTAAATATACACACGATTTCAAAAGTAAATAGGGCAGCTTTCATGATGAAGCAGGAATCAGTGGTTCTCGCAGCCTCGCTCTCAGCAGGGACGTGTGGTAAATAATGGAAAACAGGGATGAAAATATAAATTTGGGACGGCTTCTTCTATTATATATTAACTCAAGAGTCACTTTTTTTTGCCTGTTTTGGTAATCGCACAACACTGTGTTGTGTGTGTGTGTGTGTGTGTGTGTGTGTGTGTGTGTGTTGCATTCTTAAAAGTGACAACCCCACTGCACCAAACGGATAAATGTGAAAATCAAATCTGTATTTGCGCTGGATTCATGCGACACATTGGCTAAACTCTCTACAGCTTCCCACATGCATTTTGTATTGAGAGAGAAAGAAAGGAATAGGAATTATCTTTGAAATTGCATTTGGAGATAATTACAGCTGTCACTGGTTCAGTCAGAAAAATGCTGGTTAATGACAGTATTGATATTGAATTTATAACCAAATGTATTAAACATGCTTACATAGAGTCCAGTTTTTGGATATATGGAAAAAGTTAACACCCTAAGGTACCAGTACTGTGTTCTAAAGGGATTTTTTTAACCTCAGACCAAACTTACAGGTGAAGTTGCACTTAAGATCAAAATGTCTTTTGAAACTGGAACAATTTTACATTGTGCACCTATAGCTACTATGAAGATGACAAAAATATTTATTGTTGTAACTTGATATATGTGTAACAATGTTGGTTTCCTGTTATATGAGCAGATAACTTGAATTTGAATGCATTATATACTTTACTGGTATTGGCAAACAGGACAGGTATAGGATATGTTTCTACATAGCAGAAAATGTGGAGCTTAAAACCACTTTTGTGTTTTATGAGTCTTACCCATGCAGATACAGGATATGTACAATTTTGAATTCTTGTAAAAAAATATTATGGAAGTCACCTATAAAACAGTTTCAAACACAATTGAAAATGTTAAATCTACTTAGAGAAGTTTAGATACACAAATGAACATATATACTTTCTTCATGTCTCTAGGCAACAGAAAGTACTCTCCTGTGAAAGAGTCAAAGCCCCATGTAGTACTTTCTCTACACACTTCAAACTATAAGAAGGCTTTGATTTCATGATCAGAGAATCTATGTATAGATGAAAAAAACACAGCACCTCTCCAAAGACACACTCTAGCCTAGTTTACCTTGAGACAAGGTGATGGGGGGGGAGAGCAGTGGAGCAAAGCCGAGAAGGTTGATGGGGAACAGGAAAAAATGAGGAGTGGAGAGAGAAGGATGGAGAAAGAAAAAGAGGAAGATAGGAGGAAATAGGAAGAGTAAGGATGAGATAAATCAAGAGAGAAAGAATCAAGAGGAAAGAAAACCGGGTTAAGAGGAAAAAAGGGAGGAGAGAAACAGGCATTAAAGAGAAGAAAGAGGCTCACAGTAAAGAGGTGTGGCAGAGGGAAGAGGACGGAGGTTGAGCTTGGACGTTTATCTCTCAAAGTAAAGGCAGAAGTAAAATATTTTGTCTTAGTGTCTCTTCTCATCTCTCTTCTGTCTAATCTTTGCCCTTTGTCGTATCTCCTCTCCATCACAACGGTTTGACAGGGAGTGATTTACAGGCTCTCGGAATGTCTTATAGGTTTGAAGCAGGGATGCTGGAAGTATGGTTGTGAGGGCGCTGCAGCATCTCCTACTGGCAAGCGGCTGGAACTGCAAAACCAAAACGTTAACTCAACAGAATGTATTTTTGACAGCATGCAGTCAATTAATCATGGTTATTTATTAAATGGTTAAATCCAGGTGTCACTACTGAACTTCACCCCTGTATCTTAAAAGAATTTCTGATTTCTTGAATAATGGCCCTGAAAGCCAAACAGCAAAGATCTATAGAGAGCGGCACCACCAGCAGCCGCTAGCTAACGGCGGGCAAATCTCCGCTAGCGATAAAGTCGTTGCTATAACTGTATAACGTCGCTGTGTCTCAGTCAATAATAAAATGTCTTCTGATGAGGAATTAACCTGCATTCCGTGTGTGAACTGTCCATAGCTGAATGAAGTGTCACGCTACCTTGACATGCAGGATGTTGGTGTTCCAGTTAGATGTCTGCTGTAGAGTAATATGTTGAAAACTGAATAAGTATTATAATTATATAAAATCAGGCACGTTGCACCTCCATCTCTGGCTGACCAGCAGCCCTGGTTTACAGGGTGGACATGTAGTTTGCTTTTAGACATCCATGTCATCATTTTGACACAACTCAAGGACTTAGACACATGAGAATATTTGCTCATTGACAGATCTTTCTTTCTAACAATGCAGATATGGGTATAAAATGATGGAGAATGGAGATAAACTAAATGGAAAGAGCAAGGACATTTAATGAACTGTTTTCTCTGCTCCTTTCCAAATTCACTGCTGAGGTCTATTAAGAGTAACGGCACACACGCTTGTTTGACCTCCAGTATTTTAAACTTTTCACCTGTCCTTCGTCAAAATGTCATTGTTCGTAAAGCTCTTCATGAATAAAAGTCCCAATCTGTGTCGTCCTTCTCGCAGTGGGATGGTGTGGGCCCGTTTCCAGACACAGCGGAGCCTCCAAAAGGGGTTCAGATGCTGTGGCACCCGACCATCGTCAAGCCCTACCTCACCCTGCTGTCTGAATGCTCAAATCCCGACACACTGGAGGGAGCAGCCGGGGCTCTGCAGAACCTGGCCGCAGGCAGTTGGAAGGTATCAGCATAGGTTTTAAATATTTTCCAAATGTTTTTACCTCCCCTTTTGTTTTTTCACATGTTTTGCATTTATTTTTTCCCAGGGACACAAGCAACTTAAACCTGTACAGACACATATTAACCAATAAATGACAATGAACAAAATGGTTGTATTACAATTACAAGCAGAATTAAAAATGTAAATTTGTATTAAAATATTGCTGTGTGATGGTAATAGTAGGGAGCAGTTACTCAGAGATTATTATTATTATTATTAATAAACAGTTATTGATAAAAAGGTTTTCAACACATTTCAAGCCCTTTTCATACAGAGACTGGAATCAGCACTTAAGAGTAGATAGAGCAATAAAATAGCTGACTGCAATAAAAATGTATCTGAGTTGAACTATGGGAAAGAATATGCTCATCATAAACAATAAATAGGACAATGTTTTAAGAACTTTTATTTTCTAAGCTTTTTTGAAGTACACAATGTGCTTGGAAAAAGGGACAATTAAAAAAATATGTTCATTGTTTTGTGGCTTTACTCAAAGCTCTAGAGGTCACAGTAAACAAGGAATGAACTAGATGTGCACCTCACTGAATCAGGACTTGTGGATGGAAGTTGGACATATAATTGGCCCCTCTGTGTAAATTGTGGCCCCTTTATGGCCCCTGATTTAGAAAAATTCTCGATCCACCACTGGTGTGAGGGAGGTGTGTGTATTTGAGTTAGATTTGCTAAGGGCCACTATTTTAAGATGAGTGGAGAGAGAGAAAAAAACAATGGGGGGCAGGTGGTCTTCAGGAAATCACATTTTCTATTTTTAGCCTCACTGCGAGCGTGTGCGTGTACATGCGTGTGCTTTGTTGTGTCTGCTCCAAGCTCCCACTCCCATCTCGGAGAATACCACTGCTCACAGTATCCAGAGAAGCAGCCGTGTGTTGGTGCACTGCTGGCAGACACACACTCTGCTCACTAAGCTCTTGGCAAAAACATATTATAGATAATTTCCCTCCGAGGGTGAATTATTTCCTGAAGTGATTATATGAACCACGGTTTGCCCAATTCTCAGTTTTAACCATAACATGTCCAGCCAGGTAAATTATTCTTTTAACAGAAGCTGATATCCAATCTTGGGTGTTGTTTAACGCCTCCCCAGTCTGCTGCTGTTGACCCACATGGCAGCACCTCTTGAGCTGCTTAATGTCGAGTGGATCCATTTAAGTGTACTTTGATGGTTATTGAGGGAGGATAGAGTGGTCCCTTAGCTCCAAACCTTTCTGGTTCCATTCTTCCTCTTGCAGTATATCACTTGCGAGTCAGCGCAATCATCCGCCACTCTCATATCGCCCCTGAATATAACGTCTCCCACACGACCTTGCACATTGTGCTTCATCCATCACTTTTCCCATTTCCTACCACGACCATTTAAATCACAGCCTCCAGTTAAAAACAAAGAAAGAAATGCATTGATTGAAAACCAGGTTTGACCACATGTAAGGTGAGCCAAACAAGCATGGTTCCATTAGCAAGTAGGAGGATAGTGTTATGATGCTTGGAGGTCTGTCGTCACAAATATTCATTATCTAATTCAAGAAGTAGACTGATATCACAGCTTTGATGAACATTACTGGAAAGTTTTAAAAACCTATATTCTCTGAGTAGTTGTCAAATTGTTTTGCTATTTGCAGCTAATTGTCACAAACAGCATTAAGCGATTCTATTTGCTTATATTATTTATATTTGTATCTTTACTTACATCTACCCTCATGAATAAACAACTGCAAATAAAATGGCACCCAGTAGAGTTATGAAACCACATTTAAATTCACTAGATCTTTGGATATACCCCAACAAAGATATCAGAACGCATAAACATTTTTCTTGATTTTCGTCAAGATACATGAATTATTCTCTGAGAAATCAACAAAAATGTCGAAAAATGCTCAAAAAGTTAAAATCCTGGATCGGCCCTTGATACTGCTCCAAATGTTCTTTTCTCACCCAACTGTTGTTTTTGCTAACTAACAGACAAACAAACGCAGACAAAAAACATCTCTTTGGCAGACATATATATATATATATATATATATCCCTTCCCTGCCGTGGCCCGATTTTGCCATTTAACTCATTCCTGGTTTCTCCAACAGTGGTCGGTGTACATCCGGGCTGCTGTGCGTAAAGAGAAAGGCCTTCCCATCCTGGTGGAGTTACTGAGGATAGACAATGACAAGGTGGTGTGTGCCGTGGCCACCGCGCTCAGAAATATGGCCCTGGACATAAGGAACAAGGAGCTCATTGGTGAGTACTAACAAAGACTTTTCCTAGAGCCGATATTAGGTGATGAATCATCCCCCTACCTGTGAGATAAGGTCGCTGCATTCATGCCATATGAATTTAGACACCGTGCACTGTTATGCTCAGTTGCCATATTTGTCGTTTGAGCCCATTTAATTTGATTCCTTCACAGCCGTTCTTTTGTGGTTTGCTGCTCTCAGGTTGTTTTCATTCATACGAATACAAGTCGAGACGTTGTGTTAAAGTGATGCAACACCAGGGTAAAGAGCCTGTGGCCAGTCGCATAAATTAGAAGTAATTGAACACAAATAATAACCTGCAGTAGTAATATTAACAATATAATAAAAGTAATAATAAAAGCCTCTGCCTTTTAGCAGTAATATAGTGTAATGGCTAACGTTGCACAACCATGGAGAACTAACCATGATTTATACCCATTATATATTGCTGTTGATTGCCAATTAACTGGGATCAATTCCATATAATGACCTTTAAGCTTCACATGCGGCCATACATTATTATACAGTATGATGGTGAAAGAGTTTTCTGTCTTTGATTTTACATAAAAAGTTGTTTTACCAAGGTTTGTTGGTGCGTGAGAGAATTGGTCTCTTTAGGAAAGACGGGGCAAGTCGTGTGTCAGGGAATTAAACTGGTGGTTGATGTGCGTTTGAGATAAAAAGACGATGAAGGAGAGGAGGAGAGGGATGCCGTACCACAGCAGATCATCACTTCAAAGGTTTTGCATGAGGCTTTGAAAACAGCAGCGCACGTCGGTAATGAGTGACCCTCATTCAGGCTTTCTGATCGGTAGCATCGCCACATGTACGGGATCACTAATTGACCTGATGTATCTTTGCTGTGTGTGTGTGGGGGTGGGCAGGTGTTTGTGATGCATGGTCTTCCTTTGTGGCTGTATCTGCTTCCGCACACACCACACACACACACACACACACACACACACACACACACACACACACACACACACACACACACACACACACACACACACACACACACACACCCCGATACCTTTTCTTTGTGTGTGTCCTGCATGTGACATCACCCCACTGTCTCTGGTATCTCTGATTATCTCAGCTTCCTGGTGGGCTCGACTGGTTTCTATAGCAACCCTCGGCCTCATGTAGGGGGCCTCTGGAGCCTCTGTGGCTTTTACTGGAGTGTTGTAGGAGCAACAAGGAACGCCACCGGCAAAGCCAGCACGCACATACTGCGATGGTCTGGCTGGCGCATGGCAGCGGATTATGGGATGATTGAAACATTTTGCACAGACAAGACACGTATCATTCTGATTTGGATGTTTTTTTGTTCATTTGTATTTACGTGTGTGTTTCTTCAATACACCAGCAGATGAATCAGCATTACTTTAAGTTGTGCTTTTTACCCATTAAAGGATTTGCAAGGATGTTTTTATACCATCCTTTTCCCAACATCTCCTGTGGCTCTCCACAATGAGTTGTCCAGTCATAACAGTTAGTCCTATTAAAGACTTATAGTCATGATAAAGGAGTTATTATTATAAAGGAGTTATTGGTTAGTGGCAGATTAGCCGCTAGGCGTGGATTAGGCGAATGTGGGTTCACCTGACATCACATTGAGGAACTATTGATGAGTTCAGGAGCAGTGTATTTTGAGAGGAAGACTTTTTACATACACAAAAAACATGTATAAAACACTACAGGGAAAAAACTAAAAACATAATATTATATTGTGACCAGGATTAAATAATAGTAATGTCAATATTTAATGGCATTTCAAGAGAGGTTTTTCTCCACCAGTTAATCTTCTCTTTATCTTTTTCTCTTAAAATATTTAGTAGGAACTAACTTTGTGTATATTTTTACAGAAGGCAAACAAAAATAATGAGCTAAAAGCAGCTAGAATCTGCGCGGAGCTGCAGGGTTGGCTGCCGATTCTCACAGGGATTGTCTTTACCAGCAACCTTCTCAGGGTTTCATTTGTTCAATATAAAAATGACTAATTGCTCACTGAGCCTAATGAGACTGCAATGATAACACTGGCTCTGTTTAGCGAGCTAACAGGGGAATAAACGATCAGCTTCCATTCATAAATCAGCTCAGTCAGCTTCTCCAGACGGTCAAATGGTAAATGAGAGATAAAGTGACCGAGTCAATCACACACAGAAGGACAGAAAGTGTCAGGGATGCCGAAAAGAAAAAGGAGAGAGGAGGAGAAAATTGAGAAGGTGCAGTTCGGGTTGAGCCTTTGCTTTTGGCAAAAGTGTGAGATGATAGGTGTGAACAGAAAAGCTCAGGAGCTTTGTTCGCCGTAGTGACTCCAACCTCTGAGTGCAACGCCTCCTTTCTTTACACAATGCACGTCTGCAAAACAACAGTTTAACCCGCATCAGCAAAGCAATTTCACAGAGCGCTTGGTGTGTCTTCGTGAGATCAAAGTTCCTACCTAATTATAACATTTCACACGGATCGCTTGAAGAAACCATCTCTTTCTGAAAAGCATCTCTTAAAACTCGTGCGATAGCGTGTCACAAGCTGTTAGTGCCGGTTAGTTCGGCAGCGTCACCATGGGGGGAATGCTAGTTCGCACGAGACCTCAGCAGAGCGAGCCGAGACGAGAATGGTCTTTCGCCCACAATAACGTCAGAGTGTCAAATCCTGAGAAGAGAGGCACGAGGCTGGAGAGAAGGAAAAGAGCTGAGAGGCCAAGTAAGGCTCGGGAGAGTGAATAGAGAGGGGCGGAAGATGAAAGTGACGAGGAGAAGAGGAGCAAGCAGTGATAGTGATAACCGCATATGTGTGCTTAGATTCCCATCCCTCTGTAATGTGATTTAGTGCCATATTGATGTCGCCGGGAATCAGTCTTTTCATCTGTCAATGTTTTTGTCTCCCTCCTGATTTCATCTCCTTCATAGTTTTTGATTTGCATAATGTACTGTACGGCTGTGTAGCAGTAAATGAGTCCCATTCTCTGATCCACCGTCTGTCAGCACAATTCTCCCCCATTTACTTACAGATGGTAATTTGACACACATGAATTGGGAACAGCACTCGAATGCCAAAAAGGGTTAGGTTTTTTTTTTCTTTCTTTTTTCACCCAAATACAGCAGCAATTTACGAAAGGTTCATATAAACACATGCTGTGCTTGCCACCAACCTAAGTTAATGTTTAATGAAAGAGTGCTTAATGCAAAAATCTGTATTAATTCAAGACATTTAATAATTTAATATAATGTTTTATGTACCAAGTCATTCGCTCTGGCTGTTAAATCTAATTGAGTTTGGGGTTTCTGCAGTTAATGTAACAGTCTTAGAGTGGATAGTACATTAAATATATGATGTATAGTCACACAGTTGGATGTAAAACTGTTAAGCTAATTCTATTTTACACATCTCAAACAAACGAGGCATTCTTCATAGAAAAGTGTATTAATTCAAGTTGTTTTTAAATAACTCAAAGTTTTTAATCCTTACAGCTGTATTGCATTTGTAGGACGGAGTATTAGGGCCATTTAAAAGAAAATCTAACCGTAAAGTCGTTATATTACAAGTTGTAATATTAGGTGAAAGGGTTAGGGTTAGTCATACATTTACGAGAATAAAGTCATAATATTACAAGAATATTGTTATGACTGCTTATAGCTTGCTGCTTACCCCCCCCAAAAAAAACAGTTTTCTTTATGCTCATAATATTCTGACTTTTATGACTTGTGTTGAATTATGACTTAATTATCATAATATTACAACTTTATACTCAATCAGGATGTTGTCATTTGCAATATTATGACATCGGTCTCACTCTTTGCGTTCTATTTCTTCATATGGCCCGAATACTCGTGTTGTGCATTGTAACTCAATCTACAAATTGATAGAAAATTGATATTCGTGCAAAAGACTGTAGAGAAAAAGACATTAAGGAAAATTATCCAATCATTACATTACATTACATTTCATTTAGCTGACGCTTTTATCCAAAGCGACTTATAATCGGCTTCTAAATACCAGATTTTTCTTGCTATCTTTTTCTATGTGTGGATTCTAATATCCAAAAAGCGTCAGGTCGAAAAATCCAAAACAAAATGTGAAACCTCAAAGAGCCGTGATATGAATAAAAGCAACACTAACAACACTGGATTAGTGCACAAACTATGTGACAATGACTTATTGAAGAAAATAAAGTCGATCAAGAAATCCACCTCCTAAGCTTTCTCCTTCCTCTTTTCCCTTCTCCTCCCTTTTCTTTGTCTTTCTTTCCCATGCCTCTTCTTGACTTAAGCCTCCCCTCCCACTCTCCTCCCCTCATTCTCTCTGCACAATGTTGCTCTCACCTTCCTGTCGTCAACATGATTATAACACCGCTTTATCCAACTAACTCTGCTTCTCTTCCTCCCTCCCTCTCCTCCTCCCCTCATCCATTTATCCCACACCCACAACTCCCTCTCTGTCTCCTGCTCGTGTCGTTTCAGACGTGAGCTCATAACGTCTCACTTCCCCTCTCTCTGTCACTCTCTCTCTCTATCTCTTTGTGTCTCTCGTTGATGACATCAGTGCTGTGGACTGTTACTGCGGAAACAAAAGTCGTACACCGCAGGGATGTCGCTCATTGAATGATTGCTGATGTCACGTTGTGTGTTTTCATTAGAGCAGTTGATTTACTGTAAATTGTATGTAGATAACAGACAGACAGACACACACACACACACACACACACACACACACACACACACACACACACACACACACACACACACACACACACACTCTCTGCAGTGCTAAGGATATACATTTACATGAAGCCTTCCATTGTAATGTTCTGTGAAACAAAAGTCTGGACTCATTGTGCTTGAAGACAAAAGTAGAGACATGACCATATTTCAGTCAGACAACTCACGTTCAAACGTTTATTGCAACAGTAGAACATGTCAGTGTTTGGCGTCGAGGCTCCGACTTAATCACTCCCCCAGATATGATTACATAGATATGATGCCAGTGTTGAGCAATTACTTATAACCCCCCATCAGAGCCTACAGGTGGATGCTGGGGTGGTGGAGGGGCTGAAGCAACACGCAGCAATACTGATGCAGCAGCAGGGAATGCAAAGCGAATGATGGGAAAATTTCCTCTGCTTAAATAGAGAGTATTAAATGATTGTGGAGACGGAGGTATGTCACATGATTGGAGCAGCGCAGCTCGAGTTGTCTGCCTGAACTAGCAAAGGGAATGTATTTACAGTGGTCATAGCAGAGACAAGTAGAACACACACAGGTTAGTAAAACTAGAACTATGCAGAAACATACAGGGGTGAAAGTAAGTCGTTACAGTCTGGTTTAAAGTCTGCAAAAAAATGACGTAAGTTTTGATGTTTTTCGTGAAGCTTGGTTTTATTTGAACGACAGGAATAGCAAACAAGATACGCAACTTCCACGGGCTATTGTTTAACTCATGGTCATGATACTGGCGCAAGTGCTTCGAAGGGTGCGTTTGATTTATTGTTACTGTACACCTACTTTGGATTTATTCCACCACCAAACCACACACTTTATGGTCGTCTTTTATTTAATTTGCTTTGGGTGAGGACGAAGGATAAATGGTTCCACCAGAATCCAAACATTGTTGTGATTTGCCGACACATAACCAACATATTTGTGATTGGTTTTCTTTCCTCATTTCAAAGAAAAAATGTCAAGTGTTTCAAGTGATGCATGAAGCTGTGAGTGCGAGAATATGAAGCAAATTAAAAAAGAATTCTGTTCACAGACCCTTCCTGTTGCTAAATATATTCCTCATGCATGCCAACCCAGTAGGTAATATTGAGCCAAGCAGACTCCTGTGAATGCCAGTAATGTGGGGCAGTGATGCGAAATTTAGCAGCGCCAAGTAACAAAATGTAGAGAAACAATTGTTGTTGTTTCTGTGGTCAGGTCATCAATATAATTTCACCTCTGCTAAGATCCTTAGTCCCGTAACTTGCCCTTAAGCTTTACAACTAAATGCTAAAATCCAACACTTCTCCTGCCCAATACCTAATTCTTACATAGAAAGTCTTAACCCTCCTTCAGAAGTTGTGAGAACTACAATGATGGGTTTTAACCACAATTGGTCCTCACAACCATAGAAAGAAATGTCTGACACACTCACATTGTAGTATTCTGCAAAAATTGCACTAAGCAATAAAATTACATTACATGTTTACCGCAGGCTGTGGATTCACGGCCAAACCGAATATTTTTAGATCAGCAGAGAGTGTTCATTTTGTGTTTCCCTCATCTGCAACCAACTTCTTACATATTTTGTCGTCCCTGCTGTCAACAGACTTCTCTCTCTGTGGTAACAACAAACAACTTTGGAAGAGATAGTGTGGGCATGTCCATCTTCTAACACAAAGCTGACACACACACACACACACACACACACACACACACACACACACACACACACACACACACACACACACACACACACACACACACACGTACGTCTCTATCCCTGTTGCAGAAGTAATTTATGAAATGTCTGTGTCGCCTTCAGGATGAATCCCGTGTGTATGAGGGTCTGACATGTCTTTTATCAGCACAATATGTTCTCTCTGGCATTCTTCATCCTCTGCTCCACTGTGCCAGACTGGGAACACATCAGACAGCAAAACAGAAATAGAGAGCAATAAAGAGACAGAGAGAGGGAGAATGAAAGTGCAGTCATATGATGATGAGGTTTTTTTAGGAGGGGCTCTGTCCAGGATCACACTCATGTTCCTGGGTGGCAACGGATCCAGAAACTTCTGTTGAATATGTCTCCTCTTCAACACCCATTTAGAGGCTGCACAGTATAACTTTATCTAATGACAATCCTCTATCTTATTTTAATTCTACAACAGAGTATCAGGGCCATGTTGAAGAAAGAAAAATATAGACCGTGAAAAGAACGCGAGCTTGCTAGAGTTTCACTCTCTCTGGATCCAAAATCTTGAACCAATCTCAATGTGAAACTATGAAACCTCTTTGAATATCATGCAGGTGTCACCAATGTTATGCAGTCGATCACCACCAAACATTTCCTCCTCCACAAATGAGATAATTTCCTCCAAGTCTTGTGGTTCTTTTTTCATAATGCACACAATCTTGCACAATTCTGTCAAACTCCTGAAACTTGATGATAATGTGGGGCTGATGTGCCAAATATTAAGTAAATATTATTTGTGAGACCTACACAAGTATACCTCAACAAGATGCTCCACATTCCTCATATTAATGCAGGTGGAAGGCTGATATTCTTATATTTCCCTTATAAACTGACACAGAGCCTTTTTACGTGGCCCTAATACACTGTATTTCACTGGGAGTGTGAGAAAAACTACATTGTGTGTGTGTGTTTGTGTGTGCATACGTCTTCTCCATCACGCATCTTCTTCAGTCAGTAGAATGTGTTTAATGAAGCCACAGGTTCCTCACGGGGGGAAAAAACCTCCCTGCCTTTCCTCCCCCGCTCCCTCACTCTGCGTCTCTCTCTCTCTCCCTCCTATGCACTTTACTCTGTAAACCTGTCAACCGCTCACATCAAAGAGAGACACAGAGGGCGAGATGTAACTGATGTGAAGAGCACCAAATACAGAGGGACAGAATATTTTACAACGGGGAAGCGACAGCATGGCACTTTCCAATTTACCTCCATTTTTTAAGCTCTTGAAACCTGCTGCGTAAACCTACTTAGGGTCGGGGGTATGTACAGAGATGAAGATCAAATAAGCTGAAATGACATTTAAAAAGGGCTAAAATGCTGGGATCAACATTGGGATGACTTATATATATATATATATATATATTATGTATGTTTATATATTTGGTCTTGAGTTGAAAGGAACACACGTCACGCTACAGTAAAGAATCAGGATGGAAAGCAGGATGTTGATAATTGGTGACCTCAGTGTGTGTGCGCGTGCAAGCATCTGTGTGTACAGTTTACACTATGTGGCTTCTTTTCAAATTGAATTTCCAATTGAGTCCATAACACTTAATGCATTAGAATGCTGAACTGTTCTACACTATGGAATATAGTGGAGGAAAAATAAGTAAAATTGGAGTCAATAAAATGCTTCCTCTCTCCTTCCTCAGTGACGATATTGTTTTTTCTCCAGGGTGTGTGTGTTGGGGTAATTTTGTTTTATAGGCTCATATTCAGTCTGAGATCTCGGAGGCTGACACCCAAAGACCATAAACACATCACTTTAATGTTTTCAATAAAGGAATAATCCCACAGAATAGAAGGAGAAACCCACACCGTGTTCCTTTGAATCTGGCGCCCCCTGTTGAACATGGGATGAATATATCACACAGAGGCACTGACAACCACCTAAAGCCTCATACATTTCAAACAGTTATACATATTAATATACCTGCAGTGTTGAAATGTTTGCATTGGGCCTTTAAGACAAAAGTTATCACAAACTCTGTGTCTTTTCTTCAAATTTAAAACAGATTCCTGAGGTGCAGGCTAAACTACGTAATGTGTGTCTATTATTAAGGTGGTAAACTTTCATTGTGTTTTTATTCAGTCCACCACACACTCACAGAACCCAGCAAAGAGACATACCAGATGCATTTGCTACCAGTAAGCACACAGCACCCCACCTCAGAGACCCCAACCCAGTCACAGATAACTGTGTAATAACCATCCTCTATTCTCAGACCGCTGGACGCCACAGCCAATCAAGTCATGTCATCTTTCCCCACATCTCCCTGAGACTATTACCTCCAATTCTGCTTGAATAACACTCTCCCTTCTCCACCAGTAAACAATCAAATCACTCCATTGTTGAGGGGTAATTGCATCTCTTTTAAATCAAATCAGCCATTATGGCCCCGATGAAGCACGCCCTGCTCCCCGGGAGTCGGCGACACATAAGGGAATGCGGTGAGGAATACATTACCGGCTCTGCCTCCCAGGTGAAGACGGGTATATCGGAGGACCTGTGTAATACAGGTTTATTAGACTGTGCAGTGATCAGCGCGGGCCGTGTTGCTCTCCTCGAGGACATGTTCCAGGTGTAGCTTGCATTTCAGTGGCAGAGCAAGTAGGTGTAAGAGGAGGGGAGCAGATTGCACCCCAGCATGTAGACGTGCTGTCTGTGTCACAGTAGGACTTGCAGGGAGTCACCACTCACTCGTGAAAAAAAATCTACATTTTCACTTTGGCTTTTATTTCTTTCCCCTTCGGTGTTGAATCCTGCCACATCACTGTGAAAGCAATAATTGCTTCATGACTTCAGCTTGGCATCTGGTTGCATATATTACAATATGAGAATTAATCACAGTTTTTACTTTGTGACACATTCATATTAGTTATTTGTTGCCAAATTATCTCAAACGTCTCTGAGATTAAATTAGCATCAATTAAACCCCAATATTTTAACAAAGGTTTTCATCAGGGTAATGAGCGCATCAAAAACTTTGCTTGAATTTAGCGACATGAATTTTGCATTGATGCTAGGAAAGTGCAGCTACTCCCTTTCATTTATATTAATCTATACTATTTAATTCATCAATACGCTATTTACTCATAGTATCTGGTCATAGGAAAGAGGGCAGATTTTATGGGGCTATAATGGTGTCTGAGCACAGCTTTGCTTTGAGTCTGAGGCTTTGCTATTTATGTCTATTTAGTAATAATATTTGTTGTTTAATTCATCGTAGGCTGATAAATTATAAAATGAAAACACCCAAGAGACAAAACAATGACGTGTTGAGATTGTTGGGATAAAAAAACGTGTCCTATATAAACCTCTTGAATCAAAACAAGTAACATAGGAGAAACATCCCCAAAACAAATATAAACTAGAATGGCACTCAGTAGAGTACATACATCCATCAAGGCCCATCACTCCCCTTATGAAGCCATTTTTACATTCACTAGATCCTTTTTTTATTTGGATCTGCACCAAATTGCACACACTTGTTAATACCAGAACCCTAAACATATCAGATTTTTTCATCAAGATCCATTAATTACTCTGAGAAATCCACTAAATTTTTAACACATTTATCTCACAAAATAAGTGGGTGAAAAAAAGTCTTGGATCCGCCTCCTTATGCAGATTCAAACCGAAATTGACTGGATTCTTTCCTGACTCATGCTGTCCCAGCAAGTCCCAGCGGGTCCCAGCAAGTCCCAGCGACAGTCCCTGCTGACAGGTCCTGATGGGCCGGGCAAGGTTCAGACAACAATTTAACAAAATTATATTTAGATTCAGGGTCATGTTGGCTGGGCTAACCGACTTGATTGTTTTAAATCGTACATGTCTGTAATCAGGGAAAACTGCATCAGGCTCAGGTCGGGTCTGATGCGCGTGTGTGAATTGTCAAGGTTGCTTTCTGAGAGGCTTTGAGTAATGCATCTCACTGCTCAGTGATTTTCTGTATAAGTGGCATTTTTTTCTAAAATGTTTTAAAGTATCGAAGGCCGTGTGTGTGTGTGTGTGTGTGTGTGTAACTTTCTCGTTCTTCTCTTAGTTTCTTATCACTTCCTGTCTTCCCGTTCCTCTTCTTTCTTTCTTTTTTACCTATACAATGTATATGATGTGTGACTGCTGTGTTGTCTCCCACTTCCACTCTTCCTCTCTCTAAAGTCCTTATCATCTTCCCTGTTCTGTACGTAATGTGGATGAATGTGATGATGTTGCAGAGACTGATAGGGATATGAATGCAGGCACCTGTGTAATCACACACAAACACACACACAGAGAAATAGAAATGCAAGGGATATGCTGACAGCCCTTTATCAGACCATCTGTCTCGAAGCCAGAAATACACACATACAAAGTTCCCTGTGTCTTTTCTCTGTACTCCACACGCTCCTTTTGTTATTACTGGATCCCCAACATTCAGTCAGTTGATAAATTAGTCACTCACTCAATCAGTCAGTCAGTCAATCAATAAATTGTCAGTCATTCAGGCAGTAAATTTGCTGGCAGTCAGACAGTAAATTAGCCAGTCAGTAAATTAGTCATGCAGTCAGTCAGTGAATAATTCATTCGCTCACGCTGAAATTAGTCACATCATTAAATAAAAAGCAAGTCGTCAGCTAATGATTCAGTCAGTCATCGGCTGGTAAATTAGTCAAATAATGACTTTTATTCTTAGGACGTTGCTTAACTTTGTCCTCGCAGCCAAAAGACAATGAGGCTTTAACCTCTGCTCAGCCTGAGATAGCCACGGAAACACTCTAAGCTTCACGTGCATTTGGGAATTCAAAGTGTTTGTTGGACAAGGACGTATATAATCTTCTGCATGCAAGTGTATGTTATATTATGAAGGTTGATGGTGTCATCTGATTGTCCTGCGTTATGTTCTCAGCCACTTTCAAATCACAAAGACTTGCAAGAGGTAAAATGTGAGCGAGGGATTTACCACCAGGCCGAAGGTGTCACTAGATAAATGGATGAAAAGATACCCAGTATGCAAAAGTGGGGAAATTCTGAAATACAGTGAGAAAAGAGTGAATAAAGAAGGAGGAGAGGAATAGAGACTTTTTAAGTTAAGATGCAGACTGCATTCTGCAATTTTATGATAATAATAATATATTATAATCAAAATATATATAATATAATATTATATCTTTAACCACTTGACCTAAACCTAATTTTTCCACCTCAGAAAACATAGCAAAGGTTCGGCCATTTATTAATCAGACAGACCTGAAAAGCTTACTGCAATGCACTTTTTACAGGCCTCCCAAAGAAAACAATAGACTCCAGCTCATTCAGGACTCTGCTGCTCGGCTGCTCACCAGAACCAAGAGGAGAGAACCCATTAGTCCAGTTCGAGCTGCTTTGCATTGTTACCTGTTACACACAGGATTGACTTTAAGGTTCTGCTCCTTACATACAAGGGTCACAGTTACATAGCTGACTCTCTAGTTATCTATGTTCCCTCTAGAACACTGAGATCATCTGCAGCAACTCTGAGAGGTTCCCAACAACAGACCAAAGAAAAATTTGAGATGTAGCTTTTGTAAGTTATGCTCCAAAGTTGCAGAACTAGACTGTCGCTATAGAGAAGCTAGTTCAGTAAACTTATTTCAAAGAAAACTTAAAACATTTCTCTTTGCTGCAGCCTTTAACTAGATCTGCCACTTGATTGCACTTATGCAATTTCTTTCTTTCCTGTTTTTATGAGTTTTTCTATTTACTTATTTTTCTTTTTTTTTCTTTGTTATGCTACTTAAAATCTGTTCTCTCATATGAATTGCATTAAACGTGTTTTTATTTTCATGTATATTGTATGTAATATTGTCAGCACTTTGAGCTGCATTTCTTGTATGAAAGGTGCTATACAATAAAGTAAATTTGTATTATTATTATAATATATAACTTTTTTCTTGTTAAATTCCAACTTTACTCTCTATAGTTTTTTCATTAACTTACAACTTGTAATATTATGATATTATTGATGTCATGATAATACAAAATGTCATGATTGTTGTTCTTCAATATGTCCCTAGAATTCTGTTGTTCTGCACTGTTACTGCAAAAATATGTTATTTTAGAAAATGAATTTGACAAACAATGAAATCCGTGAAATCTAAAATCATTTTGCATTCTTATTTTGGCCTCACTTTTCTCTGCCGCCAGAGACAATGTAATGGTCCATTTGAGGAGGATACGACAGTAGCTCTAGCACTTGCAGTGGCACTTATCTGCTTTATCTCGAAACTGGCGTGCACTGTTTCAAAGGGTTTTGTTATTCCCAGCAACACATGTCATAGAGATTCATTCTTAAGGAGACGTTCGATTGACTCAAGTGTTGCTTTTAGTGAGAATCCGTGTCCAAGTGGCTCAACTGGGTAGATTTAGTTCAAACATAATCACGTTTCAAGCACATTATTTTTACCTCTGTATCCAAATGAATGCTTCAGGAAACATGACTTGAGGGTTTTGTCCTGTGAGTTCAAGATCTTTCATGATGTTCAAAGCATTTCTTACCCTTTGACTACTGCTCACTGCCTCAGTCAGCACAAACACCTCTTTCCGAGCATCTCTCATTTCCTCTCCTGCCCTCCATTCTTCTGCTCATCGCCCGTTTGCTCTGATCTCTCCTTTCACTGGCCCATCTCCTCAGCCATCTTCATATCCGCTGTTCTGACTCTATTCCTAAACTCTGCTGAGAGTTTTTGAGGAGTTGACTCAGAAACCCTACAGGGAATAACAAACAGTTGTTTCCTTATTACAGCCCATGGGAAATTATGTTCAGTAGTTCCTCTAAATCCGTCCCCTCCGTTGTTCACATAATCCATCCCAGGGCAGTTTATTGAACAATCTTTCAAGGTGCTTTCAACAAAATTGGCTATTTACAGGAGGATGTGCAGGGAATTAAATCTGACCAATATTTCTGTCCCTCTCCTTTGCGCCAGGTAAATATGCCATGAGAGATCTGATCCATCGGTTACCAGGCAGTAGCAGTAGCAGCAACAATAACGCCACCAGCAGTGGGACCTCTGGAACCATGGGCCCTCCCAGCAAGGCCATGTCGGACGACACGGTAACTGCCATCTGCTGCGCGCTGCATGAAGTCATCACCAAGAACATGGAGAACGCCAAAGCTCTGCGCGATGCCGGCGGCATCGAAAAACTCATTGGCATCGCCCGCAGCAAAGGAGACAAGTGAGTGGGCCAAGGTTTCAACTTAATAGTATAAAATGACACGGTTCAGGTTATTTACTGTGAAAGTGAAGTTGCTGATTTGTTTGAAAATGATATTAACATTTACGCTTCAGTTGGCCGAGACATTTCACACGAGCACATTAACAGAAAGCTCAAATGCATAAGTGACAGGACCACAAAAGCAGCAGCCGAACTATAAAAGCCGCAACACAAGTGCAAAAGCCACAACAAAAATGCAAAAGCAACAACACAACTACAAAATCCACACACCGTTCTTCTTTGGGATGCTTCAAGCACCTATATCGTAACACCTCAAATAGACGAGCATCAAATTATAAGCGGCGGCTGGCTTAAATGCAGAAAGTCTTTTGCTTGTCAACGTCTGTTATTGCTCACTTCCACTGTGATTGTGTTTCCGTTGTGTAGCTTTTGCATTTGTGGTGTCACTTCTGCATTCATGTCGTGGCTTTTGAATTTGTATTTTCCTTTACTGTGCTTGTGTGGGACCTATCAAACCTGACTCCATACTTGAGTTACCACGGTTTCTTATTCTGCATCATTACGTCAATGGGAAATTTCCCGGGGTGTAGTGCATCATTGCAGTTGACATTTCTCCAAAGGACAGTGTGACATAGCCTACTTAGTATTTTGGGAAACCCTTCAGACCCATTGTAGGGTCTTGCAAAGTTTAAGAGTTGTGTTCAAGGACAGCCTGATTAGACACTTCACTGCTGAAGAAGTGACACAGGTGACTTTGCAGTTGTGGGATTGTTTTTTCGCCCTAAGAAGCATGTGAAAGACAAAGTAAAAAAAAGTGCAGCATCTTCTGAACCATATTGCTGCACAGTTTACTGTATAACATTATACCACAACATTTTACCCTACTGTATTCAGGATTAAAGGCTATTCATTGCTACTATTAAGATCATCATCATCACTATGCCACTTAGAGATGGTTTACACCACTAGCTCAAGCACATCAGAGGATGAACTGAGGACCTTCATTGTTTGTTTTGTGTCCATTAGTTCCTATTCTGTTTTTTTGATATTTATCCCAGTATTAAGTCTTTACTTGGGCCAAATATCATCATAGGAATCAATAAAGGATTATCTTCATATTGATATTAGAGAAATGTATTCATCGTGAGCTCTTAGGTGTGTTGATGACGTTTCTAATGTTGACAGATGCAAAACTGACAAAAGAATACAATATCCCAGGGTGAAAAAGCGGAGCCACACACAAGAAGCCGGCGAAGACGTCAAGAGAGCTCTCGGGGATTAGAGACGATGTTACTGTCGATGTGCTGTAAACAAAAACCTGTGATCGCTGCAGTGGAATTAAGTTGTTACATCCTGCATCGACCTGTCGCACCACCCCTCACCTGAACGCTCCAGAGATTTCTGTGTTGTTTAGAAAGCGTCTGATCTTGTGCTTCATTGTCCATGTGTGAAAGGCTAACTCCGGAGAAAGTCTGGACCCAATTTTGCAGAGATCCTCTGGAGTTCATGTCTGAAAACGTATTTCATACATGGATTTATTTCTGACCCCAGAACCGATTTTCTTACACTGCTGCTTAAGTGGTTATTAGATCATATTGACATGATGTATGTAGTAGTCCTAAATTTCCCTCTGGATCAATAAAGTCTCTATCTATACCTGTTAACATTTGCCTCAGAGAGAAAATTATGTTCTGTTGCCTGAATAAGCAAGAGAACAAAATAATGAGTCTCCCCAGGACAACCAGCTTTGAAAAGTATTTGAAATACTAAAATGTGATTAGTATTTGAACATTACATGCTGTAATACCTTTCATGGTACAATGCAGCACACTCCATACAGTCAGAAATGACCTGTGCCTTAATGCAGCCACACATCCATCATTCATAACAGTGTCTGACTTCCCCTGTGACCAGTCATCCATGAAACACTGCTGGAGAACAACAAGTAAGATGCATCAAGGGATGTACTGTAACTCCTGTCGCCATGGGAGACTGAACTAGGTGTTCTGCCCAGCTGCTATGGCAACCAGTGGGTCAGGGGTTGCCATGACACCAGAGTGTTATCAGATGGAGGTCAAATGGTGATTTATTGTTATGGAGAGAGGCTCAGGTCTATTTAGGGAACTGTGCTCAAGGGCTCCATTACCCAGAGAGAAGAGGTGCAAGAAAACCTCCATAAGTGCGAATTTCACACTGAGTGTAGCTCGCTGCTAATAGCCCGCACATCTTCATTTTCTCAGGATAGGTACACGGAGGATAAATGCTCCTTATCAGCGGTGCCTTGCTGCATTTATGCAATTACACACTTTCAAACTGGGAAAAGGCCCATTACAGTTCAACCACAGGTAGCCACCATATCCTGAAGCAGCACAGGACCTGAAAAATAAATACATTCATTATATATACTACTTATCCTTTGAGGGTCGTGCCAATCCCAGCTGACAGCTGAGAGCAAGAGGCAGGTTACAGCGCGGACAGGTCACCAACACACACAGACACACAAACCTTCACACACCTATTGTCAATTTAGAGTCTCAGGAACCGTCTTGCTGAGAGACAACAGATAACCACTGCACCACTGTGCTGCCCCTGAAATATACAACGAAATGAAAATAGAATAATTTTAACATTGGCTTCTGACCTATACCCTTGTAACAGTGAATTTCATAAACATACCATCATACAAAGAGCAACATGATTTTTTCCAAAGCTACAATGTTGCTCCTTGGTGGTTGTAATTTATTGCTGCAGTCAAATGCAATAACTAACAATCATCTTGCCAAGATAACCATGGTGATTAGCAGAACAACATACTTTTTTTTTTCACTTAAAACACAGTCATACTTTCTCTAGGTGTGTTACGTTCAGATGACATTTAAGTAAATCACTGGTAGCAGCTCTCTGCATATGAATGCAGATAAATCAAAAAGCTCATAGCCGCCTCTTTTGCTCTGTGAGCAACCAATGCCTGCTCAAATGTGATTGGTCAAATGGAAACCAGAAGGCTTCCCTCCCCATATTCACGTGCAGAATCTGTTTAGAGATTCATTTGTGTGTAACTATGATTCATTCCAATGCTTTGTGGGTTTTATTGATGGCAATCTTCCAAACACTTTCCGTGCATAAAATATGAGGTGAAATCTGCTTTCAGGAGGGTTTTTGTGAAGTTTGGTGGACAAATGCTAAACGAGCATCCCTGTTGCTTCCCTCTGTAGCCGTGAGAAGGGCTGGGCTTATGAAACGACTCCTAGTAGACTCATTTTTCAACTAAGTGGCACTGATGGGACCATTAGCATTGCAGAGAGGGTCATTTTAGACTCATCTAGAAACTCTCTGTTTTGTGCAAGGGAAATCATTCTCTGCTCAAAAAGAGCAATGGCCCTCTTACTTTTGAAGCCACCTCAAGTGCCCCTGGCCTGCACACACCTTGTGCAGCTAAGCAGATGGAGAGAATAACAACATTGTCCATATTATCCAAAGGAATGTGGTTCCAGGAGAAATAACTCTGAATCGTTTTGTCTCTGCAGACACTCAGCGAAGGTGGTGAAGGCAGCCTCTCAGGTCCTCAGCAGTATGTGGCAGTACAGAGACCTACGCTCCCTCTACAAGAAGGTAGGATGGAGTACACACCATGCACCGTTTGGTAGGTTTCGATTAATCCTGCAGTATTTCGGATAAAAGAATGAAAAAGTAAAAGCTGAAAAGATCCCTGCAAGAGTCTGCAAAGCACATCTCATTTGCTCCTCTTCGGAAAAACGTTTTTCTGCAACAAAAAAACAATCTGCAGTTTCGTCCCAACCAGAGGACTTTACGTTTAATCTCCTCTAGTGGGTTGTACAGGTTTTTTATGTACTGTATGTTAACGTTCTGCAAAGTTAAATGCTCAAAGTTTTTAGTAAAGGGAGCTCCTCTCCACCATTAAGGAAAAAGATGGGATGCATAGTTCCTTCACTAAATATACAAAATGTACACTGTCTTGTACCTTTGCCTTTTCTTATGTTTTCCAATATGTTTTTGCTCCAAATGAAATGTTGCTCACCATTCATCTTGTCGGCCTTTTTGTTATACCGATTTTCTGAAACATCATTTGAGAAAATGAAAGGTTAACATGTATTACTGGAGGCAGAGCCGTTCTAGAAGTGGGCAGTCACTGTTACATTCGACTGTGAACTGTGCCATTGCTCTACAGTTTCATATTTATTTATTCTTTCAAGCACGCCATGTGAAATTATCAAATACCCCGTCGTGAAGCCCTGCCGTGCAGCTGCAGAGCTGAGCAGACATCTTGTGTTATTCAGTGTTTATTCAGTTTATTAACACTAAACAGGTTGGGTGTCCAAATTGCACCAAATTATGATCAAAAGGTACTTTCTTTCGGACGCCAAATACACACGCCAAGTGTGAAGGTGTTCCCCACTGTTTGTTTCCATAGTTGTGAGTCACTAATTAACCTGATGAAAAGTGAAGCTCCTTTAAGGACTTTGGTTCAGTTTATCCTTTCCTATCCTAAGAGATCCTTTAAAATACATAACTAGATAATATATTCATAAAATCCCTTTTTATGTCAGAGGTTGTGAGGAACTCAAACTTGTTTTTTTTACTGTCCCTGAGACGAAAGGACGACGTTGAGCCCTGGTTTGGGGATTGGCCACTGTAGTGTGTGTGGTTTTTGGCATCACTGTGTGTGTGTGTTTGTGTGTGTCCCTTTGCCTCGAGGTGAGTCATAACCACCTCCAAACAAAAGAATAATGGACGTCTGCCGGGCACCTTCTCAAGTGAGCAACAGTGTTTACAGAGAAAAAAAAGGCTAAACACACACACACACACACACACACACACACACACACACACACACACACACACACACACACACACACATGCTTGACATGATGCATTCCTGAGCCATTTGAGGTTGTGAGGACCGGCCAAAATGTCCTCACTGCCATTCAAAATGTAGTTTTTACAACTACAGAAAGACATGCAGACACACAAACACACAAAGATAGTCAAGCAAGCTAACACAAGTGCTAATGGTTATGTAGCTCTTATGAAGACTGAATGCTTTTGTCAGGAAACTGGAAGCTCATTACAACAGTGGCTCACAGATGATGACAAAAAGCAAAATGTGAGGAAATCATAAGGTCAAGAGAAATTATTGGTTTGTGTGCTGCTCTCAGAGACACACTTTTATCTTTCTCACTCTCTCAACTCACACACACACACACACACACACACACACACTTTCCTGCTTTTCAAATCACAAATACCTTTGCACACTTGCAACCTGATTAAAAGTAATGACAGATGTTCTGCTACTTTCACTTGTCAGTAATGAATGTTGTTGAGTGAATATCTGCCACCAAGGTTATCTGGCTTTCAGGGCCACTGAAACCTTTACGGGCGTAATCACTGAGTTTCACTGAGTTATTTAGAAAGACTAAGTAAGACACTTCAGGAATGTGTCCTTGGCTTTGAATGTTTCTTCTCCATTTCTATGTGGAGAGAAAAACCAAGAATGACGTCAGTGATTTGAGCTGCAAGTTTGTGTGAACAATGGTATAAACGGATGTGTAACCTAACGCTATATAACACTCTAGCCCTGTGACAAACTATGCCTTTGTGATTATTTCTCATTCTCCTCCCCTGCCCAAACTCATGCAGATTTTCCTCCGTGACGTCACAGTTTACTTGCACAACTTTTTTTTTAAACGGTAGAGACATGGCCTTGGTTGAGTCCATTCTTGGTGCAACTCTTATTTAGGCTGTTTAGGGGGAAGGACATATTAATATTATTCAGTCCTGTCACATCTTGAGACTCAAATGTAAAATCTTTAAAGAAATCTAGTTAGCAGAATATCAAAAGAGACTATTTGAGCACCGCAGCACAATCCAAATCCTGTGTTATTTATCCCTGATGATAAACTGCGGGATTTCATACTTGAATTTCAAGTAGCCGCACTTCACTTTTCAAAGAATCTGTCCATCCTCCAAAATAAAATCCTGAAACAACAAGATTGAGCTGTCGTTCTTTGAAGAAGCGAAACAAAATCCTTCACCCAAAATATAAATTAGTTTCCCACCTGTTTTGAGAGGCGAAACAAGAAGCACTCAACTACTACAACAACTACTACTCGCACGTTGATTTTGTGGTTTGAGACCGTTTGCTGCAGTCACTCGAGGACAGGGCCGCCCCGAGGCGTCAGTGTGTCCTCGCCTCATCCTGACAACTGAGCCACTCTCTTCATTCGTCACCCTCTCATCTCCAAGTATTGCTCAGGACAGAATCCCCATGCGGCCCCTTGAAGCCTCATCTGCTTCACACTTCTCTAATCATTGCCACTGGATAGCGTTACACTTGGCTGGATGGCACACCAATAATCAGACATGAGGGACATTGGCTTTACATGACAGACTAGTAGTTCTTTTTCAGACAATTATCACCTCCGCCGAGGACGTTATGTTCCTGTTTGTTTGTCTGATAGTAAACAGGATTACACAAAAACACCTGCACAGATTACCATAAAACTTGATGGAAGGATGAGATATGAATTGGAAAAGAATCCATCAGAATGTGGAGCAGGGCTGCATGGATCAGGAGGCGGATGCAGGAATATTTCGTTTTCTTTAACATTGCTAAGGATTTTTTTCAACACTTTTGTGATTTCCTCAAGAAATAATGTTTAGATCTTTGTGTAGAGTGAAAATATCTATGAAATTTTCTGTGGGCCTGGATAATAATTCAGATTTTCTGAATCAAAATGTAAACATTTTAAGGGGGGATTCAATTAATATGGTAACAAATCTTACTTTCAACTATATCAGCGAATGGATACATTCCGTCTAATGTAAACAGCTTGCAGAAGATTTATGTGCAGAAAGAATATGTTTCTTATGCAATACATGAATATGCAATATGGTGATAAATTGGCCAATCAGTCTTTGCGGTCTATGCGCTCTCCAGGTGCCCTTCTAGCTTGTTTGTTTGTGAACGTAAATCTTATTCAATTGATTCCTGTGAAAATTAGAGGGGTATGGCATGTTCCAAGGGAGAAGCCATTCAATTCTTCCACTTTCTTTTAACTTTGCGAGACAGGGAGTTTCTCAATATATTCATGTGATTCCTTTGAGAGAACTGCATTGACTTTGATGTAAATGTTTAGGGGACTGATATTTATGAGTGCATGTGATTTGTTGCAGAACCAAATACAAACTCCAGATCTAGTGAATTTACATGTGGTTTCACAAGAGGACTGTTGAGCTTCAGACGACTGCAGATAAAGGGAAGAAAACAACGGTCTTAAGATTGATGGCTGCACATTTTGAAACAACAGAGTGAAATGTCTTATTTGATCCAATACAATGTAAACATTAGTCAAATAAGACAAAAAAAGAAAAACAACTTGTTGAACATCAACAGCAACCATC